>NW_012267289.1:3119665-3284828 GCF_000151885.1 Dipodomys ordii | reverse complement strand
AAAATTATATTAAGTGAAGTAAGCCAGGCCCAAAGAAACATAGGTCCCATGGTTTCCCTTATTTGCAATAACTAGTATATGTCTGAGACAAGCAGAAAAGTTCAGATAAAATGATGTTAGGCAAAATGAACCCCAAGATAAGGACACAGGTTATTTTTTTCTTGGTTGCAATTATTTCCAATTTATTTATAAGGTGATTTTTTGATGCTTTGTATGTCCCTCCCACATGGTATAACACTGTTTTCACTGTGTTTGATGTTGGTATAATTTGGAGAGGGGAAGGGAATAAACAAATTGCTTACATTGTGATACAGGTGGACCCATTGTAACAATGAGAAGTACAAGATGTATGTCAAAAAACGAACTTTACAACTTTGGCTGGGGCTGGGGGAGTGAGGGGTGGGGGATTGTAGTCATGCAGATGGGAAGGCAATGATATGAGGGTAAAAACAAAGGAGGAGGCAAAAATGATTGCTAAGAAATGTACTCATTACCTTGCTCATGTAATTGTAACCCCTCTGTACAATGTTTTCAAAATAAAAAACTTATTTTAAAAAAGAAACAAGATGGGCTGGGAAGGTGGCTCAGTGGTAGAGCGCTTGCTTTGCAAGCCTGAGGCCCTGGGTTCGATTCCTCAGTACCATATAAGCAAAAAGAAAAAAGTCGGAAGTGGCGCTGTGGCTCAAGTGGTAGAGTGCTAGCCTTGAGCTGAAGAGCAGAGGGACAGTGCCCAGGCCCAGAGTTCAGGTCCCATGACCGGACCCCCCCAAAAAAAAATAAATAAATAAAAAAGAAACAAGAGCATCACATAGTACATTATACGTACATTAAAAAATAAGTACATTATAAGTACTTATAAAGATTATAAGTACATTAAAAACAATAGCAAGTAAAACAAAACACTTGTTACCTGTCTTGGGGTTTATTTTGCTTCACATCATCTTATATGTTCATATGTGCATAACTTTTTACCTATTTTGCTTGTCCTAGACATGTACTTGTTATTGCAAATAAGGACAACCATAGGACCTATGTTTCTTTGGGCCTGACTTAATTCACTTAGTATAATTTTTTCCAAGTAGTTCCATTGCATAACTAATGGGGTGAGAAACATCTTTCTTTTTTTCTTTTCTTTTTCTTTTTCTTTTTCTCTTCCTTCCTTCCTTCCTTTCTTCCTTCCTTCCTTTCTTTCTTTACTTTTTTTTTCTTTCTTTTTTGTATAACCACTTAGATATTTTTCTTGATGACACTTTTATTTTTAATGTGGGTAATGGTACTTGAACTCCTAGAGCCTAGGGCCTGGATGTATTTTTGCTCAAGGCTAGTACTCCACCATTTGAGCCACAGTTCCACTTCGGTGTCTTTAGTTAATTGGAAATAATAATTTCTTGAGTATTTCCTACCCAGGTGAGCTTCAAACCTTTCTGCTCAATCCAGTTTCCAATTGCGATCTTCAGATCTCAGCCTTCTGCAAAGGATTACAGGCATGAGACACTGGCTCCTGGCTTGATCCCACTTTTTTTTTTTTTAAAGAGTACATCTTCCAAGAAACTCCTAATATTCAGCAATAGAATTTTATATAAATATTCCATGTAAAAGAAGAATAACAAAGAAGAAAATTTGTATTACTTTATTTTCATTACTAATGAGTATAGTATATATGTTTTTAAAACCACTAAATAAAAGTGTGATTTTTCTTCACTAAAGTTGATGGGAAAATAGAGAGGTTAGGTGTCTCCAATAGATAAATTTGAAGTGTTTTTACATATGTGCTTAGCATTAAGGTGATCTATAGAACCACAAAATGTTCTTGTCTATTTCCTGAGAATATGGATTTTTCAGAAAATGTATTATAGTTTTAGCTGTTAAGTAATAAAGTAACAAAAAAACAATAAAGATAATGAGATACATTTTGTAGAAGTGTCCTATTCATATCACTATATTTCCCAGCATGTATTTTATAATGAAATTATATAATAATGCAGATTTTGCATATAGTTAATCCTAGAAAATAATATTATTTTATAAAAAGTATTAAATGCATAACAAATCAACTCATACCAGACAGATTAGTTCTAAATCCAGATATATCTTCATATTTCCTATTATTAGAATTTGTCATTTTAGAGAGTATAAGAAACAAAGTATCATATAGAAGTTCAACATTAAAATACATTGTAGTTATTATGAAGTAAACATATAATTTATACACAATTTAAAGAATACAATACTTGTATAACTTCACATTGAGATGTATATGCATAATTGTGTCATTCTAAAAATAAATCTTCTTTAGACTATTCAATATAATAGTCCAAATCATTTTGTCATATTTTGTAATTTGTATAAATTAAGATATATCAAATTTTATCCATGAAATAGACATAATTAATGAGGATTTTTTGTGTGATGACCTGTTTATTTTACTGTCTGTACCAACATGAACATTTCTTATACCGATAAATGTGTTTTTTTACATATTTCAGTCATAGTTAAGATGAGAAGTAAATTCATATGTAATCATCATAAACATGTCGATATGTGAAAAAATAGTAATATACTAGAAAAAAATAGATCAATCCTGCCGCCAAGGTTCCAAGTTTAAGAAAAACACGAAGGACTGGCTTGTGGGAAGATAACCATAATATATCAGTAGGGGTGTGAATGCTAATGAGATGAAGCCAAGGGGTGGGGATTGAAAGTATATATTGCAAGCACAGAAACATGAGGACAGATGTAGAAAAATGATTATCAACTTTAGACCCCTAGAGCCAAATGAATAAAATCACATCCTTGTGTTCAGGGAAATAAAATAGTCAACTTAGACACAAATAAAAAGAGGCTTTAATTATCTAAATGTAAATTGGGAACAACCCATGGTAATACTGAAGTAAGATTATTATAGAACACAATGTAGAGTTAATTCAGAAATCAGTTTGTTCAAAAACATCAACAGCTGGGTTTAATAATCGACACAATGAATCAGAAATGAGTAAAACCTTGAGATGGAAGATTATGTGAGTAACTCTAATCATATTATTAGATTTACTAAGGAAAATAAAAGAACAAAAAATCTATAAAAGAAGACTATTTGTGTGAACATGATTTGAGGGGCCATTTTTAAAGAAATAAATTTGGGGTCATACTAGCAGTTCTTGGACATATTTCATGTACTCCTAGATTTTAGGTCACAGTGAACAAATTGTAGGAATGAGAAGGAATTCATTATAAATAATGAAAGACATACTGTGAGGGGAAAAATCCATATGCAACTACAGAATAAGATTTTTTTCGGAATTTAAATTAGGCTACAATTAACTTCTTTTTGGGGGCCTTTGGATGTGAAGTTGGGGGTCAGACACTTCAGCCTGCTAACATTTAATGAGCTAAGCTCACAGATGGCACATTTTATGGAAGAAGGTCTAGCAAACCTTTTCAAAATGCAGAGATCAAAAATACTTATAACAAAGGCTATAGAGAGTGTGTAATCAAGAGCTGATTTCTTGCTTACATGTTACAGGTTGAAGAATCATTAAAAACAATGACAACATAGGGAAAAATCACTTTTGCCCTATGTCTTATTTGTTATTTTTTAAATAAAAATGTCAGTGTAGTATACTTTCTCATGCATAAGTAATATATTAAATCATTATTAACCTTCAAAGGCAAGTTTAAAACAATAACCCCAAATATTTAGTAATGTAACCAAGTTATGAAATCTCTTTGTGCTGCTAACTCTTCACTTCTAACATCAAATAATAATACCATTACTAATACCAATACCAATATACAATTATAATAAAAATGGAAATGAGTCAATATAGACCCATCAGAAGCAGGTCTAGCATTCAGAAGTTAGCTCCTGATAAGCTCTGTAGGGATTTTGGTTTATGTAAGATGTAATGGGCACAATATATAATTGCCCTCAAAAATTATATACAAACATTTTGCGCAAACTATAATAAGAGTAAAGAACAGGCTTTGAGAAGTGACTAGGTAATGAAGGTAGACCTCACACGTATTACACACCCATGAGAGTAGAGGGTTGTTTCTCCCCTGTTTTCTATCATAGGAGGCTATGACTGGAAGTTGATATTGAAAAACCAGAAAGAAGGCCTTTACCAGAAACAGTACTGAAATACTTTTGTTGTTGATTTTGTTTGTTGCTTTTGTATATGTCTAACCCTCAGACATATGAGGAATAATTTACATTTAAAAGACTGAATTTGTGGTACTGTTATAACATGTTGAACTAGGAAATGGTTATGCTATTTTATTGTCCTATGCAACCTTCTATAATAATGATCTATTTTCCTTCTATCTTCTCTTTTTGAGGTTGATATTCAATTATCACAATTAGAGACTTATTACCGCATATGGAACTTAGCATTTAGTAAGTACTCAGCTAGTTTGAATACAGAAAATACAGGAAAAAAATACAACCCTGTTATGAACCAGGCACTACATTTTCAATTATTAAGAAGCAAAGATGAAAATGGTAAGATGTGTACTTTTTTAACTACACACTGATGGTATTATGTCATGTAATTTATCCTTTTTATCTGACTGGAAGGCATTGAGCATATTTAATGCAATAGGCCAGGCACACATGTTCACATACCTATAATTATAATTACTTAGAAAGCTACACATGCTGGAATGTATTTCAAGAAAACAAGGTGCTGGAACAGTGCTCATGTTGTTCATAATCCCATCTTAGAAGGGAAAAATGAGGAGAATTATAATACTAAACCCATTAGAGTAAAACTGTTAGCAAGACCTCAGACCTCCCTCTCTAGGAGGGAGCTGAGCATAGTGGTTTGTGCCTGTGCCTCCCACCTGTACAGGAAAGTAGAGATAGGAATATTTTTGTTGGATGCCAGCACAGGCAAAGAAAAAGAAGAAGAAAAATGATGATCAGAAAGAAGGAAGAAGCAGAAGGAGGAAGAGTCAAAGAAAGAGTAGTAGGAGAAAGAATAGGAAAGAGGAAGAAGGAGAGAAGAAGGAGAAGGAGAAGGAGGAGAAGAAAAAGAAAAGGAAGAGGAGATAGAAGAGGAGGAGGAGAAAGAAGAGTCAAAGGAAGAATAAGAGGAGAAAGAAGAAGAACAAAGAGGAAGAAGGAGAGAAGAAGGAGAAGGAGGAGAAGAAAAAGAAAAGGAAGAGGTGATGGAAGAGAAGTTGGAGTAGGAGGAGGAAGAAGAGTCAAAGGAAGAGTAGGAGGAGAAAGAAGAATAACAAAGAGGAAGAAGAGAAGAAGGAGAAGGAGGAGAAGAAAAAGAAAAGGAAGAGGAGATGGAAGAGGAGGAGGAGGAGGAAGGAGAGGAGGAGGAGGAGGAAGAAAAAATAACTTACCTGAAAATAACTAAAGCAAAGAGAGTTGGGGTATATCTTAAGTGTTACAGTATCACCAAGGAAACAATAACCAGACATTGTGGTAAATGCCTATAATCTTAGCACTAGGGAGGCAGAGACAAAAAGATTGGAATTTTTATGCCTCTGAAGCTACATAGCAATGATCAGACCAGCCTGGTATTTATAACAAAAACCCCATATCTCAAAAATGAACAAACAAGCCTTCTTAAATACCAAGACATTATATAATTTATAATTCCCATTAAAGGAGTGCAACAGAAACACGATTATTTCTTTATTCTTTGCTTCTATGTAGTACTTCATGTTTGTTTTACTATTAATTCATTTTATCATTATATAAACAATTAAAATTAAGAAATGAATTGAGATCAGATCATCTTGATTTTATTATTATTTTGATTATATTATTATTTAATTATGTTATATATTATATCTCATCATTTAGGATGCACTACTATACAGTCATTTGGAGGTTGTGTAGCTGCTTGTGAATGTGTACATCTGTCAATAAAATCACATATACAGGTTAAATGTCTAGTAATTGGAATCAATCAATGGATTCATGTCATTCCCTGGAGGATTATAGATCTAGAAAACTATGAAAAAATTACAAAGAGAAAGCTATATTGATTTAATCTATGACAAATGTAATATAGCTTCAAATATTGTTCATATTATGTATAGAATGGGTAAAAGAAGCGATCTGTTATCTGCAATCAGAGTCCAAACAATAATTATATAACAATACACAGCTCTATGACATTCAGTTAATGTTTTAAATATCTAACTTTAATATAGTCACATAGAGCTAAGCAATATCTATGTATCACAGAGATAAAATGCCACAACACAGTGTGTATTTCTTAAGTTTCTAAATGGGATGAAGCAATTTGACTGTAGAGTATATTTATTTTGTTTTTCTGGATGTCATGTGGTATCTATGTTATGCTATATCTTTATACAAATATGTAAAAAATTATAATGCTTACTAATCAATGACACATTTACAGAAAATCAGCTTTCAATGTTTGTAAAACCATCCCAAAGATAAATACCTTCTTTAATTTCAGAAAGTATTAAGAAAAAAATAATTATTAACTCACCTAGAAATCTGTATTATTCATAATATACTTACTACAAATAATTTTAATCACCAAAATGTGGGAAAGTATTTTTCTAACATGCTACTATGAAATCCACCTAATATTTAGACTGTTTTTATTTTAAAATACTCTCTATTGATGTTATGTTTATAAAGGCTATGTTTTTAAGTTAAAATCAATTTATAGGACATAATAACCCATTTTCTATGAGCAAGAAATATCAGTTCATAAAAGAGACAACAATTGATTCTGTAACATGGCATATGATGGGTATGATAGAGTTAAAAGATGAGATGATGGATCAAATGCGAAGAGCAGCTCGTTGGTAATGGAGAATTCTTGGAAGAAAGCACCTGCTATAAAAGTTCTTATTTTAAAAGTACTTATTTTAATAAGTAGAATTTAAGTGGAAACATATTTTAAAAACTATATATGACAGCACAAGCTAGTAGAGGGAAGAAGTTTTTGAACTTGGAGCATTAACCCTTGCTATGTTGTCTGATGTTGTCCATAATGATGTTACAAGGAGGATCAGATCCAAACAATAAGACAAAGGACTATTGATACTACACCATCTAATCTGAACTCTATTTCCATGTTCTGGAAGCACTTTACTATTATTGTCAATGCTATCATTAACAAAATCAGGACTATAAGAACATAGCTTTTGCCATCAGTATCACATCTGAAGAAAATTAGGTTAATTAAGTTGTACTGAAATTTGTCCTCAAATAAATTATGTTGAACATCCTTTTCCCTCTCATGTTTGCCACTACAATATTATTTTGGATCATTCAATTTTTGGTAGACTACATTTTTGGTTGTATCTTCTTCACATGGTCCTTTCTTTGTAGCCCCTGCTGGTTTTGACTCTGTGTATGTATGTGTGGTATGTGTGGTGTGGTGTGTGTGTGTGTGTGTGTGTGTGTGTGTGTGTGTGTGTGTGTGTGTGTGTGTGGTGTGTCTGTGTGTCTGTGTGTCTGTGTTAAAATAGACTCCAGGAAAGACTTCATTATTTTTCTCCCAAATACAGTTTTTTGGCCAAACTATACTCCTCCAACATCCTGTAACAGACTATAATTCTAGAATTGCCTTTGAATTCACCTATAGATTTATCATTGTCCTAAATAAATACAACAGACAGCTCAGATTTTCATGAAAATCACCCATCATGAATATCGCCCCTTGTCCTTAGAAAGTTTGTCTCTCCTAACAATTAGCTAAAGTTATTAGTAGGGAAGAAGAATTGGGGAATCTATGATTTTTGTTTTTGGTTGTTAGAGAACAATGCAACTATTTCACTCATTTTATTCCTTCACACCGACTGATACTGACATGCACTGAATCAGTATTTCTTCTCACTTTGTTTAAATCTTTTATTATGATTTACTTCCTTGTATTTATTGTCTTTTAAATGCATCAGTCAATTTCATAACTTTTCTTTTTATTACAACATTCATCAGATCTTTACTCAGCTGTAGCTACTTTCCACAGCCCCATCAACTATATCCCTCATAAACCTTTGGACTGCAAAGAGTAAATTGTGGAATTTTATCAAATATTAACTATGTATCTCTTTTAAATTTCATACTTCCTCTCTAAAATCACTTACTCACAGGGGCTCTATTTGATAACTTGTTGATTTGAATTCCTAGGTAGATAAATAACATGTCTTTCCAGAAATGAAATTCTTCTGCTGAGTCTGTCTGCCACTAATTTATTCATTTCTACCTTTATCTTCTCTCTTGTGTGAGAGACTAAAGAAGGAACTGGAGTCCAATCAACTGTCTATAGGGGACCTTCAAAATCCTTGGATTCTCTTTCCTCAAGATACATGCAGTACCACAAAATCTGTACTTTTCCAATTGTTTTTTTTCAGAAACTGTCTTTTAAGGGAAAAAACATCGTTTAAATAGGGATACAGGTGGACCCACTGCAACAATGAGATGTACATGGAAATCGAACTTTACAACTTAGGCAGTGTGGGGGGAAGGGGGAGGGTGGGAGGGGGAGATGGGAAGGGATGGGAAGGGGAAACAAAGGAGGAGGCTACAATGCTTGGTAAGAAATGTACTCATTATCTTGCTCATGTAATTGTAAGCTCTCTGTATAGTATTTTCACAATTAAAAAAAAAAGAAAAAAACTGTCGTTTATTTTTCTTTTAAATTTCCCAGTCCTTTCTCTATAGACTTCCTGCTATTATACCATAAACAACTTTTTTATTTGTGCTATTCCAATATGTGGGATATTTCATATATAATTATTAACTTTAAGATCAGCTTAATGTTACTTTTTTGATATCTTAATAATTTTATGTGTTCTTTCATTTCTAACATTTTAAAATTAGTTGTGTACTACTACTCCTAAAATTTCTTGAAGGATAGTTCTAAATATGTCAGAAAACAGGAATTTCTTTTTATTGTTAGTGTAAAATCTATATTTTCCAATCGAGCTTCACCTATATTTTTATACTTATTTAATTTCTTCTTCAATAACTCTTCATAATATCTTCACCAGTCAAATGCCTTGCATATTTCTTATGTATCTTGTAACACCTATGTACACAAACATGCATCATATAAAAACACTATATTTCTTAACTGTGTTTGTGCATTGTCCTTTCCAAAGTTTTTATTATTTTATATTTTTATTGTGAAAATACTGTACAGAGGGGATACAATTACCTGGGCAAGATAATGAGTACATTTCTTATCAAGCATTGTAGCCTCCTCTTTTGTTTCTCCATTCCCATCCCATCCTCCCTCCACCCCCCCAAAGTTGTAAAGTTCATTTTCTACGTACGACTGTACTTCTCATTGTTGTAATAGGACACCTGTATCCCTATTCAAACGATATGTTTTTTCCCTTCTCCACAAATTATAACAACATCAAATACAGTGAAAGCATGGGGGAGGATTTCTTTATTGCTTATTTTCTTTTATGACAATTGAAAAATAACTTCAATTGCATACAGTAAGCCACAAATATTTACTCACAATCTTCCGGCTTTCCCTATCTTGAATACCCTCCTGGTTACCACTAATTTTTCTATCATTATCTGTATATCTTTCTTGTTTTTGAATTTATACAATCACATAATGCTTGCTGTTTCCATCTAGATTCCTTTATTTAAGTTCAAGTTAAAGTTCATCACTGTTGTCAAAAAGATTGATAGTTAATTCATTTGTATTATTAAGTAATATTTTGTCCTAGAAGCCATCCAAAATGTGTTCAGTCATTCATATGTTAGTGAACATTTTGACTTTTTTGAGTCTGGGCTAATAAAAGTAAAATTAGTATAAACATTATACCCACATCTACACAAAATTTTTTGTTCTTTCTTTGTTTGCATAATTAGGAGTAGAATGGTTAGGTCATATGATGTGTTTGATTTTTTAAGATATTGTCAAAATATATTGTATTGTGATTATAATTATAATTTTACATTCTTTGTGGTATTAGATAAGTGTTCTAAGACCAAAACATTTTCTCCAGCTGTTAGTATCATAAACTGAAGATACTGTATTTGGCTGCTGTGATATTTTATTTGTACTTTTATTGTATCCTTATCTGATGACTAAAGGTGGGAAGGTTCATTTGCCTCATTGTCATCAATGTATGTTTTTAGTGTGTGTGTGTGTGTGTGTGTGAGAGAGAGAGAGAGAGAGAGAGAGAGAGAGAGAGAGGGAGAGAGAGAGAGAGGGTTCACAGTTTTTAAATATGTTTAGGTAAAGAAATTTAACACTCTAGTATATCAATCTGTGTTAATGTTTTGATGTGTATATATGTGTGATTAGGAATCAAACTCAGTTTCTAGGGCACACTTGCTAAACACTTCCTTTGAGCTATGCTTCAAGACATATATGTTATGATTTTTACTGTTTTCACATAGGTGATGTACACAGGGATTGCAGTTATATAAGTCAAGAAATAAACACCTTTCTTTTGGAGCAGTGTCACCCCTTCCCTCATGTTTTTCCCACATTTACTCTCCAAGTCCCCCTCCCACAAGTTATATAGTTCATTTTAAACATAGTGTCTAGTACCATTGCTGTATTTTTTCACTATTTGTTCCATCTTTTCTGTGTCCCGCTTACCCTCCCCAAATCAGATAAACTTAGATACAAGCAAAAAAGTATAGAAATAAAAAATAGCAAAGGAGAAAAAAAGCAAGAAGCAAAATAACAAAAAAAACTTATGTTTCCGTTTCTTGGAGATCATTTCAAAAAACATTACTGTATATGCCTATAGCCACTGAACCTTTGTGATCCTCTTCTAAGAACATTCTCCTTTAGTTTCCTAAAAAGCAACCAGGATGGTAAATGTGGTATTGATATTTTTATGCACATGATTAACATTGGAAAAAGTAAACACTGACTTAATAAATAAAAGGGACTAATAAAGTTTAACTGTAGTTTTCAACATTGGAAATATATTTAGTTAATAAACAGAGGAATTGTCTTAAGCCTGTGTATTCATGCAGCTGGCATTTGAGCTATAGTAAACAGTTGCCTGTGTATCTATATACCTAAATTTTTATTTACATCTATAGAACAGATGTAGAGCTTGTGCCTTTAAGCCGATACAAATAGTACAAATATTGTAATAAAATCTCTGTAGCAGACTAAAATCACTTCATTATTTAAATGGAGCTTTATATTATGATCATTATTCACAATTAGGAAAAAAGAGGATGTTTCAATTGCACTATGCATTTAAGGTAGTAAATTAAAGTATTTATTTTATTTTATTTTGAGTGCTTTCAGGTTCATAGGAAAAGGATGACAGGAAGGTATAAAGATTTCTAGTACAAGTCTGAATCCAGATATGAATATGTGGACAATACTTCCATTATCAAAAACCAACATTAAAATATATTTGAGACTCTAATTAAAATATAGCTATTAGTGACTACAGTATTGAATAAATGTGTGTTTATTGGTTTGAGATCCTAGAACCGTGACCTCATACATCAAGAGAGAAAAAGCTGGGTATATACTCAGAAGCCGTGTGCAGAGTCCATACCCCATACTTAAGCTGTGTTGTAGGTTTACAATTGAAGGATTTTTGCTAATGAAAATTCTCCTTAAGAAATTCTACAGGCTGACGAGAGTATCCACGTTTTCAAGATTTTACTAATTCAAATGTCTCTAATGTCTTAAGGTTATGCTGCAAATTCACAGTTCCAATGATGTTAAAACATTTCAAAGCAAACTTCTTTCCTTGAAGGGGGATTGTTTGCCTCATGTTGAAACAATACACAGTTATTCCCAGGGATTCAGAGGCAACACTGGCATAGCTTGTGGGATGTTCACACTTTCCAGCAAAGATACTTCTAGCATAAGAAGCATATGGTCTGAGATGATAGAATGGTGACTAGAGTGGCTAATTCTGTCTATATAGCTGTAGTTAGTGAGGAAAATCAAAGGAATCTAAAAACACAAACAGTGCTTCCAGATCATTTAGTAATATCATTTTGTTAAGGAAACAACTCAAATGTAGCATCTCATGCCTGTATCCTAGCTACTCAGGAGGCTAAGATCTCAGGATCACAGTTCAGAGAATTCAGAAACGAAAGAGCACAGGACTCTTATCTCTGATTAAACACCAAAATAGGCAGAAGTGGATAGTGCACAGACTCTTAATTCAAGACTCAGGAGCAGCACCAAAAAGCAAGAGATATAGATAGGTAGGTAGATAGGTAGATAGATAGATAGACAGACAGACAGACAGACAGATAGATAGACAGACAGACAGACAGACACAGAGAGACAGAGACAGACAGAGACAGAGAGAGACACACACAGATACAAACATATATATAACTGATGGAATATGTGCACTTTTTTTTCTCTTCTTGTTCTCCATCTCTGAAATAATGATCTTTGTGAACTTCCAGTTGGTGTGAGCATGTTGTATCATTTAGTTGTAATTTTCAAAAGCTTTCTGAGGAGGGAACCGCTCCACAATAGCATCACAGACATGGAAACAAACACACACAGAGTAGACCAAGGCCAATGAATACTTCCAAAGATTGATTATTTATTTAAGAGATTTTATCTTCCAAGAATCATATTATAGGGATTAGAGTAAAAGTTGGTGAATTAGAATGTCTGGGTTCTGTTAAATCATGTTTTTTTATGTACTTAAGAACAAAACAATATTGTCTTTGATATCAAACTGCCAAGGACAGTTTTCCTACTGGTACCAAGTAGCTTCATTATTATCCTATGTATTATGAGCCTTTTATCACATAGAATGCTAGTACAATCATTCAGCAAAACAAATTTGACCTATAGAACTACCAACAATAAATCAATGATTCTTTGGAGAGAAAAAAATCAAACATATTTTGTTTTTAATGTTACTTTGAAATTAAAAAAATATATTAAAACTAATTAGAAGAGTAAGATCAATATTTTATGTTTCATAGTATTCTATTTCCACTAGTGGTTGTATTCATTAAAAAGAAAGCTAGTACTGTACTTCATTGATCCTGCTTTTAACCCATAAGACAAGGAGAACATCACATGAGGAAAGACATCTTAGGATAACCCTGAATAAACATATTAGTGGTCTTTGGGGTTTTTAGATGAATTGTAAACTATTATTTCTTTGTCAATTTCCACATTTATTTTCTCCTGGGGGGGAAAATAAGAAAAATCAAATGATTGAGGATGTATTTTTTATGAGATACACTTTTGTGATTGCATATACTTATTACCTAGGTAACATTCACAGTAAAAATATTTTTATTCTGTTCATATTATTTCACTCACACTGCATAAGTACACTGGGATAATAAAGCCTGCAGCTCTTTTGAAATAACTTTTTCCCTTAATCATAAAGGAGAGAAAGTGTTGGCATATATTCAATAAGACATGAGATTAGTTTTACCTTTGGGCATGTTATTCACACCCACTAAAATCTCGTAGAACTCTGACGATACATTTACTTCCTTATAATTCCTCTCTGATTGTGGAACTTACAAACAAATAAAGAACATTCTACTGTCTCGTGAAACAATATTTTTGGAAAGGCATCCAAAAATGTGCTTTATAAGTGGAATTTAGGATTCTCTCTGGATACAGATAGGAAATACTAATTTGGTTGTTTTTTTTTTAAACAGGAAACCTTTGAGTCAATCTCATTTCATTATTTATTATGATACATCTAAGAAAACTAGAAAAAATGCTGTTTCTAGATTTACTACCTAAAATAATTTCATTGTTGCCTATAGGAAATTAATTTATTAAGTTATATGCTAAGTCATTTGACAATATGTAACTTCAAATATTGTTCAGGTGTATGAATTTCAGTGTGCTAAGACACCTTCTCATACTTCTGTGGAAATATCTTTCTTTCATGTCAAATATATGTAAAGATATAGAGAAAAGGTACATGGAATAATTTATCATATTATACAAATGTGGGAAACTAAAAGATTTCTTGAAAATGATTTTCTGTGCTTTGAAAGGCATATAATTTAGAGCTTGTTTTTTCTAAAGAACACTTCCCGGGATTAAGCAGCTGAGAGATCAAATTAGTGATTTATTCCCAGCCTGTTTTGCTCACAGATATTTTGCCACTCCATTATTCTGTTTGTGTGTGTATGTGTGCGTACGTGTGTGTGTGTGTGTGTGTGTGTGTGTGTGTTTATGTGCTCACTCTTGTAATAGCAAGATGGTGTTCAGGCAGACTATGGCTTTTAGCTGTATCGTTTAATTTTTCAGCTGAGCTTTAGGTAATAAATCTGTTGCCAGCCTGTCTATTTGTGTCACTCTGAGACACATGAGAAATGAAGCTGTGAGAAAAGCAAACCAATGCACGTTCTTTCATACATGGCTAAAAGCAACAGATCAACAGCTAAGTAAAACCACTTGTCTCTTACACATAGTAAAGTGTATGTTGAGCCCTTTAGCACATTTTTATCTGCTTCTAAAACAAGCTATGTGCACTAGATAGACTAGACATTTGCATTCACCAGCCTTTTTTTACAGAGATTTTTAAACTGGAATTTACTTGCGAGATACAAGGTAAAAAAATTTAAATTTGAATTGTGTGAGTGAAAATACAATATTTGATTATTTTTCTTTGCTATATTCAGGAGCAAAATAGGTTTGAAGAATAGGAAAAGCAGTGGGAAAACCTGTCAGAAATTTATTATGAAATTCTGAGAAATCATTTGATGGCAACAGTGTCAGTTTAATTGCCTACAAAATGAGGCAGCCAGTTTGAAATGATTTCTGAGGTCACTTTCAGCTTGCACATGTTATGCCTCTCTAATACCATAAATCACACAAGGCCTCTTATTCGCACACACGACTTAGATGATAATCATTTAGAGAGAACCTGCATACTTAAAATAAACCACAAACCACCATGCAATTCATGGACTTTTATTGTAGATGGGAAATTTTTCTTATCCTTTCTCACAATGCTTATTTTAAAGATTAGGCAGAAAGTGTCCTCCAAAAATATACTTGCCAAACTGATATTCTTCTTATCTGTCTATATTAATTTAAGTCAGCATGTAATCAGAAAGCCTAATGAACTGTAAATCTCACACCTGCCTCTGTATCCTATATGGGACTTCATCTCATGATGTATCTTCTTCTTCATGCACTTAGTTATTAACGTCAATTGTTTGGTAATAGTGACCACTCATGGAAAACAGTGTCTACATTTAGACTCCAAAGTGACAGAGTCTCTTCTTGTATACAATGTTAAGAATTTTCGTGACATGCCGAGCATTTATTTACACAGGCTGTCCAGCATCTAAAAGAGTTCTGTTAACACAAACAAGACTTCAGTTTCTTCTCATTTACTGTCTGAAGAAAATCAAAGAACAGTATGCATACCAATAAAGGATGATGAATTTTTCATATATTTTCTTCCTTTTCACTCTTCAAAGCACCAATATTCTCTGAAGTGATTACACAGTCTTCTATCCGAAACCTTATTCCTTGGGTGGCAGGAGGCCAAGGGAACATTAACTTGAACTGACCTTTTGATATGTTTGATTGTACCATTTTTACAGCTTAAAAGACGAGTATCAGGCTAACTCCAGCAATTTGTGAGCTAAGAGAACAAAGAAAGTACAAAGAACAAATTGCAGAGGTCTTTTGTTAATTCACCTGAATTATTATATTGCCAAAAGCAAAGTCTATTATAATACTATAAAAGCTGTACATGTGTGCATAAACATTCATATATATTGATGCCTATTTATATGTTCAATTTATCCATTTTGATTGCAGTGCACAGACCAATTGGGCTTCTAATTAATATTTATGTATATCCTGTTATTCAATATAATTCAATACTCATTGAAGGAACACATAGATCCATTGTATGCTAAAGCTAAATAATATTGATGCAAGTATAAAGACCAATTGTATATGGAATATGCAACAGTTCATACATGCTGTTTTGTTTATATATTACAGTAAAAAATAAAAGTCTGGAAAGCAAAGTGGAGTTTCTTCAAAAAATTAAATATATCACTACTCCATCTATGATCTAGCAATTCTACTCCTGGTCATTTATTCAAAAGATAACAAACCAGGAAGCAGTAAAGCTACCAGCACCGCCATATCCATTGCAGTACTATTCACCATGGATAGTCAAGGTATGGAATCATCCCAGATGATATTCAGTTGACTAATAGATCAAGAAAATGCAGTATATGTACACAATAAAATTTTACTCATTCATTAGAAAGAATATGTGACACTTGAAAATAAATTGAAAGACCTGGGGGTGAGAGGAAGTAAGTAAGCCAGGCTCAGAGAGACAAAGGATGCATGTTTTCCTTATATGTGGAAGCTAGATTTAGCTTACAAATATATAAGTAATTGTGTTGGGTAGTATGTAAGTATATACAGATATAGTAACTAAATATGGTAAATTAAGGGAGACTTCACATAGTGAATTTCCTTAGAAAGGCAAAGTAAAGTTCAATGAAATAATAAGCAACCGAACTGGGTATTTGAATGGAGTAGGGGGTGATCAAGGGGAAAAGGGTAGACAAGTAAAAAGGAGAAAAGAGGGGGGAAATACAGTCAATAATTCTATTTATAACCCACAAAATTAAGAAGATTGAAAGAAGGGGTTGATAAGATTAAGAATGGGTGAGGTCTTTGATCCATTCGGAGTTGATTCGGGTGCAGGGTGATCTATATGGATCTAGTTTTAGTTTTCTACAAATGTTTAACCAATTTTTCCAGCACCATTTAATGAAAAGACTGTCTTTCTTCTATTCTATTTCTTTAGCTCCCTTGTCAAAGATTAGGTGGCTATAGGTATGTGGGTTCATTTCTGGGTCTTCAGTCCTATTCCATTGATCCTCAGGTCTGTTCTTGTACCAGTATCAAGCTGTTTTGATTACTATGGGTTTGTAGTAGAGATTGAAGTTTTGAATTGATATTCCACCAGCTCTGTTCTTTCTATTGTTTTTATTTGGGGTCTTTTATTGTTCCATATGAATTTTTGGATTGCTTCTTCTATTTCATTGAGGAAAGAGGTTGGATGTTGATAGGTATCTCAGTGAATTTGTAGATAGCCTTTGGCCATATTGTCATTTTCACAATGTTAATCCTCCCAATCCAGGAGCATGGGAGGTTTTCCATTTGCTTAGTTCTCCTTTAATTTCCTTTTTCAGGTTTTTACAGTTGTTGTTGTTGTTGTTTTTAACTGGTTATGGGGCTTGAACTCTGGGCATGGGCGCTGTCCATCAGCTCTTCAGCTCAAGGCCAGCGCTCTACCACTTGAGCCACAGTGCCACTTCCGGTTTTCTAGTGGTTTATTGGAGATAGGAGTCTCACGGTCTTTCTTGCCCGGGCTGGCTTTGAACCGCGATCCTCAGATTTCAGCCTCCTGAGTAGCTAGGATAACAGGCGTGAGCCACCGGCTCCTCCTGGCAGGTTTTTAAAGTTTTTTGTCATACAGGTCCTTCACCTCTTTTGTTAACTCCTAAGTATTTTATTTTTTGTGGGGCTATTACAAAATAGGTTGCTTTCCTAATTTCAGACGTGAAAGCCATTAATTTCTGAGGGTTAATTTCGTGACCTGTTACTTTGCTAAAGTTTCCTATCAGCTCAAGTAACTTGGGAGTGGAGTCCATGGGGTTCTTTAAATACAAGTTCATGTCATCTGCAAAGAGGGAGAGTTTTACTTCATCCTTCCTTATTTGGATCCTCTTTATGTCTACATCTTGTCTTATTGCTGTAGCTAGGCATTCTAATACTAGGTTGAAGAGGATTGGGAAGAGTGGACACCTTTGTCTCATTCCAGAATTTGAAGGAAATGGCTTTTACTTTTTGTCATTAAGTACAATGCTGGCAATAGGTTTGTCACATATAGCCTTTATTATATTGAGGAATGTTCCCTGGATTACTAGTTTTTTCCTGAGCCTTCATCATAAAGGGGTGTTGGATCTTGTCAAAGACCTTGAAATAAAAGCAGACTCCATGAAAACATTACAGGATGGAATAGGAGAAACGCTAGGGATTCTTGGCACAGGCTAAAATTTTCTTAATAGAGAACCAGGAGCACAACAAATCAAATAAAGTTTGGACAAATGAGACTGCATGAAACTGCAGAGCTTCTGCAAGGCAAAGGATATAGTTAGCAAGATCAACAGAAAGCCCAAGGACTGGGAGAAGATCTTCACTAGCCATACAACGGACAAGGGTCTCATATCTAAAATATACTTAGAACTTAAAAAACTAAATCCCCCAACAACGAATCCTCAAAGAAACAACTGCCCAATTAACAAATGGGCTAAAGACTTCAAGAGAGACTTCTCTGAAGAGGAAATAAGAACGGCCAAAGGACACATGAAGAAATGCTCAACCTCTCTAGCCATAAAAGAAATGCAAATCAAGACAATGCTGAGTTTCCACCTCACCCCAACTAGAATGGCTATAATCAAGCAATAGCTACTAACAACAGATGCTGCGGGGATGTGGCCAAAAGGGACCCCGACTGCATTGTTGGTGGAAGTGTAAACTTGTTCAACCACTCCGGAAAGCCATATGGAGGTTCCTTAAAAAAGTCCACATAGAACTCCCTTATGACCCAGCAATCCCACCTTTGGGCATTTATCCTAAGTATCACAAACAAGGTCATACTAAAGGTGTCATCACAATCATGTTTATTGCAGCATTATTTACCATAGCTGAGATATAGAACCAACCCAGATGCCCCTCAGTAGATGAATGGATCAAGAAAATGTGGTATATTTAATGGAATGTTATGCATCCGTTCAAACATTGGCATTGCCTCTTTTGTTAGGAAATGGAAAGACTTGGAAAAAACCATATTAAGTGAAGTAAGGCAGACCCCCCAAAACATAGGTTTCATGGTTTCTCTTGTTTGCAGTGACTAGTACATGTTTAGGACAAGCAGAGTAGGTCAAAGGCTAAGTACATAAGACCATATGAGATAATGTTAAGCAAAATATAACCCAAGTTAGAGACACAAGAGGGTTTTTTTTTCTTGCTTGCTAGTGTTTTTAATGTACTTACAATGCATTATGTGATACTTTTTCTTCCCCCATAGTATAACCCCTGTTTTCATTGGATTTGATGCTGGTGCTCTGCAACTTGTATATATGTATATATATATATATATATATATATATATATATATATATATATTTGTAATTTGTGGAGGGGAAGGGATAGTTCAGAATGTTTAAATGGGAATGCAGGCTGACCCATTGTGACAACGAGATGTACAGGACACTATACTGAAAACGAACTTTATAATGTTGGGGTGGAAGGGAACAGTGGGAGGAGTTGGGGAGATTGGGAGCAAAGTGATGGTAGGGGAAAACAAAGGAGGTGGTAACAATGCTAGCTATGAAATGTACTCATTACCGTACTCGTGTAACTGTAACCCCTCTGTACAACATTTTTACAATTAAAAAAAATAAAAAATGGGTAAGAATGTTGAAGGGAATGACAAGATGCATTGTATTCATAAACTGCTTTGTTAAATGGCAACTCCTTCGTACAAGTGTTTTAAAATAATTTTAAAATGTAGAATTTCATTGTAGCTAGAATGAATAATATAAGTAAAAATAAATTCTGTTAAAAAGGTAGTAGGGTATGTTACTCCTTTAATAAAACTAAAATATTCTAGGGAATAGCTTAATCAAGATTCCACCAATTCAGACTGAGGTGATTGATTCTTTCTGTAATTATAAAACCTATGTAACAATAATTTCTTATATGTATAATTTCACTAAGATCGATTAATACATCACATTATATAATTTAACAGCATTTCAGAGTTTTTGGAATGAAACAAAAGCACTCTTTTCTTTTCTTTCTTTCCTTCATTTCTCTCTCTTCCTTCCTTCCTCCCTCCCCCCCCCCTCCCTCTCTCCCTTCCTTCCTTCCTTCCTTCCTTCCTTCCTTCCTTCCTTCCTTCCTTCCTTCCTTCCTTCCCTCCTTCCTTCCCTCCCTCCTTCTTTTTTTCCTTCCTTCCTTTTTCTCTTTCTTCCTCTTTTTTTTTTGTGTGTGCCAGGCTTAGGGCTTGAATTTAAGTTCTAGGTATTGTCCCTCAGCTGTTTTTCTCAATGTTAGTGTTCTACCACTTGATCCATAACTCATTTTGGACTATTTTTTTTTGGTGGTTGATTGCAGAGAAGAATCGAAGGGACTTTTTCTGCCCAGGCTTGTTTCAAATCGTGGTACTCAAATCTCAGCCTCCTGAGTAGCTAGAATTGCAGGCATGACTGATGCTCTGCTCAAAAGCGTTCTTCATAAACTGATGTCCCATGTCTAATAGTACCTTTCAAAAATTGACTATCTTTTTAATGTTTTTATTGTACAGATACTGTACAGTGGGGTTAAAGTTACATGAGTAAGGTAATGAGTACATTTCCTCTGGAGAATTGTTACCCCCCTCCTTTGTTTTTCCCAGTCATTCCTTCCTTCCCCACCTGACCAACTCTTCACTCCCTCCCCCAACCCGAAGTTATAGAGTTCGTTTTTAACATGAAGTCTTGTACCTCTCATTGTTAAAATGTGTCACACTGTATGCTTGTTTCAGCATTTTGTTATTTCCCTTCCCCTCCCCAAATTAGAAAAAAAAGTATATACAATATGCAGGGCACCAGAATCGAATACAATGAAACTGGGTTTATAGGGAAGAACATGCGAAAGAAACATGGCCATACTAAAACTCCCAGCACAACTATGTTTACCGCAGCAACCCAGATGCCCCTCAGTAGATGAATGGGTCAAGAAAATGTGACACACACACACACACACACACACTAGAATTTTATGCCTCCATCAGGAAGAATAACACTGATCCATTTGTTAGGAAATGGAAAAACTTGGAAAAAAAACTATACTAAGTGAAGTAAGCCAGACCCAAAGAAACATAGATCCCATGGTTTCTCTTATTTTCAATAACTAGTATAGATCGATAATAACCTTACTAGACAAGTAGAAAAGGTAAAAAAGCTATGCACATATGACCATATAAGATGGTGTTAAGCAAAATAAATCCAAAGATAGAGACACAAGAGGGTTTGTTTTTGTTGCCATTGGTTTTAATGCACTTATAATGTTTCTTTGTGGCACCTATAGTGAGGTACTTATAGTGTGGTACTTATAATGTACTTATAGTGTTTCTTTCTATGTGGTTTCTTTTGTTTCTTTTGTAAAACTGACTATCTTAAACTAACATTAACTGAAATGTTTCTAAAGAAAATCTCAGGCTCCAAAGGGCTTTCTTTTCTCTATCATAAGTTTTTACATATTTTATAAATGTTTTATTAGATTACTCTTGAAATTAAATGGATTGTGATAATTCAAGGTATTGTAAGTAATTTGAATTCTTTGTGTAGAAAGTGAATAGCTTTCCTATCATTTAAACAATTTACAAATACCCAAAAGGAAGAAATTACTACTTAGTAAGAATTCGTCAGAAAGAATAATAATATCTACATTTTTTTCAAATGACAAAATAAGGCCAGCTGATAAGAAGTGATTTACTAATAATGGTTTTATAAAAAGTTCAGTGTAGCCCCAGGCAGCTTGGAGTCACAGCAACTGCCTGACAAATAGCAGGACATCATACTGGGTCTACGATTGGAAGCGATCTTTGAATTAATTGGAAAGATTGTCAAAAGCACTACCATTCCCAAAGTGGAAACGGTCATAATGCAATCTAGAAATTGGATTCTTTGAAAAAAATGCAGAAGCCAAGTTAGCAAGAAGTTATTGTGTACCTATTATGCCCCAATATTGTTCAAAGTGGTCCCTGGAATAGAAAATAAATACAGTATTTGTTATGTTCATCTCATGGGAGTTTACAATCTTAATAGAGAAAAAGGCTTACATCCACAAGGCAATCAGAGCCTAGCCTCATCTCTCAACCCCATATTCCCCAGTTTACTCCAGTCTACTCCCATTAGCTTTTCTCCTACTTTTGAATACATAATGTTGTTTCCATCCCCCAGACCTTCTATATGCACTTAGCCTTCTAAACGCCTCTAGTTATTTTTTTAAGTAAACAGCATTTTGAATATTGTTTTCTGAAAGAAGCTTCTGAGGCACTTTTGTCTGTTATTGCAAAGCACCACATATTTTACCTCCCATGAATTCATCCACATTTAATACCTATGTATTTAGTTTCATTAATTATATATCATAAGGCAGCACATATGTATTGTTAGTGATGGGAAATTATTGTCATCTTGCTTTAATTTTGAAAGCTTTGCCTATGAACTTGTTTTTCAAGTTATACAAACTTAACTCCTTAAAGTTTTCTTTTGCATCTATTTATATCTCCTTCAGAATATCTTCTTGGTTCTTGCCCCATGTTATTCACCTACATAGTAGTACCCTCTCTTCATCCATGGTTGAACTTTCCAGTTTCAGTACCCACAGTCAGCTACAGTTTAAAATCTAAATGGAAATTTTCAGAAATAAATAATTCACAAGTTTTACATTCCCCCAATTTGCATAACTTAATTAAATCTTACACCCTCCCATCACCCTGCCCAATGTATGGATTAATCCTCTGTCTAGTTTATATACACTGTACACACTACCTGTACCTGTACCTGTCTTATTTATCAGATCAAATATCTTGGTGTTCAGAACGAGGTTCAACCAATTTTTATCTAACTTGTCCTATTTGAAGCATGACAGTCAGATCTCAGCTTCCTGAGTAGCTAGAATTGCAGTCATGAGCCACCAGCACCCAGCTTTCACAAACTATTTTATGCCCAGAATGGTCTCCTCTGAACCCAATCCTCTGAGCTCTACCTTCAAATTAGCAAAGCCTACCAACTTCCATTAGGTCTCTATACCCAGTAACACAAAATATTATTTTAATCTGCTGGAAATTCAATATATATGAGCAGTTTATTGAAGCTAGAAAAGGCAAAATATGTCACAGACTATATAGAAGTGTCCTATGTGGGCCTATGCAAGGAAAATTCTGCATCAGTGTTCCTTGGGCAGACAAAACATAATGTTGTATAGTTTTTAAAAATTCTATATTATGATAGGTAAGAGGTGTTTAAAAGAAAGACGAACAAGATGAACAAACAATGTTAAAGCATCTTTGCAAACTTACATAAGATTCTTCAGCAAAAAAGTTATTTTTAACAAAAGGAAATTTATACACACACACACACACACACACACACACACACGGTTCTTGGACATTTCTTTCAGGAAGGAATATTAGCAGATGCTAATCCTTGATGTAAGGAATGAATCCTGTTGTCTCTTACACACAAAGATAGTACTTGTGTTTCTAAATATCTTGTATGTTTCAGAGTTCTTGGTTGCATTCAGCAGGCCTTATTTTCCGTAGTATATCCTGTCTCATTCTGGTTCAAAGAATCAGCAAGGAAGAGAGAATGCTATCCCCATTGGAAAGCCCTATGTGTTCAGGAAGTCATTTTGGATGCTACCAATTTCTGCCTTCTAAATTTCACCTATCTGTTCTTTTTGACAACAATCAAATCTAAATCAAGTCATAAATTTCATTACATAAAAGTAAAGGGAGACTGTTCCAACTCAAAGTGGGAGATAAAGGTTATATTTTAGAAGAACAGGTATGGTTTTCTATCAAGATCCCCATCGAAAGTTTTATAAATTTAGTACATAGCAGCTAGATAGAGATTTTGTGACAAGTAGAATTTAAGTTTTATAATGCAGTTGGGGTAGGAGTAGTAAACATGAATATTATAGCCCCAGAATATGGATTCTATCCTGTAAGGCTAATTGATTTGTAGGGGAATTTAAACCCATTTACTTTAAAGGACCAAGGCTCCATGCAGTTAATGCACTGTTTCAACACTCAGGCTGGGAGGTCTAATGTGACAGACACTGTCAGTGGGGATCGGGAAGATGTCAAAGTACAATATCTGGAGTGGTATCAGTAGTCTTGAGTGCACCATGCTGTTCTGACTGTCCAGGTGAAGATGAATGCCAAAGCCAAATCATTCTCCCTCTTTTAAAAGCAAATTTGGTAATAATCCTCTAAGTGTTGAAAACCTGACTCTATTTACAATTAGTAGAACTGAATTTTTCTACCCAGTGTTCAAAAAATCCACTGCAAGTGATACACATGCTGCATTTAACAAACAGCTATCCCTTCACATACATATACAAACTAGACTAGGTATTTTTAAAGGGCTTTTCGACTGTAAAATTTTATGACAAATGTTGGTTAATAACTTGTGATGAACTATTTACATGTACAGCAGGAATAATTTTTTTTTATCAAACTTACTAGGAAATTCCTTGCTGATTTGTCCTACAGAGCCTTTCTGTTTTGTCTACTTCATTTTCTTCATCCCCACCAACAAAATGACATTCCATACAATGTACTTGAAAGGAAAAGAAAGAGGTGGAGCTGAGTTCTGTTTTATAGGTTTGTTCGTACAAATAATAGAATAGATCTAACAGTTCATGTGCTGTCTCTTTTTCTTTCTCTAAAGATTGAGTCCCTAACCCATATTCTCATTAAATATGAGATATTAAATAACAAAATCATGATTCCATACAAGAAAGACTATCTTCCTCGTGCACTAAGCATGGGGTTTTATGACTAGAAAGACTATAAGCATCCATAAACTCAATTATTTCCTGGAATTTATGGAATTTCACTTAAATTTTATACATCCTATGATATATAAACTACAACCTTAGTAACATCACCCTTTAGGATTTTTATAATTCTCTAAATGATCAGTACCAGATTTTTAAAAAAAATTATATTCCCCTGTTTATATTTTTAAGGAAAATGAACATAAATATATTTCCCTCATTTCAGTATTAGCTGGCATTTAGAGTAAGAAAAGTCACATTAATAAAACATTAATGTATATAAAATTAGCAGTATAGGTTTTATTTTTAAAATTTTTCCTATACTCAGTGTAAAACTTAAGAATAACCTTGCTAAGACAAGACCAGAATCAAAATGCAGTTATGTACCATGGCTGTAAATTATATGTACTTGGTGTAAACAAAAGTTCTATATTAAATATAAATACATTTATTGTCTCATAATGTTCACATATTTTGCTCACATAAATTGCAAAGTTACAGCGTTACTTCCATCAGGAAGGGTATTAATACGGTTGGAAAGATTTTATGATCAACTTCCCAGGCAAATCAATACAAATCGCTCAGCAAAATACTATTAAAACCCCAATGGTACTGTATGTGGTCATATTTACTGCACACAGACCTTGAGATCTATTTTCATCAAAAACAAATGAATGATTTTCCGATTGCATATTTAAATGAATTCTCTATAATATTTCAAAATTTAGAAGTCCTAACAAGGACGATAAATTAGATATAAAAGATTGTTTAAGCTCTCGAGAGCCCAAATCTTCCTATAGCAATGATTGTTCTCTGTCTTATTTATATTCCTGGTTTTTTCTTTGCAAGACATCTTAGACAGTTTACGTTTTCTTTTTAGTCAATTTAATCCTAGCTCACAGTTAAAAACCTAATAATTTATTCTTTAGATAGGAACATGAAATAAAAATAATAATTAATAAAAGTCTATTTGAATTCAAAACAATACTGACTCATCAAAACAAAAAAAGTAAATTGAGTATACTAATTATAATATCTAGGCAACTTTTGTAAATGGTATTCCTTACAGTTTTATGAATCATTTGAATCATGAGGTTCTAATTATTTGGAACTAAATAATTACTGGTAAACCAATAATTGCTAAAAATATAATATTTATTTTAGGTAATTGAGAATGGACTGTCCTTAGAATGTCATATAAATTCATAGTCATTATAAGAAAACCTTGGAATTTACATATTTTGTTTTGTGTTCCTTCTCAACTCCTTTGTGAGTAATCACAATTTTAAGGTTTTAGATGTGACTGATCTAGTCTCATCTCTGCTAGGACCTTCATTCAGGTATCGGATTTTTCAAATTCAATGGCTCATATCCTGCCTCCAACACCACTTTTAAAAAATGGTATTTTATTGTAAAGTTGATGTACAGAGGGGTTAGAGTTACATAAGTAAGTTAATGAGTACAATTCTTTACAATCAGTGTTACATACCCCACCTCCGCCGGTCCCTCCCACGGTCATTTTCTCCAGCTTTCCCTCCCTCCCACTCCCTTCCTCCCAAGTTGCAAAGTTTATTTCCTACATAGTGTCTAGTGAGTATCATTGTTGCTTTCACTCACATTTTGACCCATAGTTTCTGTGATTCTCCTTCCCTGTCCCAAATCAAAGAAACTTATATACAAGACTTTTTGTTGTTATTTTATTCTTTCTTCTTTTTTTGATTTTTAAAATTTGTTTATTATCAAAGTGATGTACAGAGGGGTTACAGGTATATAAGTAAGGTAATAAGTACATTTCTTGTCAAACTTGTTATCCCTGCCCTAATTTTTCTCCTACTTTCATTTCCCCTCATAATCCTCCCCCTGTGGTTCCCTCCCTTCCCTAATTGAGATAATATATATATCATATACAATATTTATATATTATCCCTATATATATGTATATGCATATATATATGTATATGCGATACCAGAGTAGCAAAATGAAATACAGAGACAACAGGGGATATACCATAAGGGGAAGAACATACAAAAGAAATAAGAAATTGCATAGTATACTAAAAACAACAACAAAGAAAAACCTCTTGTTTCCATAGCAGGGTATAATATTAACCTTGAAAATCAATAGCTTCCCTGTATGCCAATAATGAAAAAGCACAGCTGAAATCAGGAAAGCAACTCCCTTTTCAATAGCACCCTGCAAAAAAAAATACCTAGGAATTAACTTAAACATAGATGTGAAGGACCTCTATGAGGAAGACTTTAAAAGCCTGCAAAAAGAAAATTAAAGCAGAGCTAAGGAAGTGGAAAAATCTCCCATGTTCCTGGATTGGGAGGATTAACGTCATGAAAAATGGTAATACTGCCAAAGGATATCTATAAATCCAACACAATATCCAACATCATTCTTTAATATAATCGAAGTAGCAAACCAAAAATTCATATAGAACAATAAAAGACTCCAAATAACAAAAATGATTCTTAGCAGAAACAACAGTACTGGAGGAATATCAATACCAAGCTTCAAACTCTATTATAAAGCCACAATAATCAAAACAGCTTGGTATGGTCATAAGAACAGAACTGAGGACCAAGGGAATAGAACTGAAGACCCATAAACAAACCCACAGACCTGTAGCCACCTAATCTTTGATAAGGGATCCAATAAAAATAGGATGGAAGAAAGGCAGCCTCTTCAGTAAATGGTGCTGACAAAATTGGTTAAACACTAGTAGAAAACTAAAGTTAGATCCTCATATATCACCCTACACCAGAATCAACTCTTTCTTTTGTTTTTACTGTACTGTTTGCAGTTCTTTTACCTTTCATTTTTGTCCCCCCTGGTTTACTCCCGTGGACATGGTTTCTGATTTCAGCACCCTTTTTCTTGTATATAGTATACCAACCCCACTTTTACCTGTGTACTAGCTGCTTCTACTGCCTTCCTTTATTTACCTTGTATTCTGTCACCAAATGTCTTATCTTTACAAAACTTTTCCTTGGCCTTAAGACTAAATAGGTCCTTATTCAATGGAAACTCATTTGTTACTGTGATTACAGTAGATTTATTTACATATTATGTGCCTCTTTACACTGGTTTTGTGCATATTCCATATGTGTGTTGTGTTTTTATTAAGATCTATCTGTCTTCCTAAATGTAATCCTTACAAGATCAAGGATCCCTTTTTGTTTATGGAACTGCTGTTTTCTAAACTCAACAAAATATCTAGGTCTTACTATAAGGTCATTAAGTGAAGGAATTGTCTGAGAGTAGGGAATGATCCTATTTTAAAATATTATGTTTTCTGGGTAACATAAGAATGAGACCCTCTGATTTATCAACTTCTTCCCCATATTCTACACATTCTTAAAGAAATTACAAGAGTTTAGCAAATCCAACTGAAATTTAAATGAACCAGAGATCTAAATTTCCTAGGAAGTACACTGGTTACTAGAATCCAAAACCAGAGGTCCAACTCTAGAGGTCTGAATGGGACATTAAAGAGAAGATCAGTAGTATTGGGCACAGAAGGAGAAGTATTAACACACCATACTACAGAAACAGAAATGGTAAACAATGAGAGGCATTTAGATTTTTAGAGTTATTGAGAGAAATTTTAGTTTCAAATGTTAAGTAGAAGAAGTGGATCAAGGGGTGAGAGGTATGTGCAGCTAAGCAGTTCCAGTTATCAATGTGGCCTAGGAGATGTCTATTTTATGTCTGATTTAACATGGTAGTTTTAAAATCTCCTTAATTTTTTTTAATTTGTCAGTTGTGAGTCTTGAATTCTGGGCCTGGGCTCTCTCCCTCAGCTCTTCAGCTCAAGATTAGCACTCTATCACTTTAGCCACAGCACCACTTGTGCTTTTCTGGTGGTTAATTGGAGATAAGGGTTTCATGGACTTTATTGCTCAGGCTTGCTTTTAACTGTGATCCTCAGATCTCAGCCTTCTGAGTAGTTAGGATTACAGGCATGAGCCACTAGCTCCTGGGTAAATCTCAATTATTGAGTGTATCATTTGGTTCCCAATTAATGATCGGTCCTTGTTGGAGGGTGATCTCATAATGGAGTAATTGGTAGGCAATCTCTGCTGGGCCTGGATTCCCACAGAAATAGGACAAGACTAAAAACTTTTAGATGCTATTTTAGAAGGTCTGAATGAGAATATTGTGTAACCCAACAGTGAAATGCCTTAGTTACTCTTATTTTGTAGCCACTCAGCCTTGAAGGAGGATAAGACAGGTTTATATCACCAGATTTTAGACAGTCTTTGAATGATTAATATGTATAGGGCAGAGGTAATCAAGAGCCTGACTCAAAGTTTTAAGACAAAGGAGACAGATCTAAAAGCATTTTTCTCCTTTTTCTTAACTTGTATGAAAAAAAAAAAGATACTCAAGGGCTTTCAAGCAAAAACACTTTCTAAATATTTGTTTTAAAATGCCACTCTTATACTTCACATTCTGTCTCTCTCTCTCTCTCAGTCACTCTATTTCTTCACTCTTTTCCTTCTCCCCTTAATTTGTTCTCTTTCCTCTTATTCCCTTTGTTCTCCCCCTCCCTTCCTTTTAACAACCTAAGTATAGGCCCTGCAGAGATAGCAGTACTATCTTCATCATCTAATAATTCCTTTGAGATTTGTGTTTCTTTAGGTACTTCCTTTTTACCTAATGGAAAAGATTATTTTAGCTTTTTGGGAAGCATTTTTTTCTACAACACTCTCTCCTCAGTAATCTCGATAAATTGCCAGGCAAGCACATTGTAACCTTGGTGAATTTATCTATGGGAACACTCACATAAGCCTGAAATTAGTCTGCCCCTGGAGACTACCCTATTTTTCCTTCTTAATCAAACCTTTAGGTGGATATTCAGTGTCTTAGAACTGAGCAGATAGAATTTGCAGGCTGAATAATGTTGGCTCAAAGAGTGCTTTCTTTCAACCTTGCAAGAGAAATTGTGATTTAGTAACAGTGAGGTTTTTATGTGGACACTTTTTGTAATCTTCTGGTCCTATACACAGGCAAAGATACTTCCTTGGTAATTGACTGGGTTTGTGGGACACTTGTCACCGATGCTATTTCTTAGCCCATAGGTCAGGAGTTAGACAGTTTGCATCCATTTATCTTGTATTCTTGATAGTCAAAACTGCCAGTTTATTCCCAGAAAATCTGAGCCTAACATGTTTGATACACAGAAGAATGGAGCTATTCAACAGAGTTCTACTATTCAGTAGATTTTTTTTAATCCAACATAAGGTAATATAACATTCTTTAATTAACCTGCTTTTTTTGGGGGGAAGGTCAATCATGGTGCCTGAACTCTGGACCTGGAAACTGGAGCTCTTCAGCGCCAGCCTAGCACAGCGCCACTTCCAGCTTTTTCTGCTTATGTGGTGCTGAGGAATTGAACCCAGGGCCTCATGCATCCAAGGCAAGCACTCTACCATTGAGACAATTTCCCAGCCCTAATCTGCTTTTATTAGGATTTTACATTGTCATTAGGGTTTATTTATAAAAGCTGATTCCAGTTAGATGATTAAATAAAGACAATTTTTGTATTCTCTGTTACCCATAGCAAATAATGATTTAATATTTCTTTGCATGCAAAACCACTTTTCAACATATAAAAATGATTTTTGTAACTTTTTCATATTTATGGTATCATTTCAGAAGATTCAAATATTAAAGAAGTAAGTATCAAATCCTGATTTAATTATTATAGTTATTTATTATTTATTCTTATGTTCACGATTGAGACCACATCCTTTTGTATCTTGTACAACAACTCAAGAGAGTCTTTCCTTCCACTAGGAATAGTGGATTTATCTTAATAGAATGTTTCTTTTAGAAATATTTCTATTAAATAACCAAATATCAGAGGTTTATTTTGGCCAGACTACTAAATATCCATATATCAGCTGAGAGCCTTGAACCAGCCCAAACCACTTAGGAAATCTAGAGGCAAATTTTAAAATTATGAAGACTATAATTATATTTTTTATTATTCTCTGAGCTTATATTTAGAAAACTTGATGACACTACCAATATATGCATATGCTTTTTTCTTTATTTCTTCAATGAACATTCATCAAACATATACTATATGATAGATATTTTAGTCGTTTCTCTGGATTCTGCTGTGACGTAGAGTAAATATTCATTTCTGAAGAAAAAGTAGCTTTAAAGTAGTAATGACGAATTGTGTAAGACAATGTGAGGGAGTATTAGAGACTGAAAATAAAAAATATAAGACATTAGGGAGTATGAAGTAATAGGTGGTATTATTAAGAATGAGAGGTTGTATAATGCATAAATTAGGAGACAAATTTTAATCAGAGGCATAAGTAACTCAAGAGTCAGCCGTGTGTTTAATTGAGGGAATATTTTCTAAGCAGAAAGGGCAGAAAAGACAAAAAGTTCAAGGTAAAGGAATCATTAGAAGAAAGTGCAAGTGATTGGCTTCACGTTAAAGCAGGGTGAGAAGAATGAATCACAGTTTACTACAGTAGAGTGCATTGGAAAGAGGGTCAGCCATCAGATTATCTATGCTTTGCTTCCTATTCAGTCATTGCCCACTATTTGCCACAGTCCTTTTCCAGTAATCAGCCACTTGTATCAGAAATACAAATTCTCATTAAAAATAGAAGAGCAGAGGTGAACAATAAAGTAAAAAAAAGCTAAATTAATACTATTGGATAATCATGCACTACTCTAGAATAAAGCCCAAGCAAACAAGATTTTTCAGGGAAATAATTATTGTGCAGTCCCTATCTCTATTACCTCTGTCCCAGGACACACAGCTTTGAAGTCAAGCACTAGAGATCAGTTATTACGGGAGATTTATTATGAAGTTCAAAAACAAAATACGAATTAGCAGAAACAAAGAATTTGTTTCCTTCTACTGAAATGCTATTCTGTCACAGGAACAGACAGGTCTTTTGTTCAACAAAACATTTTAATGGTGATTTCTGTTAGAAAAGACCAATTCCTCCAGAGGTTTAACAAAAATGGAGACATTTAGGTAAGAGAGACTATTGAATGTCAAAACACACCAAATATTTATTTTCCTGTGGTAGTCCTTAAAAAATTCAAGTAGAGGTACCTAGTTCATGAGTTAGAGAATTAAAAAATATTTGAAAGGGCCAGGAACAAAACATGAGCAAAGTTAAAATAGAAAATGAAAACATTTACAATAATGTGACAGTACAACTAGTTATTGGTTCTGCTATGAACAGTAGCTCTCTCCATGTCTCTGCCTTCTTGATAAACAGCTCTCTCATCTTTCTTCTTTTTTATTTCTTTCTATGTTTTTTATTGTAAAAATAGTATACAGAGGAGTTACAGTTACATGAGTAAGGTAATGAATACATTTCCTATCGAGTATTGTTACATCCTCCTTTGTTTTTCCCCTACCATCCCTTCCCTCCCCATAATCTTTCTTCTTTATATAACATCCCTGAGCCTCAGAATTAACACATGCTACCTCAGATAATGCAGAGATTTTACATAAATTTTTTTAGGTTCATATCTCAAATTTTATTGTTGTGGTTGTTTAGCTTTATTTAGCTGTCTGTATATTGCTGAGAAATTGAATTGATTGACTCTGATTTATACCATATTTTGAAGGAAGTTAAATTGCGGGAAAACTAAATAGTAGCAAGTTGTAAAGAACAGTTGCTGAAATACCATTATCCATAAAAAGCAAGAATTTCAAACTCATGTTTAAGTGAACATTGACAAAGTGTTTCAGAATAAGATGAAGGTTTCAGACACTTGAAGTCGGACAAGCGAGAAAACTGAAGGCATAATTCCTACTTGGTAATAGAATAAAGAAAACACAGAAGTTTTTATATAATTCTACTTAGTACATAACATATAATCCTACCTGTACAGAAAAAACAATATAGCTTCACGTTTAATTAGGAAAATAATTCTTAGTAGAGAAATCAGAGAAAGCTTATCAACAGTATTGCTCATTTGTCATTTGGGATGCACAAAGGCCTGTTTGTAGGTTCTAAATCCTCTCTTCTGGGATCAAAAGTACATTTGTAACATAAAATTAGAATTGGGAATGCTTGCACTGTAAGAGGCTTTCGGGAACATTGAATCTAATTCTTTCATTTTACAGATGAGGAAACTAAAGCCCAAAGAGAGAAATTGAGTATATTGAGACTGCAGTTCAGTTAGTAATCTGGCTGAGAAGACAACCTAAGTTTCTTGTATCACAGGCAGCATTCTATTTCATCCTGCTGCTGTGGCTTCTTCAATGTAACAATGAAGGGTCTACACAAAAGAAAATACAGGAAAATGCAAGTTATATATGAAGCTTATTTCAATGCTCAATTTTCTGTGTATTTTTGTATTTCTGTTTTCACTGTGTATAGAGAATTGTTCTAGGGTTACATAAGGGAAATAATTCTATCATTATATATTGTTATATCTGCCTTTTCCCACAAGTGCTGATTATTCTCAGTCCTTTGAAATTGCTGCTAAAGACTTAGTCATTCATGATATGATAGTATTGTTCTACAAAGAAATAACATACCACTCTTCATTTTTCTTGTTTTTAGTAATCTTGTATGCTTTCTGTATGACCATTGCTCTGATTTTAAGAGAACAAGTAAAACTGAGTTCATGTTTAGATGATATGGCTATAAGTTATAACTGCTTATTCTTTATGGTGTATACTATTTACTAAGAGACCTTTAACCTTTCCAGCTCTTTTTGTTGAGTGAAAAACATCAAGCATTTTTCACAAATGCCAGTTTAACTTCTTTATGATGTCAGAGATAATTGTTTTGGCCTCAGGGAAAGAATGTGCTGTCTGCTGCAAATGATGACTGAAGAATTATCAAGTGGAAAATGAACTAGACATGATTTCTTTATCTTATCAATAATAGAGGAAAGACACTTTCCTTAGAAACAAGAATACTAAAAATGTCAAAATAAAAATGATGGGAAATGAAGTTCTGAATTCAAAACAACAATAAACAAATTGGTATGCAGCAAGCCCTTTAATGAATCAAATAGGGAATGCTGTTAACAGCATTAACACTTTACCAGGTGAATTATTTCTGTTTTTAAAACTAAAAAGGAAAATTGAATTTGACTATCAGGGAAGAAGTTGGATCATGCCTAGCATATCTGAAATCCACATTTATTTTGTTGTGAAAACAACAGATACAGTTGACTATCACTACAATGAGAATAACCAGAGGCATTACAGAGAATCAAACGTGTATATAAATCACTTATCATGGGCGTTCATGTACAAATACATGAATATTTCTTCAATAAAACCAGCAATAATCTAAGCTTTCTTTTTTCATATATTTTTATTGTAAAAATTATGTACAGAGGGGTTACAGTTACATTAGTAAATTTCCTATGGAGCATTGTTACCTCCTATTTTGTTATTTTTTTCAACCATCCCTTCCCTCCACAATTCTTCCACCTCTTCCCCCACCCCCTGAAGTTGTAAATTTTGTTTTCAACATAGTATCTTGTACATTGTTACAATGGGTCAAACTGTATCCTTGTTTCTACATTTTGATATTATTCCCTTTTGGTCTCCAAATTAGAAGAATGTATATACAAGATGCAGAACAGCAGAATCAAATACAGTGAAAACAGGGGTTATATCATGGGGGAAGAACATACAAAAGAAACAACATAAAATGACATGATACATTATAAACACATTACAAACAACAGCTAGAAGGATAAAACAACTTGCTTCCCCATCTCAGGGTTCATTTCGCTTAGCATCATCTTATATGGTCACATGTACAGAGCTTTTGAGCTTTTCTGCTTGTCATAGACATACACTCCTAACTACAAACAAGGGAAACCATGGGACCTATGTTATTTTGGGTCTGGCTTACTATACTTAATATAATTTTTCCAAGTCTTTCCATTTCCTAACAAAAGGGGCAGTGGCATTCTTTCTGAAGGAGGCATAGACCATACATATATATATATATATATATATATATATATGTATGTATATATATAGTATATTCTCTATATATCATATATATATATCACATTTTTTTGATCCATTCATCTACTGGAGGGACATCTGGGTTGGTTTCATATCTTAGCTATGGTGAATAATGTAAACTGTTTCTATATAATAGTTTTATATTTGAGGTTTTTTTTTTCTTTAAGCACTAGAACAACAGTATCATTATTTTTTATTCTTAGCAATGATAATGGCAGAATTACATGTCTATGTCTCCTATGTTGTGATTTTGCTTTCAGAAAGAGCAAAAGAGAGAGACAGAGAGAGAGAGAGAGAGAGAGAGAGAGAGCACGCAAGAGCAAGAGCAGGAGCAAGAACGTGAGTGAGCACACAAAGGGTAACAGTTCCAAAACTTGTAAAAATGTATTTGATTTTTGGGGCTGAGAATGTGGCTCAGTGGTATAGCGCTTGCCTTGCATTCATGAGGCCCTGGGTTCGATTCCTCAGCACTACATAAGCAGGGAAAAAAAAGGCGGAAGTAGTGCTATGGCTAAAGTGGTAGAGCGCTAGCCTTGAGCTGGAGAGCTGAGGGACAGCGCCCAGGACCAGAGTTCAGACCCCACGACCGGACCCCCCCAAAAATGTATTTGATTTTTAACATGTAGGAGAAGCAAAATTTGTTGAGTTAACATTTTGTATATATTTGATAAATTCAGGAAATGAATATTAATTAGTGTTAACATTTCCTATCAATTATTGTTTATTAAGGTGCTGAGTCTATCACTAGCTACAATTCTACAAGATAGATAATATGTTATGTCATTTTACAAAGGAGGAGTTAGCAATTCAATAGCTCAGTCTTCAGGTTAGTTAGAGACAGAGTAGGACTGACCTAACAAATTCTCTCCTCTAATTCCTTCTTTGTCTTGCTTAGTAGATACAAAGCCTTACAATTAAAATAATTAGAAAAAAAAGAATCTTTTGAAATCAGGAGATACATGCCAAATATATTACATAAATTTTAGTACTTTTCCCTTTGCAAATTTGTGTTTTGTTGCTGTGAGAGTTTGGATGATGAAAAGTTATGATTGCATTTCTCTTCAATAAAATTAAAACAGATGAACGAAGGAAGGAAGGAAGGAAGGAAGGAAGGAAGGAAGGAAGGAAGGAAGGAAGGAAGGGGCCATTATATTGTTGCTACAGGATAAAACATAAACTTGGTGCCATGTCCAAATCTGAAAATAAATTATAATTTTGTGGTTCTAGGACATCATCATACATGAAATAACAAGGTTTTAACACCTTAACCTTGAGTATCAACATCAGGATGCTTACAAATGAGACATTAATTGTCTTGTTACCTCAAGCAGTTTATGAAAGAAAATGTTTATCATTAACTTCATAACATGATTCCATACTAAGTAATTTGAGAAGATAAGGAAGTCCAAGAAGAATCAGATATTATGAAAATAAGAACTATATAAATGTGGTTGAATTTAGAGAAGAGAGGTATAAATAAGCTAAAGTTGGTAGTGAAATTAACACTGCTACTGAAACAATGGAAATGGACTATTATAAGAAAGACAAAAGATTTTCTTTAACACAAAAGACCTTAGAGAAAAGAACAAAATCACTTGGCAAAGAATCATTCTGTTTTCATTAACAATTATTGGCAGCAGAGTAATAGGGTAGCACAGTGTAGTTTTAAGGTGATAAATTTCTGCCATTCTCTTTCCTTTGAAAGAAGCAACTAAAATATATTTTAAATAGCAACTAACTTCAATTACATAACAGGATATGACTAGAGACAGAGTGCAAGCACACATTCTCATTTTGTATAAGACAATAATTAATCTCTACAAATTTAAAATCTTTTTAAAATTATCAGAAACTAAAAAGGCATAACAAAGCTGCTTATGTAATAGGAACTCATGAGTTAGACACTGGGAAAATTGGAGTTCTAAGCCAACCAAGGCAAAAAGTTCAAAAAAAATTGTACATACTAATGAGTGTTCTCTAGATTCAAATACAAGACATGTATACACACAAAATGACTGTTTCTGTGAATTGTATATTACATTGAAACCAACTCAATATCTTGTTTAGGGCCAGTTTTCAAGATGTAGAATGCAGAAAAGACATGTTTACAGGATGGGAACAACAGAGCTAGACAACTGTTGTAACTTTGCACTTGTGAAGTAAGATGTGGCTATGAATTTTCCAGAAATAAAACAAGATCTTGACTTTTGCAATATTCCTCTTTCAGTACAGAAATGGGCAACACAGTAACACAATATCCCAGAATAAGTGCTATAATTGAAATTCAGTAGAATCACTGAGGAAGAAATGTGGGTGCTTCTTGGGGATGGCAAGGTGGAAAGAAATAGTCAGCAAACACTTCCCAGATGGTAAGAGAGGCAGGAAGATACTTTTATGGAAATCTAGTCCTCAGGCAAAGAGTAGCCTGTGCAAATGCATGAAAAAAAAGAGAGAGTGAAAAAAATACAGTTTGAAAGGACCCCTGAACTGCTCCATCTGGGAAGAGGCTGTAGTGGAACTTTGAGTGATTACATGCAGATGTCCTGCCAGCAGCTGGGGTGTTATTCAAATATTGGGAGGAAAAGAGAAGCGAAGCAAAAAGCACATTTGTGTTTATGAATGGAATGCTGGATTCAGTTTGGAGGGTACTTTGGACAAAAGAGGAAAAAAATAGTCACTACGGTAGACTGACTATATTGATGCTTAGGAGCAACTGGGAGAGAAATAACACTTGAAATAAGTTCCTCTTAAAAACATCTGTAATACAAGCTGGGATCATCTTATTTTTGATATATCTAGACTAAAGTGAGTAAATTTCAGCATTCGAGCAATTAAAAGGTAAATTAGTCAATAGTTTATGAACCCATTTTGAAACTCTATTATCAAAGTTTTATATGTGATACGGTCAGAAATTTTATTTTGAAGTCTTCACTGACATAGAATTTGGCACATAATTAATGTGGCCACCTTTGAAATGTCTTTAAGGAATTCAATAAAATCAAACCTTTTTTGAAGAAAAGTCAATATAAATAGCTATACAAAATCAGAATGTAAATAATTACCTACTGTGTACTTACATGTAAGAAATAAGTAGCATGATGATATCTTATATCCTGCTAGACAAAAGAATGTAGCTGTATTTTCTGTTTCTATTTTATACTCAATGACATTGATACTTATGTTAAAACTTGAAAACTGCCTTCTAGAATACATATAAATTCAAAATATTTCCTAAGGCTTCAGGGTCTAGTCATTTTTTTATTCTTGCCATTGTGATGTACAAAGGGGTTACAATTATGTAAGGTAATATGCATATTTCTTGTCAAACTTTTTAACTTTTTCCTCCCTTTTCTCTCTTGTTTTATAAAAGTTCCCTAGAATTTCTCAATTAAAATTTTACACATCTGATAATTTTGCTCTAGTGGCCATTGTTTATCTAGAATACCCTTTCTTTTCTCATAGCTGATAGGATACTACACAGAAAGAAATGTTTTAGAATATAACAGGCTTGCAAAAAGGATTTAGGGATTTCTTACTGTGAACTCTGAAAGACAGCTAACCTAACACGTATTTCCTCAAGTCAGGAAGTAGAGATATCCAAATTTGTCTGTTCAGCCACAGCACATTTATCTATTCAGAATTTTGCTAACTAGTATGTATCTTTTAGTCTTTTATTTATTTATTTATTTATTTATTTATTTATTTATTGTCCTGTGGCTTGAACTCTGAGCCTGGGGACTGTCCCTTAGCTCTTCAGCTCCAGGCTAGCACTCTACCATTTGAGCCACAGTGCCACTTCCAGTTTTCTGGAAGTTCATTGGACATAAGAGTCTTACCAACTTTCCTGCCCTGGCTGGCTCTGAACTGTGATCCTCAGATCTCAGCCTCCTGAGTAGCTAAGATTACAGTTATGAGACATCGGTGTCTGGTTTCTGTTATTCAAATTATAAAGTAGCTAAAATTTGAAACTTGGGAAATCCCACATCATCTCATTTACCCACAAAGTAAAGCATCCTAAAATACAGCACACCACAGTTCCTGCAGGGAGACAGTCTTTGAGCTAACATGGTCTACTCAGCATGGCCACTGGGGACACCTCCAAAGTGCCCCTAAAAGAAAGTCTATGTATTAGTGATCATTTATTAAATCAGAAGCAAAACCATTTTCCTTGAATTTAGAGCTATAGAACTGCAAATTGAAGATCCCTAAGGGGAGAATGAATAACTTAAGTTCACAGCCATAGTTAAAACTGTGGCCAACAATACAATTCAATACCTTCCCCCAAAGAGCTGAATTCTTAAAACCTCATTTAGCAACCCTAACCTTCATTCTGAAAGTGGTGTTTGCTCAGCAAATGAAAGTTAAAATTGAGTAGCTGTACCTCTTGCTTCCCTTTAAACTTTTTTTTCTTTAAGAATTTTATTATAGTCTATAATAATTTAAGAACTAGATGTCACAACTTTAAAGAGAGAAACAGGGACAGGAAAAAAAAAAAAGCTGATGCTGGTCAGTTTTTTTCCCCCCTTTGGAAATATCTGATCTTATTCTGTGTCAAACTCTATCTGTCCATGATGTTATTTTTAAACCTTGAAGAAGGAGGAAACTGATTGATCTTAAACGATTTCTAAAAACCTATTTTTCCCCCATACTTTGCCCATTATAAGCCATAGGGATCAACCTGCCCCCTGCTGATAAACTCCATAGTTTGAAAACACTAATCAAACAAGATAGTGAAATGATCAAAGTGTAGTAGTCTGATTCCTCCATTCAGTGTAGGACATATCTGTGAACTGAAGGAGAGCTGGAGATTTCAAATAAAGACCAAAAGAACGCTTTTAAAGCATTTCTTTTGTACTTGAAAATTTGTTCATTTTGAGCTATAAAAAAAAACAGGGAAGCTAAAAGCCTAATAAATTCCTTTGATCTGGACATGGCAAGTTCTTAAAGAGAAAGTCTAAAAGGTTGCAGACTATCTGCTGTTCTCTGAAAATTAGAATCCAACAAATCATCACCTCTCTCTCTCCCACTGCCTCCTCCCTACTGGCCCTGAACTACAGTCTATTCCATTTATTTTAGAAAAATAGACACTCCTGAAATGAAGAGAATAAGACCTAACTCTATCTAAATATTCTGACTGAAAGTACATGGATGTCTGATTCTTTGTGAATCTCAGATAAGGCATCTCTCATCCACAGCCCCCACTGGAAACATTAGAGGGAGTCGTTGGGATAACTGAGTGTGAATGGAAGAAATCTATGAATAGTCGTCCACACTCAAGACACTGAGGCTCAGAGGGCAGCTCTATATGTTCCATGCAGAGCATTTGCCTAGCATGTGTGCAGCCAATGGTTCTATCTGCAACACACAAATAAGCAAAGAAAACCAAACATCAGACTGTCACTGATGGCAAGCTGATGATCCAAATTCATGAGGTTATTGATTTTAAACAGTAAAGTAAGGATGCAAGGCATGGGAGCATTGGGGGCCATCAAGCCCATGAAACAATATTTATTTATTTATTTTTACATTTTTTATTGTGAAAATACCATACAGTGAGTTATTACATGATCAAGGTAATGAGTACATTTCTTATCAAGCATTGTTGCCTCCTCCTTTGTTTCTCCTTCCCATCTCTCCCCCGCCCCCAAAGTTGTCAAGTTTGTTTTTTGACGTAACGACTTGTACATCTCATTGTTGCAATGGGTCCAACTGTATCCCTATTAAAACAATTTGTGTTTTCCCTTCCCCTCCACAAATTATATCAACATCAAATACAGTGAAAACAGGGTTATATTGTGGGGAAGGGAGATACAAAGCAACAAAGAATCATCTTACAAATATGTTAGAAACCTATAGCCATCTAATCTTCAATAAGGGAGCTAAAAAAATATAATGGAAGAAAGACAGCATCTTCAGTAAATGGTGCTGGCTAGATCCTTATATATCACCCTGCACCAGAATCAACTCCAAATGGATCAAAGACCTCAGAGTTAAAGCAGACACCCTGAAAACATTACAGGATGGAATAGGAGAAACCCTAGGTCTCCTTGGCACAGGCTGAAATTTTCTTAATAGAGACCCAGCTACACAACAAATGAAAGAAAGTTGAACAAGTGGGATTGCATAAAATTGCAGAGCTTCTGCATGGCAAAGGACATAGCTAGCAAGATCCATAGAAAGCCCATGGATTGGGAGATCTTCACTAGCCATACAACAGACAAGGGTCTCATATCTAAAATATACCTGGAACTCAAAGAATTAAATCCCCCAACAACAAATCCTCAAAGAAACAACTGCCCAATAAATAAGTAGTCTAAAGACTTAAGAGAGACTTCTCTGAAGAGGAAAGAAAGATGGTCAATAGACACATGAAGAAATGCTCAACATCCCTAGCCATAAAAGAAATGCAAATCAAAACAACACTGAGATATCACCTCACCCCAGTTAGAATGGCTATAATCAAGAACTCTAATAACAACAGAAGCTGGAAGGGATGTGGACAGAAGGGAACCCTACTGCATTATTGGTGGGAGTGTAGACTTGTTCAACCACTTTGGAAAGTAGTATGGAGGTTCCTCAAAAGATTCCACCTAGAGCTCCTCTATGACCCAACAATCCCACTTTTGGGCATTTACGAAAATGATTACAAACAAGACCATACTAAAGCTACCAGCAAAACTATGTTTATTACAGCATTATTTACCATAGCTAAGATATGGAATCAACCCAGATGCCCCTCAGTAGATGAATGGATCAAGAAAATGTGGTATATATACACAATGGAATTCTATGCCTTCATCAGAAAGAATTACATTGTGCCATTTGTTAGGAAATGGAAACACTTGGAAAAATTATATTAAGTGGAAGTAAGCCAGACCCAAAGAAACATAGGTCCCATCGTTTCCCTTATATGCAATATCTAGTACATGCCCAAGACAAGCAGAAATGGTCAGATAAGCTGATCTTAGGCGAAATGAACCCCAAGAACTCAAATATTTATCATTTTAAAAAGTAGGAATTCCATAGCCAGATGTCATGTACACTTGCATCCAATACTGAATCTTAGATCTCATCCCACTTGTAGTAAATCAAGAACTGACTTTTAACAAGATCCTGAGTTCATGTATACATGCTTGTGAGGCCTGTCAAAATGTCTATTTCTAATGCATGTGGTCTTAATTAAGTATAAATGTGACAAAAGATTTATAGGGAATTTTTTCTGAAGTTATGAATTCAAGATGAGAAAATGAAAATTAACAACAGCAGACTTTCCTGAAACTGTATTTTCCCTAATATTTCTGCAGTATTTCTTTTTTTTTCTTTTTTTTTGGGGGATCCAGTCATGGGGCCTGAACTCTGGGCCTGGGTGCTGTCCCTCAGCTCTTCAGCTCAAGGCTAGCGCTCTACCACTTGAGCCACAGCGCCACTTCCAACTTTTTTCTTTTTGCTTATGTGGTGCTGAGGAATCAAACCCAGGGCCTCAAGCATGCAAGGCAAACGCTCTACCACTGAGCCAACTTCCCAGCCCATTTCTGCAGTATTTCTGATGGTATTATATGCACTAGTTTTTCTTAGCTTTTCCCTTTTTATTTGAATTGACTTCACCCAGGATCTTTATGAATAATTTTTTTAAAATGATTTTACTTATGGAATACAAAGACAATTAACACATAATCCATATCCCAAAATGTATAATCTTTCAGCAGAATGCTAAAAGTCAAATTTATAGTTGTTTTTACGTTCACCGGGCAAAACAGAAGGTAAAAAATTTCAGTGATGAGACTGTTCCCTTCACAAAATACATGAAGTTGTTGTAAACAATATTCTCTAGAATTGGAGTGGAAGACATAAGAACGGAAATCAGTTCCCAGAACTAAATCCTTGATACCAACTATTCATTGACCAACTGGGTCAATGAACCAGTAGCACTCATTAGAAACTTCTTAACTGGTTTTACTAGACTGACTGTGTACAAATCCATAGATACATGTGTACATACATGAATATATGTATGTGCATATAATCTCTACAGAAAAATTCATAGATGGAGATACTATAGATTGATTATCCTGAACATGGTGTATTATTTTTCTCATTCTTTGCCTCATAGATTTCCACTATCTTCTTCACAAAATATTTGTTTATATATTTTTGTCCATGTTTTCTTTTCTTAATAAGTTTTTTTATTGTGAAAATACTGTACAGAGTATTTACAGTTACATGAGCAAGGTAATGAGTACATTTCTTATCAAACATGGTTGACTCTCCTTTGTTTTTTCCCTACCCTTCCTTCCCTCCCATTGCCACAATTATACGCCCCCCCACCTAAATTGTAAAGGTCGATGTTCAACAGTGTCTTGTACATCTTATTTTTACAGTGGGCCAACCTGTATCCATATTTAAACATTTTCTTTTTTCCCTTCCGATCCCAAAATTATAGTTACACAAAATACAGTAAAAAAAAAAAAGGTATTATACTGTGGGGGAGGGACATACAAAGCAACAAAAAAAATCAGGATTTTAACAATATTGGAATAGTAACCCAGTATTGTCATATTTCAATGTCTGACAAATTACACCTGAAATTACACTCTTTTCAATTAAAGAGACACATTAGATAGAGTATTAAACATGAAAATTATACTTTACATAGTTCAAGTTATAATATATTTACTTGCAAAAATGTAAATATAAATTTCTGATAATATAAATATCTATCAATGTAGTCCTGAATAAAAGCCTCCAATAAAGATTGGAGCCAATGAAGCATGCATGTTAGAAACATGGCTTCTATCCCACTACATGGGAAGCAGAGATCAGAGGATCACAGCTTCGCAGCTGGTCAGGACTACATAATAAAACTATTTCACAAACAGAAGCAGAAACAACACAAGCAATAAAGAAGTCAATTAGAGACACCAAGAGATAAACACAAAAGTTTGAATCTTGGGCTAACACCTGCCTAGACTATAATCCATTCCATCAGAATTAACATTTACCGAGATCTTTCCTCCTAAAAAAATGCATGTTGTGGTTAGCCTACTAAATGTATTCATTTGATCTCTATAATGACTCAAGAACATTTTAGTTAATGTTGAGTGATTAAGTAGAGGATATCCAGGTTTAAGTTTGCTTTATCTATATTTTTGTCTTCTGAATATTTCAATATGCCAAAAACAGAATTCATATAAGTTGTCTAACTTGTGATGGGGATATACAACTAGAATTTAGAAAAGCCTTCATAATGGAAATTTCTGAAAGCTATATCAAGAAGTGGCAAGATTTCACAAAGCCAAGAATACCTAATAGCAATGTCATTGCATAGTTAAAGCTTGGTATTCATAAAGTTTGTATATATTTTGATGAAGGGTAAATATAGTATAAATATAAAACAGATACAGAATCAGAAAAAAGCTAAACAGGTGAATTGCTAATACATGTTGAATCACTTTTTCTGAGGTGCTTATTTTCAACCTAAGGTATTAAATAAAACAAATCCATGGAAATACATGATGCAAGTCATGAACTTATTAGAATTTCTACTTAGAATCATAGATTTTTTTTAAAGATGTATAGTTGGATGTAAGTAGAAACAGATAGGGGACTTGCATAGGAAATAATTGTATTCTTATATTGTTAATTATAATGATATTGCACATTGCACAGCAGGGTCACAGTTATATGAGTAAGATAATAGAATACAATTCCTATTGAGCATTCTTACCCCTCCTCGCTTATTCCCCTACTATGCCTTCTCTCTCCACCTCCCCAAATCCCTCTTCCCCTGATTTCATAAAGTTATAGATACGTTTTCTTAAATATTCAGAAGTTTTACAGTAAATACTTTCTTAAATACCCTATGACTTAAAGTAATCTATAACAGTGGTCACTACATAGAAAGCGCTATAAGAGTTTTATTATTTATTTTAGTTTTCTAATTCTTGAAGGATTCCACCATACTGATGTAACAACAAAAATATTCAATTAACTCAACTGAAGTATGCTGTCAGAAAATTTTACAATCATTAACTCTGTTTAATATTGGAAAGTATGCTATTTTACTTGATAATCCATATACTTAAACAGTATGTATGAGAAGTTCTCAGTACTATACCAGTTTCTCTAGTTATACAGATGATCAGAGTAAAAGACAGAAGGACTTGGACTGGGATAATGATGAGGAGAATAAAAATTATTAGAGCTGTTGGAGCAATATATAGTGGTGCCTGTAGTAAGAGGAAGGGAATTTTAGAAAGGCTTCTCAAAATGAGCTCACAGTTCCAGCTGTTTCAGTGTAACATGGGGAGTTACAATGCCCATTATAAGTTGTTAGCGATGTTAGCAATGCTCATTATTATAATCAGTCCCAGATCAGAGCAAGTTTTTTTTTAATCTTTAAGTAGTTATACAAAGGAGTTGACATTCAAGAAAGAAGTTTATCATGGAGATGGGAGGGAAGGGTTGGTAGGGGAAAAACAAAGGAGAAGGCAACAATGCTTGATAAAAAAAATGTACTTATTACCTTGTTCATGTAATTGTAACCCCTCTGTACAGTATTTTCACAATAAAAAACATGAAAAAGAAGAAAGAAGTTTATGAATACAAGACATCTTGGCCAATGCCCTTTCATCATTGTCATCCACCCCTCCCAGACCCTTTCCTCCATTTTCTCAATTTTGTAGGATCTGCATTTATGACCACAGAAGCAACTGGTATTACACAAAGACATTGGGGAAATGATGCTCACTGGTCTCTGTGTTAATAAGACTTCTGGTTGACTGGATAAACTTTATAATTTGAAGAATTAATTTCATCTGGTTGGGAGTGTGGTTCTAAGTTTGAATTTATGATACTTTCACTAATTGTGTGATTTTAGGCAAATTGTTTATATTGTGGAGGAGTTAAACAGTTCTCAGAGTTAATATAAAGACACTTGACAACAGTGAGCACCATACAATGGTAGCTTGTGTTAAAAATTGGAACATTATATAGAGCCAACTCAGACTAAAAAAATTACCAAGGAGAATTTCTTTTTCTCATTTTGGATTATTAGAATCTTAGTGGTTTTATTTTATTTATTTATTTATTTAGTCAGTTGTTGGGGCTGAACGCTGGGCCTGGGCACTGTCCCTCAGCTCTTCCACTAAGGCTAGAGCTCTGGCACTTGATCCACAACACCACTTCTGGCTTTTTCTGCTCTTTCCTCTGGTGCTGAGAAATCCACCTGTACAACTGAGTGACCTTCACAGCCCTCGCTAGTGATTTTGACACATAAAGAATATCCTTACAACTTTATGATTTCTACTCTTAACTAACAGTGTGACCTCCACCCAGTTCATTAAACTAATTTATTACTTAATTTCTTCACTACAAATACTATGAAAGGAATCAATGAGTTTTGAGGTTTTTTTAGGAACTACATACTTGGTGATTGTCTCTCATTTATCACAAAAGCCATCAATCAATCCATTAACAATTAGTATCACAGTCAATGATGTACAGAACAGAAGAATTATAAAATCTCTGACCCCTGATAGTAAAAGTAGATATGGAACGGGCACATGAATAAATCACTAACCCTAATGTCCCCTGTGCTATTTAAGGGAGAGACAACAAAATACACCTGAGGGAAAATTACCAAAGACTGATTTTAATACACTAATAATAAGTAGATACTTACTCCTACCCTGAATAATTAGGACAAACATTTGACAAAACCTAGATGACTTTTTGATGAAAACTCTATAGAAAATTACACAATTTCCTGCCTAACATCCTGATTCTAATTACACTGAGAATAAAAGCATACTCATCACTCTGACAATCTCTTACCAACACCTATGCAGCCCCTTTGCCCAGAAATGCTGCCTGCCCTATTGTTAAAAAATTAGAATGAATGGAGTCTCTGAAGCTCTTTTTACAGGGAATATGTTCTTGTTTTGAACAAATTTCCATCACCTCTACTGCCTACTCAAGGATCTCACCCCAATAATCATCACCTCTAATCACTGTAGCAACATTCCTTCTGTTCCTACCAGACAAACTATATCTGCATACAACCATATTCTTTTTTTATCTCTTGAAACTCTTGACCTACTATTCTCTTTCAATAAGCAACTAGCGTCTCTATTGTAGTTTAGTATAAATTGCCTCAAAATTATTACAAATGCATAACAATCTGCAATGGGCATACTCCAACTCAGTCTAATAAGGATTAGTGTCAACATTACCTCTGAAACATTCTTCTCAAGGTCACCAGTACCTGAAAGAATGCTGAATCTTTTAGTTAATTTTTAGCATATTGTACTTAATCTAGATAAATATTTGAGAACATCTTTATGTTTGAAATGCTTTCTTCACTTTGGTTATGATAACTCCTAATTTTCCTTCGAAAGTTATCACTTACTCTTTTTTTTAATTTTTTTATTGTGAAAATACCACAAAGAGTGGTTACAATTACATGGGCAAGGTAATGAGTACATTTCTTATCAAGCATTGCTGGCTGCCTCCTCCTTTGTTTCCCCTTCCTATTCCTGGGCTAATGACTTAAAGAGAAACTTCTCTGAAGAGGAAAGAAGGATGGCCAATAGACACATGAAGAAATGCTCAACATCCCTAGCCATAAAAGAAATGCAAATCAAAACAACATTGAGATTCCACCTCAGAATGGCTATAATCAAGAACTCTAATAACAACAGATGCTGGAGGGGATGTGGACAGAAGGGAACCCTAATGCATTGTTGGTGGAGTGTAAACTTGTTCAACCATTTTGTAAAGTAGTATGGGAGGTTCCTCAAAAGACTCCACATAGAGCTCCCCTATGACCCAGCAATCACACTTTTGGGCATTTACCCAAATGATCACAAACAAGACCATACTAAAGCTACCAGCACAACTATGTTTATTGCAGCATTATTTACCATAGCTAAGATATGGAACCAACCCAGATCCCCTCAGTAGATGAATGGATCAAGAAAATATGATATATATATACACAATGGAATTCTATGCCTCCATCAGAAAGAATTACATTGCGTCATTTGTTAGGAAAAAGAAAGACTTAGAAATAATTATATTAAGTGAAGTAAGCCAAGCCCAAAGAAACATCAGTGTTTAGCGTTTATCTTGTAAATCTAAAGTCAAACCTGAGAGTATTCCTTACAACTAGTTACTGCAATGTTATGACATTTATTGTCTAGTTACTTCTAGCATAGTTATTCAAGCTTCTTCAAGTTATCAATTTTTGTCTATTTGAAACATTTGCTATAGAAACATTTTGCCCTGCTTCTTTTCCACTATAATGGAAATATTTTGGTTTCTAATGAACTTTCCAGAAAATGTCTTCCCTTGTTTCCTGGATAAAGAGAATGCTACCCTTTCCTATATCAAGAGCATTCATTTACATGGAAACCATTTTGTGAGAAAGAACAAGTAGCTACACAAATGGTAAATCAAAGTATGGAAATTTGAATTTATTTATATAAAACTAGAACTTCATGCAGAGCACCGGTGGCTCATGCCTGAAATCCTTGCTACTCAGGAGGCTGAGATCTGATGATCAAGGTTCAATGCCAGCCCTGGCAAGAAAGTCTGTGAGACTCTGATCTTCAATAAACCACTAAAAACCAGAAATGGCACTGTGGCTAAGTGGTAGAGTGCTAGCCTTGAGCTGAAGAGCTGAGGGACAGCACCCAGGCCCAGAGTTCAAGCCCCAAGACCTAAAACAACAACAACAAAAACTAGAACTTAATGTACTTACAGAGAAAGTTGATCTGAAACTGAAGTATCAGAATTCATGCAAAGAAGAATTCACAGCCGGGCACTGGTGGCTCATGCCTATAATCCTAGTACTCAGGAGGCTGAGATCTGAGGATCGCAATTCAAAGCCAGCCCAGGCAGAAAAGTGTGTGAGACTTTTTATCTCTAATAAACCACCAGAAACTTGGAGGTGGCACTGTGGCTCAAGCCATGGAGTGCTCCCCTTGGACAGTGCCTCAAGCCCAGAGTTCAAGACCCACAAACGAAAAAAAAAATCATTTCTGAACTGACAAAATACTTGAGAATTTGAACATGAGACAAAGTATGAATTCAAAGCAAGTTACAACAATAACTGAACAAGCCTGGTGACTCATGATATCCAGACTGCTTACTACCCGGAATGTAGTTCATTGTTAGTGTTTTCTTTTAGTTGATTCTTACAATCCTTTCTTCTTACAAATGTCATTTTTCTATACTTTCTTAATGTAACTGAAAGACAACCTAAAGCGATGATATTCATAGCCCTTTAGGATGAACAATCCAATCATTTATTTTTGGTCACAGATTTCAAAACTTGAAATTTCAAAAATTGAACTTCCTGTCAAACAGAATTTAAAATAAAATTTCAGAACTAATCCACATTTCAGCCACATTTCATGGATACTAGTAAACATTTTATTCTATAAATAATTTAGAATAATAATTAAATTACCTTACAAAATATTCTCCTAACCTCTAAACACATATACTTGTTTGTTCTTCAAGTACAGTAACAAAAATTCTTAAGGAACAGATGTGGTTTCATTAGAATGTAGAGATTACTGTTGTCATGGATATTATGTTATAAAATGAAGCTAATCTCTTTTCTTATGAGTTAGTACAGTGTTCTAAGTTAGAATAGCTCTTTCTTTAATGCACTTGTCATCTAAATTATTTTTGCTATTGATTCAAAATTAAATTTATTTAAAATGTTCTCAGTTTTCAGAGGATGACATACTTTTAAAGTAATTCTTTTAACTTTTCTTTCTTAATACAGTATGAGTTGCTATGTACAAACATAATCACCAAATCTTGTTTTATGTAACACATCAACTCCAATTCCAACACAGGAATGAAAACACAGGAAGAGGCTTTAGTGAGTTTGAATTTATGATTAAAAATATAAGAAGTTGGACTACCATTTTTTTCTCTTTTTTTGGTGCATTTTTATTGTAAAAATTCTGTACAGAGGGGTTATAGTTACATGAGCAAGGTAATGAGTACATTCCTTATTGAGCATTGTTGCCTACCATTTCTTGACAGATCATTTATTTTTATCAATTTTATCATGACTTTTAAATGACCAAATTCAAAAAGCATCAGAAGAAAATATGCATTTTTTCTTCTCTAATTTTTGTCGTAAATTGGAGATTAAAGTCTCATGAATGTTTCTCTCAGCCAGGCTTCAAACCATGATCTTCAGATTTTAGCCTCCTGGATAGCTAGAGTTAAAATTAGGGGCCACTTGTCCCCACAAGTTATACTTCTGTAAGCATAAGTGTGCTGTTTTTTTTGGTTTTGTTTTGTGTGTGTGTGTGTGTGTGTGTGTGTGTAACTAAACCATTCAGGTGAAATATCTGTATTAGAGTTAAAAAATACTATTAGAACTTTCATATTGAATACATTATTAACCAATGTAATTTTTTCTTTTTGTTTTTTTTTGTCAGTTATGGGACTTGAACTCAGCTTGGGCACTGTCCCTCCACTCTTCAGCTCAAGGCTAGTATTCTACCTCTTGAACCACAGTGCCATTTCTGGTTTTCTGAGTGGTTTATTGGAAATAAGAGTCTCACAGACTTTCCTGCCAGGGCTGGCTATGAACCTCAATCCTCAGATCTCAGCCTCTTGTGTAACTGGGATTACAGGCAGGATTTTCTTAAGGAAATTACTATAAAAGTTCCTTTAGGTCAAACAGAACTCAACAAACTTATAAGGTCCACATCATAAATGTTTTTTAAATGAGGGGAGACACACAGAATTAGGTTTAATGTAAATATTGTTATTATATTATATTTTTTTTTTTCGGTTGGGGAACTTGAACTCTGGGCGTGGGCACTGTCTCTCAGCTCTTCAGCTCAAGGAGAGTGCTCTACCACGTGAACCACAGCACCATTTCCCACCTTCCCGGATATTTCTGCCTGGGCTGGCGTTGAACTGCGATCCTCAGAACTCAACCTCTTGAGTAGCTAGAATTACAGAACTCAACCTCCTGAGTAGCTAGAATTACAGGCATGAGCCGCTGGCGCCCGGAAAATGTAAATATTCTTAAAGTAATATTTCAGCTACCATATTGTAGTTAAAGATCGGAAACTAATAATATTTATTACATCCTTTTCATTGCTTTAAATTTTCTACTGTTCTCAGAGAAGAAAAATTTAAAGTGTCTCAAGAACAAAATTAAAATTACCTCATAATGAAGTAAATACTAATTACACCATTCAGATGTTCCAAGACAAGAGGACAATTAAAACATCAAAATACTGTCTACTTAAAAAATCATTTTAATAATCACTATTTATATGACAAACTAGCATAGCCTGTGTACTTCCTACAGATAACAGTGAGATATTAAGTTGGAAAAATGTGTCATATCAATGAAGCTAATTGAAAGTGAAGAGATAGAAAATTTTAATTAAGTATCTGAACTGTCTTTGTCTGTGTCAATTACCTAAATTATATCATAGAAACATCAACAAAATTCTGCATTCAAGTTCAACCAGAGTGCTATGACACAATTCCTTGATGGGCAAGAGGTAAAGCACTGCAACTCTACATAAAAGAAGGAAGTCAACGGAATTAATGATAGTGGAAATAAATGAAGAAAGAAATACTATGGGATACCAGGAGAAACAAGGAATCAGACTGAATTAAGACCAGGAAGAACCTATTGGTAAAGCAATAATGGAGTGGGTGAAGAATTATTATTATTTTTTAATTGTGAAAATACCATACAAATGGGTTACAAATACATAGGCCAGGTAATGAGTACATTGCTTATCAAGCATTGTTGCCTCCTCCTTTGTTTCACCTTCCAATCCCTTCCCACGCCTCTCCCACCCTCTCTCACCCCCCCCCCAAGTTGTAAAGTTTGTTTTCAACATATCGACTTGTACATCTCATCGTTGCAATGGGTCCACCTGTATCCCTATTTAAACGATTTGTTTTTTCCCTTCCCCTCCAAAATTATACAAACATCAAATACAGTGAAAGCAGGGCTTATATCGTGGAGGAGGGACATACAAAGCAACAAAAAAAATCATCTTATAAATATGTTAGAAACAATTGCAAGAAAGAAGAAAATATTTGAATCCCTATCTTGGGGTTCATTTTGCCTAGCATCAACTTATCTGACCTTTTCTGCTTGTCTCTACATACACTAGTTATTGCAAATAAGGGAACCCATAGGACCTATGTTTCTTTGGGCCTGACTTACTTCACTTAATATAATTTTTTCCAAATTTTCCATTTCCTAACAAATGAGGAAATGTCATTCTTTCTGATGGAGGCATAAAATTCCATTGTGTATATATATCACATTTTTCTCAATCCATTCATCTACTGAGGGACATATGGTTTGGTTCTATATCTTAGCTATGGTAAATAATGCTGCAATAAACATAGTTGTGTTGGTAGCTTTGGTATGGTCTTTTTTGTGATCATTTGGGTAAATGCCCAAAAGTGTGATTGCTGGGTCATAGGGGAGCTCTATGTGGAGTCTTTTGAGGAACCGCCCATACTACTCTCCAAAGTGCTTGAACAAGTCTACACTCCCACCAACAATGCATTAGGGTTCCCTTCTGTCCACATCCCTTCCAGCATTTGTTGTTATTAAGGTTCTTGATTATAGCCATTCTACCTGGGGTGAGGTGGTATCTCAATGTTGTTTTGATTTACATTTCTTTTATGGCTAGGGAGGTTGAGCATTTCTTCATGTGTCTATTGGCCATCCTTCATTTGTAATAACCCCACAAAAAATAAAATACCTAGGAATTAACTTAAACAAAGAGGTGAAGAACCTGAAAAAGAAAATCAAATCAAAACTTAGAAAGTGGAAAAAAGGTACTATGCTCCTGGATTGGAAGGATCAACATCATGAAAATGGCAATACTCCCCAAGGCTATCTACAAACTTAATGCAATACCTATGAATATCCCAACCTCATTCTTCAAGGAAATAGAAGAGGTAATCCAAAAATTCATATAGAACAATAAAAGACTTAGAATAGCAAAAACGATCCTTAACAGAAAGAACAGTGCTGGAGGAATATCAATACCAAATTTCAAACTAATACAAAGCCATAGTAATCAAAACAGCTTGGTACCGGCACAAGAACAGACCTCGGGACCAATAGAATATAATTGAAAACCCAGAAATGAACCCACAGACTTATAGCCATCTAATCTTTGATAAGGGAGCTAAAAATAGAATGGAAGAAAGACAGCATCTTCAGTAAATGGTGCTGGCAAAATTGGTTAATCACTTGTAGAAAACTAAAGCTAGACCCTGATATATCACCTTGCACCAGAATCAACTCCAAATGGATCAAAGACCTCAGAGTCAAAGCAGACACCCTGAAAACATTACAGGATGGAATAGGAGAAACCCTAGGTCTCTTTGGCTCAGGCAGAAATTTTCTTAATTGAGACCCAGATACACAAGAAATGAAAGAAAGTTGAACAAGTGGGATTGCATAAAATTCCAGAGCTTCTGCATGGCAAAGGACATAGCTTGCAAGATCAATAGAAAGCTCACGGATTGGGAGAAGATCTTCACTAGCCATACAGCAGACAAGGGTCTCATATCTAAAATATACCTGGAACTCAAACAAACAACAAACTCAACAACAAATCCTCAAAGAAACAACTGCCCAATAAATAAGTGGGCTAAAGTCTTAAAGAGAAACTTCCCCGAAGAAGAAATAATTTAATTTACTTTTTAAATTTTACTTTTTTTAAGTTGATACATAGCTATGGAATTTACTTGAGTATATATTATGTAGTTTTTAATATTAAGACAGTCATTGAAATGTTTGACTATCTCAAAATAACATTCTTGAAAATAAACTATCTCAGCAATTATTTTTGCCTTTTCTCTATGAGGATACAATGTAGATTGTGTTTATGTGAATATTTTTGAAAAAATAAGCAGATAAAAGTATTAAATATGAAATATGTACTCAAATATTTGTAAGTATTAAAATATTCTCTTGAAAAATTTTTCTTTTGATTTCCTAATTAGGTTGACTTGGACTAGATAGTGAGTGCATTGTTCAATGAGGATTTGATGAAGGTCAGGCTTTAATATATCCTGATACATAAAGAATGTTCAATCTAATTGTGGAAATGTATATATCCAATCAATTAGATATATACAGTATAATGGATGCATAGCTATTTACATAATGAAGAAAAAGGCAGATTATGATTATTTCTAGAATTGTGCTTTCTATGCTTCAATCACATGGTAGACCATGATCTTGTGGTGTAACTTTATATAAATTCACCCTGTTTTGATCAAGAAAAAGTATATGAAAAAATATTGTGCTTTGTGTTGGTGCTTGGTGAAAGAAGAGATTTTGAAGATTTTATTATATGTGATGTGTAATTCAATCATTTTCCTATTACAGACAACAAAATTAAATTGTTAAAAAAGACCAACTTTAAAATCCAACTTATTTTAGAAAAACACCCCAAAATAAAGGTTTACTAAATTTTGTACATAATTAAATGATATAATGTAAACAATGCACATTATATATGTATGGAAGACTTATACAGAGGAATTGGTTAAATATCATTCAAGAAAACAAACATTCCAATTTGTTTATCCAAACGTTATTATCTAATTATCTGGTTTTTGTATTTTGTTTTCTTTCCTTTGTTGTTGTTGGTGGTGGTGTTCGTGGGGTTTGAACTCAGGGCCTGACACTTCAGCTGAAGGCAAGCACTCTACTACTTGAGCCACAGCACGACTTCCAGTTTTCTGGTGGTTTATTGGAGATGAGAGTCAGACGTGAGCTACCTGCTCCTGGCTTACTCATCTACTTTTAACTTGTGGCAAAATAGATCAGACAAATTCAATACATACTAGCAGCTATGGTGAAAATACTCATAATAGTATTTTAGCTCTCAATTTCTTGCCTATCCTGAACTTAAATGAATAAGAGACCAAATAAGAACAACCAGATTGTCTTTCACTTCAATTACTCTCCTCCTGAAACATATCCTGATACCTAAAGTTTTATTATCTTCTTTGTATCTGCAAGGCATGAGTTATTTATTTACAAAGTCTCTTCATAATATACACATGTACACGGGTGAGGATATTACTTTTATAAGTAGCTAAGATCATTAGGAGCACATGTAGTTTTATTAGAGATAATAAACAGAAAAACAATCCCATTTATGACTTAGAATTGGAGTGAAACTGAAGAAAAACACCCAGACTCCGTTTTTATACATTTATTCAGGAAACTTCCCTTTTGAGAAAATTACCATGTCAGAAAGATTAGTGTTTTCATCTCCATTTTTATTGTATTGACCAAATCCAGTAATGACTTATTGATTAGCAGTTCACCCCAATTAGGAATTGACAATTCAGAACAATTTTATTAAATTAAAAAAATCTTAAGAAAAAAGAAAAAAAAAAAGAGCTGTAGAATGATTACTGGGAATTTAACTGGATTTTGAATGCACATACCTGTTCAAGTGCATTACAGAACAGGTAACATTAGAAGTCATTGGTAATGAAGTTATGTCACTTTTATACTGCAAAGGAGAAGGAAATTAGTAATTAGCTTGAGCATTGAATATTTGTCCTCAGTTGCTAATAATGGAGACCAGTTTGTCCAGAGTCCCTCAACCAATCAAAGACGCATATTTTAGTATAAATTGCATCATTATTATAAAGAAAAAAAGAGAACCACATTGTCATGATATTCTTATTTATTGTAGTAAATATTCAACAATAGAATGTGTTGTACACTTTAACTCAGGTGCTCTGCTATTTGAGCCATGAATTCAGCCCTGTTTTGTTTCAGTTATTTTACAGATGATGTTTTGTACAGTTAATGTTTTATACAGCCTTATCCTGTAGTTTTTCCACCTATGGCTTCCAATCTGACTGAGATTTCAGAAAGCGATGACTACAGGTGCTTTATTAGTTAAGATTGGCTCTGCTTAATGTTTAACCTGTGCTGACCAGGAGTTGCAGTACCTATGATATCTGACCCCTAAATATCTGAAAGTAGAAGACAGTAATCCAACACTTGGGTCTATTTCTAGCTTTTCTATTTCAAAAGATTAATTCTTGTACACTCTCATTATTTTCAAGCTGACTTTAGCAAAAGCAATATTAATAAAAATAATTTTGATTTACAAACATCCCCCCCAACTTTATACAATTTATAATTTCCTGGAAGCCACTTAGTGATTTTGATATGGTTCTATCTAATCCTCCTTACTGACAGGACCAATAAAAGTATATTCATATTCATTTTTGTGTAGCAAGCCAAATACAAAAGTAAACTAAGAAGCTCTATTTAAATTGCTTCAAAATATAACACGTTTCAAATACCATTTCCTTGAAAAATGTATTTGCTTAAAAGTTAGATGTGTCTATAATTTTATGACTTTATTTCAAATAAAGCATCTGTTTAAATTAATTTAAAATGCAGCTGCTCATAACTGCTTCAACAGTTTTGTCATATTTCTAAAACTGATTTGTGTTTTAAATGCCTTGCTTGAAAGGACCTAAAAATTATATGTGAGAGTAGTAGAATTATTATACATCAAATGAGTTATAAGTTTAATTTTCCACAACCAGAATTTTAATATAACTATAAAATTGAATCCTAATATAACTCATAGGGGTACTTTCCAGTAAACAAGAGGGGGGAATAGAGAAGGAGAGGGAGAGAAAGAGAGATATAGAGAGGGAAAGAGAGAGGTCTTCATAATCAACATTCTAAAAATTAAAATATAGTTATTTAACAATAAAGATTATTATGAGTTTCTAAAACAGAATATTTAAAAATAACAATAAGAACAACTGCAGGATACAGGAAAGTACCACTGGTATTCCTAGCTACACAAGAGGTTGAGACCTGGAGGACAATGGATCAATGCCAGTCATGACAAAAATTTCCAATACTCCAACTCCAGTTAACCAGCGAACACTAGACTGTAGGTATGGAGGTGTGTAATAGAACATAAGCCATGAGAAAAAATGCCAATGGTGAACTCAACAACTCGAATTCAAGTCTCAGTAACATCACAAACTAACACTAATAAGAATACCTCCCCCACCAATCCTTCATGAAGTAAATCAGCAAATGATGTTGTTAGAAAACAGAGGGTTTTTTTTTGCCCCTAAATCAAAAATAACAGTTTTGAACAGTTGTTGATTGTAAAGAAAAGAGTAAATAACCACTAAATGAGAAGCTGATAGAACATACTAGATAGAACATACTAGCATAGTAGATAGAACATAGTAGAACTTAATAGACTTTGTAAATCTTAAGATTTTAAGCCATGCAAATGTACATAATCATGCCGTACATAACAACACACCATTCCATGATGGGGTTACAAATATAATAGTATAGCATCCAGTGATGCTATATAATATAATAGTATAACACATATAATAGTATAACATCTATTGATGTCATAGTATGTATAGATATACTTCCTGTTATTGACACAATGAAAGAATCACCTGCTGACTCATGTCTCTTAATAACATGGTCCCATGTTAGACATGACTGGACTCAGAATTGAAAGAATGAATCAGTCCCTCGTTTCCTGAAGCTTTCACATGGCATTTTGAACTAAGGTTTCATTTTTACAACCAAAAAAATCCCCCGTTCTTTAAAGAGAAACTCTTGCAGGATTATGTCAGCTCTGGCTTTCCAATCAAGAACTGCCATGGACATTTCAGTTTGCAAACGCTGAAGCATATGAGCTTCTCTGCCCTTAATATTTGTGACAGCAACAGGTTGCTTTTGTCACATCATTTGCTTGCTATGTTAAGTCTGCTTTGTTCTGAAACAGATTAGTGTTTATAGACTGAAGGTCTTTAATCCCATATATGATCCTAAATTTATCCTCAGTCTTTGTGTTGTAACACAGTAATTCTCTCCATGTATTTGTATATCTGCTATACCTTTGATACATCCACAATAAAAAATGACTCCCCATGTATGAAGAATGACCCTAAAGCATTAAATTCCAAATACCAAATAGTCAGAAGCTTTGTTCTGAGAAAAAAAAATAAGGACTGAATGCATAGTATTATCAGATTTTTTTAAAAGATACCTGAAGTAGTGGGCTTCCCTCCTTCCCCAACTTAGTGGTGGATCTAGAGTACAGAAAACTCCCCTCCCCCATTATTTAAACTGCATAAACTATAATTTTAGTAAATCAAGCAAAGAGCTAATCAAGTTTTGATTTGCTAATTACTTCTCAATTTGATTAGAGTTGGCAGCTAATCATCTCTGGAAACTTAAAGTCAATCTTTCACTCATACTTGCAAATCAAGGCTTCAATGTGAAACAAAATTGGGAAGTATAGCATAAAAGTTCTTTGTGTTGTAACAAATAATTAATTTCTACTTGTTGCTACAATTTTTAACAATAAAGGAAAATTTCCTAGGATGCTTCAACAAGTTGAATAATGCATGCAGCATATCATCCTATGCTGGAGGAAGAAAGAAAAAAGCAAATCATTTTCATACAGTTTTGTGAAACAGCCCACGATGAGCCAAGAAAGCGCACATGCTACATTAAACAAGCACAATATAATTCAAAATCACAATTCCATTTTTATGGTCAACAGTAGTTTGCAAAAGAAATATCCGCCAAGAGATTGAACCGTGAATGATCAATATTATAATTGTTTTTCCAATTAAGTCCAGTCTTTTACAACATATTTAAAAATTATTAATATACCTAAGACAATATGTCCTTGAAAAATATGCCAAGGTAGGAAAATGAATGTCATAGTCATTTAAATTCAACAAGGGAAAAACCTTATGATGAAACATTATGTGGAAGAAAGTGAGGCGGATGAGTTGGTTCTAATTTCAGAGGAAAATGTCTTTCACAGTCATTTCCAAATACTATATTTAAATTGTACTGTCTAACAAAGTTTCTCCTATCTCTGTCATTTTCTGCTCCTATCGCAATTATGAAACTTGAAATGTGGTTGAATATGCTGCATTGAATAATAATGAATCATCTTTTCTATGAGGTATTTCATTATTCCTACTGCTTATTAGTAACATTTCCAAGCAGTAACTTCACAGGTAAAGTTAGATGAAACTTTGGGTAATTATCTTATAATGTTTGGTTATCTGATCAAACAACAGACATTTTTCTCCTGATGTTTTTCCCAATGTAATTGATTACCTTCTTTATTTCTTTTCCCATTGTCGTATCATTTCAGAGGAAAGTTAAAACAGATATATATTTTTTAATTCCTATTTTTTTCTTGTTGCAAGTTAAATGTTTTTGATTTATTTCCATTGTTAATGTTAACCCAATACGTTCCCTTTTCATGGTTTAGCAAGCTCTTTCCCCTTCCCATAACAGAGCATGATCCTTTCCTAGGCAACACTAGGTCTATTTAGTAAAAGGCAGTGAAGAAATACCTTCCAACCATGCTTTACCTAGAGATGGCACTCCTTTGCGGCATGTACCATCATATAAGGCAGCAAGATCCCCTTAGAGTACCTTCAGGTCTGGGCAGCAGCCATATATCCTAGTCCGCCATGATGAAGCCCATGGTCCACACATCCAAACCAGGGTCTCTGCCTCCTAGGCCCCCCTAAACATCCTAGGTTATATAGCTCACCTCAGACAACAGCCGGCCCTTGTTAGAAAAGGTCTTGCCGGTCCTTTTACTGGCAATAAACCTTTTCTTTGTTCTTTGTACATGAATGTCTGTGTGGTTTCTGGCAAAGTCTAATAAACTCTAGCAGCTGGTTTTGCTATTGTACTACTTTTTCTTATGTAATGATTTTAATAGTTTTCTCACTAATTTTAGCAGTAAACCAGTAAATCTTAGGATTTTTAAAAATGCCCTTACTTTTTCAAACTTTGACCTTATTCTATAATATATCTTTTAAATAACCATAATAAACTCGGAATTAGGACATTAATATGAAGAAATTATCCTTGCAATTGTGAGCAAACAATCTGTATGCACCCTCCAATGACAATAGTAGGACCCTCATATTGACCTTTGGGCAAATTCATGAATGCTTCTTCCTAGAGCTCTGTTGTTGTTGTTTCTGTTTGTTTGTAAATTTTTGGTCAGTTATGGGATTTAACTCAAGGCCTAGATGCTGTCCTAGAGCTTCTTTTTCTCAAGGCTGTCACTTTACCACAGAGCCACAGAGGCAATTCAAGCTTCTTGTGATTGGTTTATCAGAGAAAATAGTCTCACTGAATTTCCTCCAGGGCTGCTTTCAAACCACCATGTTCTTCAGATATCAGTTTCCTGAGATTAGAGGTGTGAGCCATCAGCACTCACTATTTCTACAAGTTTTGTTGTTGTTGTTGTTGTTGTTGTTTAGACAGTAATTTTTATCTCTACCTTGCCAAGTGGATTGCAAAGTTCTGATACAATTCCTTAGATCTGTATCAAACATATGTATGTCATTTGTTCCTATATTCCAGGTTTCAGGATTTGTAACCATATCCCTCAAAAGTTGAATAAATATATCTTTCTTATGATATCACATGCATTTTTGCTAGAAAGTAACTCTAGGTCTCTATCTTTTTACAGATAAAACTTTAGGGAAAAAATAGCCTAGTAAGATTAAGAATGTAGGCTATTTCAATTACTTTTAGTTTTAGTGAAATGTTTTAACTCTGTTTATTCTCTCAATGATAAGAAAAGGACCTTATTAGAAAGCTTATTTGAAACACAACATATTAAGCAATTTTTTCCTTATGTAGTTCTATGTATTTTGTCATACTAGTAATATGAATAAGGGGCAGAAAAGGAGCTGTTTTTGTTTGGTTTCAATTTTGTTTCTATGGATAGGAATCTGAATTAAAAAATCACATTTCCCATCATTTACTTTTTAATAGAGAAATAAATAAAATTAATCTAGAAAAAAATGTATGAATACATGAAATAAGAAAAAAAATTAAAAAATCATCTAGCAGCCATTCATCTATTAATATCTTAGTAAAAGAAAGGGAAAAATATTTGTAAGTAAATATACTATGAAATACATTGTGCTTATAAACTGTAAGTACATTGTTGTTATAGAGACCGTTGAACTTACTGGAATTCTGATTTTTCAAAATGCACCCCATAAGCTGTTCTACTAAACATGTAAAACCTCTGTTTAGAAAAAGACTTGTTTTAAGGGTAATAACTTTGGTCAAATTTCAGACATTTTGTATTTGTAAACTATAGTATATGTAAACTATATGGTTTACATCTTTCCATAACTTTAGCTGCATATATTTTCTGGAGATGGCTGGTTGGAAGAAAATACAGAAAGAAATCATTATAAACTTGGAAAATGTCCAGAAATGAAGCAAACTTACTATGAATGAAGCAAATTTACTATGAATAAAGATTCATACATAGCAAACACCTTTTCAATGTACATTGAAATTCATACATTTATATAGACATTCAAATTATAGCCTTCTCTTCAAATTAATGTTCAGGAGACATCTGTAATATCTACTTATCCAATTAAGAGTTAATGATGGTTGTAAATCAGTATTCACTGACATATTAAGGGGATTCTTTGTTTCAGAAGGTCTTTTGTTGTCCCCAAAATTAAGCTCTTTGGAAATATTACTCATAAGATGATGTAGTCCTTTGTTCAGATAAATGATTAAAATAATAATATGATTAAAAGAATAAACAAAATCCACAAGATGTTTTAATATATTTAATTAGAATTATATTTACAAGGTTTGGAACTTTATTCTGGACTTTATTTTTAGCTGCAAGTTTGGGACAAATTGGTCTTGAATGATAGACCATGGTTTTGATATAAGAAGACAAGCATTTGTGTCCAGACATTGAATTCATTTGTTACTTGAACTTGGCAAAGTTTTAGCCATTTTTGGAAATACAGTCTCTCTTCTAAAAAGAAACAAAATTAACAATAACTTTTCTTTAAGTGTTTATGAAAACTAAAAGAAAAGTAAGTAGTACAATGTCTAGAAAATAATTGAATGATTTGAATAATTGAAAATGTTGTAGTCATTTTGACTGATGGGTATTAAAGCATACTTACACATTGCAGGGTGGTTGGGGTTAGGGAAGAAAGAGAATTATGAGGGAATAATCAAGATGCATTATATTCACAAACTAATGTTTTGATTTGAAGCCTTATGTATACCTGCTTAAATATAGTTTAACTTAAGTATACTTAGACAATGTGATTGAATAGCAACATGAAGATTTGCCTTTGCATTTCTTCACTTAAAAAGTATAAACTTTTGCACAGGATTCATATTTCAAGAAATTATGAACTTTGTTGACCTCCAGTTACATTTTTTGCTTAGTATATTTCCTAAAATGCTGTATCTGAAGGAAACTTCTAAATGCCATTTTTTGGCATTAAATAATAAAATATCATTGAAACCCTTTACTGCCATTCATGACACCTATGATGATATTAATGATCATTACTTCCAGTCATGCAAAATAACTACAGAACTTTTTTTTAAAGAGTCATAATCCTCATGTCTCTCCTATCTTAAATAGAACTGTATCTTATTTCAAACATATCTCTTTTCCTATGTTGTAATCATAATTAGTGTAATGTTATACCACACTGATAGAATTCTCTAATATTAAAGCTATAGTGATATATTTCATAATTTGATTAATAGTTACTTAATTGATGAATAAAATAATAACAATAGATTTGAACATACGTTTTTTTTTAAAGAACTTCATGAGTTCATTAATGATATTCTGATTGCCCTCTGAGATTTTACTCTCTGGGGCTGTAGTATTTACCTTCATGAGGTAACTCTACAGGTATTTATATATTTAACTCATGCAGTATCCTATAACAAGTAGCTCTATGGATAAGAAAAATGGGAGAATATAAAAATACCTCAATATTGTAGATATCTGTGACACCCGTGGAACATTAGGAGTTAACATGCTGAAATTGTATTAGATTGAAAGAGTGCAATAGTCACCAGTACATTTGTTGGTTGTTGTTTAGCAATAAAGTAGAAATAAAAAGAACATAAAATTCTTGCATTTGATTGATACGCCAACATGATGACTACACAGACCAGCGAGTAACAGCAGTAAATAACATCAGGTACTCCTAAAGCAGAGGCACCTTCTGCAGGGGCAGAATTATTATGTAATTATATCTACTTTTCCAAGTTACAAACTATTCCCTGGCAGGGATCCACTTCTTCATTCATTACAATTCAATATAATTCTAGCTGCTAAGGTAAAGTGTCTCCCGGCAGGAGGCTGCAAATGAATCCTGCTGATGCTTTTATTACTACTGATTCATACTGTTAGGCCCCACACTCAAACAACTCCAGCGCTTGGGGAAATGTTTGCAAGTGGTTATTTTGAAATAGAGAAGAGAATCTCATCAAGATGTGAAAATCGACAGAATCAGGTAAGAGTCATTGCAACATCCTGTCATTTTGCTATACCTTTATCAGAGTTGATGGTTCACAATTGTCCCATTTTCTAACTAGCTTATATTTCAATACAAACTTTCAAATTCATTTCTAACTATAATGAGAAATGAACTGTTGGAGGTCTGATTCTTTCAGTGTAATTTCTTTTTTTAATTTTTAAGATTTTCTTGCTTTATTTAGTGATTGAGTTTGTTTCTTACCTTTTTGCGCACACAATCTAAACAGAAAAGTGTAGAAAGAAATGTAGAATTTACTGAATATAAAACTATAATTAACTGCATTTGAAAACTTCTAGAAAATGATGTCTTATATGTAGTCCATCATTTTACAGTTCAGGATTCAGAATATTTAGATAGTCAGACCACTATGATTCAATAGACATATTTCCTCATACAGGTATATCAATATATACAGCTATGTAAATATTTACACTCATACACATGTACATACATATATCAGTATATACATTGAGAAGAGCCATTTATATACCTCTATGGATGCAGGATTTACCTTTACACATGCATTTATGTACACATTCATTTTTATAGCTGTGTATATATTTATATGTACAATAGAATCTTTTTTTTAATTTTGTGGGTACTTACCTTTAAACTCAATGTGTCCTACTTCTATGCCTTTCTACATCACTCTCCTGGCCTACTGCTAGTTAATTAGAGATGGGATCTTGCAAATATTTCTGCCTAAGACTGCCTTACACTTATAATCCTTCAGATCTTAGCCTTCTGAGTAGCTAGTACTACAGGTGTGAGTCACCAGAACCTAGCTCATAATCAGAATCTTAAAGGAAAAAAAACAAAACAAAACAAAATGAAACTAACAAACAAAAAAAAAACCAAAGAAAATACTATAAAGACTTTTCTCAGTCAGTGATCTGTAGTGTGAGAAGAAGGAGGGCTCTTTTAGAGAAAGAAGAAACAATTTAACCTATAAGTTGGACATTTTTCTTGGGACTAAATTTTTGTAAAGTTACCTTAAAAGCCTTTTGGAACTACTTATAAGTATTAGACAAAATGTTTTTCAAACTAAAGAAAATGGAATATCTTGCACAAATATTTTTATTGGAATTTTATAGCTACCAAGGTACAAGGTAACTTGGAGCAAGGTACCTACTGAGGTATCATGGAGCCTGATACAAATGCAAATAAGAAAAAAAAAATAAATAAATTTATTTCATACTATCCAAAGACACCACCAACAATCTCTACGAACAATTTAGAGGACCAGAGCCTTTAACTATGATAGATAAATATTCATCTACCCTAATATGTTCATTTTTGCCTTTGGTGACTGAAGTTAACCTATGTGCATACTAAGCCATTAAGGCAATTTCAATTTGTTCCATGTGTACCTCCCCGCTTTTAAGAAAAACAGAGTAAAATGGGATTATTAAACAATAGAATTTATAAAGTTAAAGCTTAGAAGAAAAAGACATTCATTATATTATTTGAAGTTTCTGTAAGTTAAAGATTTTGGGGTAATAACTGATATTTTTCAGCTACTTAGGAAACCTTACTTCTGTCAATAGTAATTGACAAAGTAATGACAGTTTCAGTGAAAATATTTTTTTAAATTAGACAAAATTAGAACAAAATGCTAAATCTTAAATGACAGGCTCTAAATATGCACATTCAAATAGCTTTCCTTACTTTTGAAGAGTGAAAAGATATAACTCAGTCAGGGATGTCTTCTATTTTTTTCATGAAAAAGAAAGATAATTATCCTTCATGGATGAGACATTTGATTTATGCTATTGAGATACATTTCATTTCATTGTAAATTAAACTGTTTAATTTAATATTTTCAATACTACCTGAAGCTGAGGAGACATCAGTGATGACTGATAAGCTATATTTATATTAGATAGGATGTTTGTAATTATTGTCTTAAGATGAGCTGTCATTTTGATATTGTTCAATCTTTTTTTTCTTTCTAATGAATTTCAATGTAAGTAGAGAGCTTACTGAAATTCCAAATTTTTAGTCTGTATGCTTTAGAGAAAAAAATGGCAAATGATTTTTTCACATTATTTACCCATAAATCATTATTTTTAATCTGTTTTAAATCTGAAAAAGATGTATCCTTGTTTAGACGTAATATTTCAAATTTTAATTTTACCTATGGCTAAAACATTATTATATAAAATTTTAAAATATTTTGTGTTATGAAAAATTAATTTTCCTGCCAGGTGATGATGATTCATGCCTGTAATCCTGGTTGTTTAGGAAGCTGATGTCTTAGGATCTCACTTCAAAGCTAGCTCAGGCAGAAAAGTTCATGAGGTTCTTATCTCTAAGAATCACCAAAAAGTCAGAAGTGGAACTGTGGCTTAAGTGGTAAAACGCTAACCTTGAGCATAAATGCAAAAGAGACAGAGCCAGGCCCTAAGTTCTAGTTCCAGGACGAGTACAAAAAAATAAAATAACAACAACAAGAACAACAACAACAAGCCTAATCCAAAGTGAATTACAGTCAATTATGATAGATATGCGTCAAATCAGATACTCATTTTTATCCTAAGATTTAAAGCCAGTGTTATATTTTTATCCAAAGTAAAGGACAGAGAAATTTCGTTCTGATATTTTTGTTTACTTCAAAATTAGAAACAATTTTTAAATCACAGCTTAGAAGAAATAATTATAATTTATGTATGTTAAAACCATTATAGGCAACCTTTGTCCTAAAAAAGGCAGGTCTTTTTTTTTTTTTTTACTTTCCTCCTTTTTAAAATTTTATCAAGAAAATAAGTTTTAATAATCTGCACACAGATAGAAAATATTCTTTTTGATATATGCAATAGTATTCATCTTTACAGATTTAGAGTTCATTTTATTTTTGATCATTATGCCTAATCTATGATAGAAGATGGTAGAAATAAAATCTTTCCTCAAGTGAAATTACTTATTGCAAAGATAACAATACCCATATATTCCTACCTTATGTTTTAGCAAATTATCATAATTGATTCTCATTCTGAAGTCTTATTTTAATCGTATTTCTACTTTTTTCTATCCATATGAATCTCATCATTTTATTACATAGAGTAAGCAATAATGTGAATTTTTAATTTTCTGGGATTTTAGTTTTATGTCAATTCAATTTTTTTCCTCATTTGAAACTTAAATATATACTTTCTTTGTGCCACATAAGATTAATGCTTGAAGAATATGAAAGCCACAGGAAACACCTGGTAAATTCTTTGTGTTCATGTGTATAGTTTACTCACTTTTCACCTTGTTATCTGTAGTGTACGAAAAATGGTAGGCAGAATCTGAAGAGTTGTCATTTTGCTCAGGCCAGTGCTGACTGTATGATCTCTTGATATTTCAAAAGCAGTTTGGAAAATTGCTTTAAAATTCTGAAATTTTTTCATTCATCATTAAGATTTAAAAGTTTTCTCAGCTTCCCAAGGAAAGGAAGGGGTAAAGAATTGATTGAAGCCATACAATTTAGTGAAAACCCATCTTTATCAAGAGTAAATGTGAGTCTATTTTATTATAGATTTTACTAACACAAGACGAAAGCATCAAACTAGGAAAGAGTATATAGAATAACTTATAAATTATTTCCTATATTAAGAAACAGGGAACTGAATAAATATAATTAGAATTAATTCAAACTTTCAAAATTGGGTATTGCTTTTGGTAGGCATAATGCTTTATATAGTATTAAAATAAATATAAAATATCCTTTTACACTTTTCTCCTTAGTTCCTTCAACTGTTTAATAAATGAAGAGTTTCCTTTAATTAAAACATAACAATTCACAAACCTTAAATGCTTCCTATTGGTTTATATGACATATCTAAAGCACAATTTATTATTTTATATGACGACTATTTTTCAATATATAATTGTGATACATAGTTTTGGTTAGCTGACAGATATGGATATTGTATTCAATTTAATTACATTGTTACTAGAAAACCATTGCACGTCAATCAACTTACTGATATCACAGGATTCCATCATTAGAGAACATTTCTCTGTTAAAGACTATTATTTTTAAAAAATCCCTCTTGTCTGTAAAATTTAACAAACTAAAAGACCTCTTAAAAATAGTCATTGGAAAGTGGACCTCACTTCAAAATACATTTTTTACAACCAGAACAAATTCAGAGAAATCACCAAGTGGTTATGAAAGTGGTATTCACATTGAAAATTGTAAGATACTTGATTGAAGTTAGAGAACATGCATACGTGATGTCTCCTAAACTTAGCAAAAGGTGAAGCTTGAAAAACCAAATTATATTTTTGAAGTTTTAACTATTTCAATGTAGATTGAATACATTTAACACCAATACACATTCGTGCTTTGAAAACTAATTTATACTCATATTTTTTTATAAAAAAGAATAAATAAAAAGTTTTACCAACTGTAAATTTACAGAATGAAACTGTCATGTTCTTGATCATATTAAACCATTTTTTCATAGCTCTTTTAAAGATTGAACAAACATATATATACATATATATGTATGTATATATATATATATATATATATATATATATTACTAAAATGCTTTCTCGCTCTCCTAGAATGGCTTTCTGGTACCAAAGTAAATATTTATGAGGTAAGGACATAGCTCAGTGGAAGGTTGTTTTTCTAACATACATGAAGCCTGGCATTTTACCTCCAGCACAACAGACTTCAAGCAAATAAGCAATGAGAGAAACAAAGTTTCCTTGTGTATAATTTCACAAAGAAAATTATGAATTATTTCTTAAATAATGTTCATAGAACTTATTATATACTTTCAATATTTCAACTATTGTCTCTACTATCTTTCACTTTTATTGCTTTTGTTTATATTTATGTGCTTCTTGGTTGTTCTATGAGTACCATATACAAATTCTATTATGCTATGCATATATATATATATTATTTTTATTTATCCAAATCTGATTTTTCTTTTTCAGTTGCCATTTTTAAAACCACAATTTTACATCAAATTAATTGTATTTCTTTATTTTTGTATTATTTTAAAATAGTTTTTCAAAGGACTTGTTATTTAACAAAGAAGTTATGAATACAATGTATGTATCCTGATCAATGTTACCCCTTTCATTGTTTTCATTCCTACCCACCTTTTACCTCCCTCTGCTTAATTTTTTAGGGTAGATATTGCATTCTTTTTTTGGGGGGGGTTCCGGTTGTGGGGCCTGAACTCTGGGTCTGGGCGCTGTCCCTCAGCTCTTCAGCTCAAGGTTAGTGCTCTACCACTTGAGTCACAGCGCCACTTCCGGCATTTTATTTTTCTGCTTATGTGGTGCTGAGGAATCGAACCCAGGGCCTCATGCATGCAAGACAAGCACTCTACCACTGAGCCACCTTCCCAGCCCCTATATTGCATTCTTGACTGCATTCTCACATCGTCTCCTCTTCATTCATCTGTCACTTTCTTCCTGACGCCCCCACCTCACCACTTTCAAATACCTGCTCCATGGTTCTTATTTGCACATTTCATCAGAGAAATAAAAGGTAGATAATTAGCTCTATAATTTATTTGATTAAATTTAATATTTTTATCTTCTTTTTGAAACAGAACAAACATAAATACTTCTAGGTCTTTATTCTCCTATTATCTATGTATGTATGATTCTATTCCACATGCTTTTAACATTCTGGTACCCAGAGGCTTGACAAAAGTAGAGGATATTGGGCTGTTGGATATAAATCAATGATGTTTATGAGTAGCCTAAAACTTTGGCCTCATTCACAATATCTCTTAACCTATTTGTGTATAGCAATTAGTTTCATGAAATGATGCCTAATCACAGTTTGTATTCATGTAGTAGATTTCAACATGATTTTTACCCACTTCTGATTCAGTTTGAATGTATTTATTTAGAATTTTGGATCATCATAAATTTGAAAGACTTACTTGTAAATTATTTCTGTTCTCAAATGTCAATGCTGATGTGAGGCTACTCACTCACACACTTTGAGAAAAATGGGAATGATGGTGTCATATTCTTCCTTAAAGATAAGATGCGTAGACACATTTTCTAAATTTCTCTTTGGAAGGGAGAAAAGAATTGTAACAGTCTCCTTGTGTATAAAAGAACAAACATTTAAAAAGGCAGAAGCAAGGAACAATAGTGATCTTCAGATCTCTTAATTCTCACAAGTCTTTTGGTACCAGTTTTTGAAATAACATTGATGGGTCAAATTCAGATAATCTAAGTTCTTCCCTCAGAGAGCGTAAATTCAAAAGGCCCTGGTGAATTCAACAGAAGATAGCAAGTAGCAAGTGCAATATCTGACCGACAGTCTATGACCTCCAAAGACAAAATGAATTCCTGAGCAAAATGGCAAGAATAGTTGTAAAAGAAGAATGACACTTCACTTGGTATAAAAGAAATAATCCTATACTTCCCCTATTTTATTTTCCTTAACTTCCAATACTTCCACATAGATCAAAGCTTTATCATATTTTTTTCCTAGAACATAATAATCATCAACTTACCAGTAGAAAGTTAAAACAGAAAAAGTTAAAATAAATTTAATAAAAATAGAAAAATTATAAATGATTTAAAATTCAGCCATAATTACTGCACTGCATGCAATTTGTCCACTGTATTAAACACAGGTGAAGAATAATGAATGGCTAGGGGGTCACATCATATTAAATATGACAACTGATAGTTTTAATGCAGAAAAAGAAGTATAATTGGACTACATGAGAGAATTATCTCTTTTAGCAAACACCAATGCTCTGAATAACCTAGGAATTTCATTGTCTTATCTGGATCTTTATAATGAAGATAAAGTAAGGAAGAATAACCTGACAAAATCATACAGAAAATTTAAAGAAAATGTCTCATTTTACAGTTACATTAAAAACACTTATTCTGTTAAAAATAGAAAAAAAATATTGGCTTAAATAGAATTTTGGACAATGAATTTTGATTCAGATCTGGAAGCATGGTTTAGGAATAGAGAATGGGCAAAATTTTAAAATTCTAATTTCCAAAAACTATATATTTGACTTTGTTTAATATTAGATGCTACATTTAATGAATTCTATTTTTCTATGGTTCTCAGGTATTTACAAACTGTATGTAGGACTTTAGTCCTGTAATTATGTGGATAATGTATTTGTGCAGAGAACGTCACTATAGTTAGTTTAGTTGCTTTATAGTCTACATTCAAATGTATGTTAAACAGAATACATATATATGCAAAAATGTATCCACATAGGAGGTATTCTTGTTAAGTTTTATGAGGAATTTTAAGTTTTATTCCATCATATTATTCATTAGGTTATTGTGATCAGGATTTTTAACATTAAAATATAATACATATACATGCATATTGTTCTCACATGAAGGTAAAAAGCTTGGATAGATGGAATCAACAGGCCATTCTTTGATTTTTCTCATTGTTTTATATTCTAGTATTATCACATTTGATTTATAAGTGCATCTGTATGCATTAGAAAGAACTTTTCGCATCATGAATCCATATAACTACCTATTCCTGTGTGTGTGTTTATATCCTTTTTGTATTCAAAGTGTGAAATCCATCATTAAGCTACAACCAACCTGTGAAATCTGTCATTCCTTTTCTTTAATTTATAGTAAAAGACTCCATGATCAATTAAGATTGTACTTAAACATGTAATCAATGGGATGACTGGTCACAGTGCAAATGAAGAATCTTGAAAAAAATCACCTGATATCAAATTCATAAGTCAGTTTTCTTTTATAGTAAACACCCATCAATGTATGATTCTGATCCTTATTGGGATTTTTCTGTGAAGCTAAGAATAAAGATGTGTTTCTAACAGAGCTATTTTGAATTTTGTCCCTTGTGAAAATATTTTTTACATTACTAATTTCAATCATTTACATTTTTTAAATTTATATTTTTTACATTACTAATTTCTGTAAGTGATAGTTTTTATTTTTTCATAATGCTTGAAAGTTCTCAAAGCCCTAAATCTAAAATAGGTAAAGCATTTTATACTCCTAATACTCCACTGATTCATTTTGTAGCCTTGTATTTGCATTACTTGTTAAAATACATACACATTTTACTTACTGATTCAAGTGTCACTATTACAATTCACATTATTAATATTAGTAGAACAAAATGGCTTTCAATTGGAAGGCAAATGCTATTACTAAAAATGATTTTCAATTCATATCTCACAAAGAAATTCCAATAGAAATTAGGTACTGTAATTTCTTTGCTATGCCAACTTTTACAATATATAGAGATCTGTGGAAAAACAGAGTATGAAATTGTGTCTATGAGGTCCGTAATCACTGAGTATTGCTACTGTGACTATTGTGGGGTTTAAAGTCATTTCTTATAATAAGAGATAATTTTTTCTCTAGGGAGCATACAAAATAAGTTTCAACTTCATTGATTTAATCTTATGAATATAAACCTTCGTAAGTTCTTAAGATGCAACATGTAGATCAACCTTTATATTTTTGCCAAGATTAAGACTGTATTTTAAGGATATGAAACTCACCTATACCTTCTTATTTTGTTCTAGTATTGTATGACTGTTTAGAATTAAAAGCTACTTTTTTCTTCCTGAACAAGGTAATTTCAGCTCCAGGTAGCTTAGACTCTTTACTTTACAACTTGCTATCTAGACATATTTAGGGGTTATCCTAATAAAGCAGCATACTGATTGCAGTGCACTTGTTCTTGTCACATGTCTATCTTTTGTTGTTTCAAAACTGCAGTTTGTATGTGCCTTGATGGTATCACCAAATCTTTTTTTCTCAAGGGAAGATGATTGACTGTGTATTCTAGTATATATTTTGCTTTTTATTTCTTCTTCTTCTTCTTTTTTAAATATGTCGTGGGGCTTGAACTCTGGGCTTAGCCACTGTCCCTGCGCTCTTCAGCTCAAGGTGAGTGCTCTACTGCTTGAGCCACAGAGCCACTTCCGGTTTTCTAGTGGTTAATTGGAGATAAGAGTCTCACTGACTTTTCTGCCAGAGCTGGCTTTGAACCGTGATAATCAGATCTCAGTCTCCTGAGTAGCTAGGATTACTAGCGTGAGCCACCGGCATTGGCCCGCGTTTTTTATTTCTTAATGTGCTTTTCTCTAGTGAATCCATAAACATTCTCTAAGTTACACTTCTGAGATAGCAATTCAGTATATGTAGTCTTTCATAACCCTTCATTACCAGCCAAAATAAACTGCTCTCAACTTGTTTGTTCAGCAACACTCTGAAAATTTTTGCTACATTTTAAGAGTTTATTAGAGATGATTTATAGGTCATTTACCTACTTTTTATCTTTAGGACAACTTGAAATAAATATAACTTTGGCTTTTATACATTCCTTTTGACATTCTATTCTAAGGAAATCACTCAATACTGATAAACTTTTTCTTTTCTTTTAGGTGAGATCTTGATGTATTTCTGATACTAATATTATGGGTAGTGTTCTGAAAAATTACTGGAATAATTATTTTAATGTTAATCGAAGTATATTGGTGAATTATCATCCATTTGCCATCAGACAAATAGATCACTGTTTCTTTTTTCAATACCAATGATAATACATGATCACTGTAATATTTATCAAAAATAAGCCATTTTGCCAACCAAATCATTAAATGCATGCTTGGAAAGTTATCTATTATGATTATTCATAAATTTACATTTCTAATTGGCTTATGTTTTATAAATCTTCATCTGCCAGTAAATGGACATCTAAGGTTATATTGTAATTAGTGACTGACATCTCCAAAGTGCATAGTAGTTAATTTATTAATATACCACTTATGTGACACAACATCTAATGAAATGCAATCTGGTATCTTCACAAGTTTCAAAATAAATTTACTGGTAGATATTGAAAGTCTGTCGAAAAAATAATTTTCAAAGTATCTTAAAGTTTCCATTATATTGACATTTTAGTGGTCTTTCTTTTCTTCCCTTCCTTCCCTTCCTTCCTTCTTCCCTCCTTCCTTCCTTTCTCCCTCCCTCTCTCCCTTATTCTTTCTTTTTTTCTTTCTTTCTTTCTTTTTTTTCTTTCTTTCTTTCTTTCTTTCTTTCTTCCTTCCTTCCTTCTTTTCTTTCTTTCTTTCTTTCTTTCTTTCTTTCTTTCTTTCTTTCTTTCTTTCTTTCTTTCTTCCTTTCTTCCTTTCTTCCTTTCTGGGTTGGAGTCTGTATTGGTCCTAGAGCTTGAACTTATGGTCTGGACACTATTTTTGAGCTTTTGTGGCCTAAGTGCTATCCCTGAGTTTCTTTGCTCAAAGCTAGTTTTCTACCATTTGAGACATAGTTATACTTCTGACTTTTTTGTGGTTAACTGGAGATAAGAGTTTCAAGGGTTTTCTTCCTAAGGTTGGCTTCCCACTGTGATCCTCAGATCTTAACCCACTAAATAGAATAAAACAACAGGTATGCTTGACCAGTACCTGGATGATGTTTTTAGTAACATAAAACTTGAGAATTATGATTTTTTAAAACAACTTAAGGATATAAGTTATAGTAGTTATTATTCAAGAGTACTTAGTGCTGAAGAACAAAATTGTAGGGAAGATCAATGTAGCTTAATCTTACACTAATTTCTTATGAGATGTGTAGTGTGTTACTTTCCTAATTATTCTTTAGTATTCTTGCATTTTAGTTTTTGTAGAATTCAATCATCTATAAAATTTCTATAAGAGTGTTTGAAATCAGACTTGCCACTCTTGTTATTACTTTGTATTTTGTATATTGATCTGCTTGAATAATTATCATGATTAGCTTTATTTTAATCATCTCTCTAGTCTTCTATTATTATCAATCTTTATCTGACATCATTAACTATTCAAAAGGCAATTATTTTCATAAAAGAAGCTCTTGGAGTTGGGTAAGTAACTCAGTGGTTGAGCACTGATTAACATGTGTCATGTGTGAGGGCCTGGGTTTGATCCACAGAACTGCAAGAAATAAATTGCAAGAACTAAGTAAAAAGGTAAAATTCAAACTTTAAAAATAAAAACATTTCATTAATTATGTTTAAAAACCTTAGCACAGAGTATGACTTAGTTTCCTTAGTTTAAATACCACAGATGATGCAATTATCATTTTAATATAAATATGTTGAACAACCTTCCACAGAAAGTACACACACATACACACACACATTTATTTTTTAAGCTTAGGAACTATTTCTTAAAAAAATAGTAACATGACGCCCTTCTTTTTCTATAATTACTCTTCCAATTCTTTCTATTCCCCTTTTCAAAAAAATTCATTAAATGACCTTCTTTAAAAATAAAAATACATTATAATTATCAAGTGGGAATCTCAGTTTGTATTAGCACAGATGAATGAATATTAAAATTAATAACAAAACAAGATGTTCAGAGTATATCTCCAAACTAACTCATATATCTCAATATGTTTTGTTTGTAAAATATTATTTTATCTTTAAAAGTATCTGAACAGCTAATATTGGTATTAAATTGTGAAGGCTCTTTGATTCAGGTGACAATAGTTGAGACATTATCCTGTTGGATTGAGAAACTTCACCAATAATACTATTATTAGAACAGAGATATGTTGTAACTTACTTGGTTCAGAAATGAGCAAAATTTTTAAATAATAACCTATAAAAACTGAATTGTCCTGACTTTCTAAGCTGACACAGATGATTTTTATTTTGCAACATCATTCGTCTGTAAGCCTGCCATACTATATTTTCATCTATTCACTAACTCAGAAAACTACAATAACAAAAATGTTCAGTTCTGACTCACCTATTACCAATAGAGTAATGTTGTCATCAAAATGATCTACAAACTTTAAGTAAATAAGGTGAAAACAATATCACGTGTTTTGATTTGAAGCCTATTTATATATTGTTCTAGTTCAAATATTACCAATTCTAAAAAACACTTTTTCACCTCAGTTAGAAGTAATTATACTGTCCCGACTGACTGTTTGTAATCCTGTGCAAGGTACTTTGTGGCAGATTGATTATAATATTGTAGATATCCTGTCCTTCAGTTCTAGAGTTCATAGGAGAACAATTGTGTATTTTGATATGCATTGCTCAACTTAATGACAATGGTTAACTGATAATAGGTTTAACAAAATATATAAATATATGAATCCAGACTGCATCTACACCTTAATTAGAATGTTATCATGTAGATATTAATTGATTTCACTGTACATACTCAGTAGAATAAGGAAATTGAAAGGATAACTTTCAGTCAGCTTAGAGCATGCTTCACTTGATGCATGTCTCAGGAATCTGAGGCAAGAGGAATAAGTTCATAGCCAATCTACCTCATGTAGGAAAACTGCCTCAAGAAAGAAAGAAAGACAAAAAGAAACAGATGAGGTAATTTTCTTAAGTTAAATGCTTCACTATGATTTCTAACTATAATTTTTTACTATATTAATATTCTAATATCTATGAAAGTGAGATATATCAGAATTATTATCTTGAGCCGGGCTCCAGTGGCTCATGCTTGTAATCCTAACTACTCAGGAGGCTGAGATCTGAGGAACCCAGTTCAAAGCCAGCCCTGGCAGAAAAGTCTGGGAGCCTCTTATCTCCAATTAACCAGCAGAAATTTGGAAGTGATACTGTTGCTCAAGTGGTAGAGTGCTAGCCTTGAGCTGAAGAGCTGAGGGACAGAGCCCAATCCCACAACCAAAAACCAATACCTTGTAGGAATGAATCTATCACTATACAATATGTTCTAGTTTGGAATAAATGTGAACACAAAAAACAAGTATGACCTTAGTAGCTATAGTATATAGAAGGCAGAAAGCACTACAGTATATTTTTCCAAAAACATTCAAGAGCCACTTATACCACATAGATGACAGTTCAAATTCTACTCTCAAACTCACTAGCTACATCATCATGTAAGTTATTTGCTCTCTGCATTGTCTACATATATTAAATATGGAGAAAAATAATTTTTAAGAATGTGCTGTCTCAGAAAGGTTGTACAAATTGTATCTCAATTACTTTTAGGGAGAAAGGGTCATGGGAAAAATACTACATTTTATTTGAAAAAATATCTAAAATATCTACTATTTCTCAAATAGTAGAGTACCTGCCTAACAAGTGCAAAGTCTTGAGGTCAAACTCAAATTCTGAACTTCCTTCTAAAAAAAAAGTGTTAAAGAAGGAAAAAATGACAAATATAAAACCTCCTGAATCTCACTCAGACATCAATTTGTCTTAGACTTAGTTGTTGAAGTTGCCATTATTACTAAAGCCTACTATCCAATTGTACCCAAGGGAAAATGACCCTCAGAAACTTCTTGAGATGAGGGAAGAAAGATCCATTTGCCTCATCATTTTTTTTTCATTCACCTCTTATTTAAGTATTAATCTAAGGTCCTGGGGAACTTAGGTTTTATGTTTTTTTATTGTGAAAATACTCTAAAGAGAGGTTACAATTACATAGGCAAGGTTTTATCTTTGTAATGTAATTTGGAGTCTTCCTGGTCACATGTGTGAAGTGATCACATTGCGATAGAAAGAAAATTTTACTGAAATCAAGTATAGCCAAATACAGAGACAAGAGAAAGCAACCTGCTCTGGAATGCCCACTGTGGAGAATATAGACATTGGAAATGTGTGTTGAATAATTTGTCAGAGTCACACCTTACACGTGATTACTTTGCTGGAGGTGATATAAAAAAGGATTGAGTTATGGATTCTTATGAGGAACATCCAAGCCAACACTTTTGGTTCTTTTGGCAGGAGTGACACAGAGAGAAACAGGCAGAAAAAGCCCTGAGCAGCTTAACTGGAGATCTGTATGCTAACTTAAGTAGGCAGATGCCTATCTGTCTAATTTAACTTTGTTTATCCTACTTATCTATCACATGATGGAATTGGACTCTTAAGAGTTCAAAAATCACTTTCAACATTAAAAACCTGTTCATTTTCTGATTATATTGTCTTCAGAAATGACACATTCTTAGTGGTACTTATACTCCATTCTAAAAGCCCTTCTCTCTTAATCCTTTAACTATTTGTTCTGTGGATTAAATTTTGAGTGTATAAACATGAATATGTGTTACTGGAGAGACCAAAAGGAATTTGCCTCTCTTTGTATGAGGTCCTTCGGTTGTACTTTTGTCATGTTCTTTATAGTTTATTCTTCTTAAATGTGCTGGGGGCTCTTTAATTTCATCCTTGTCTAGTGCACACATATCACTGGTATTTTTAGAAGCACTTTATGAGTACAAAATCTATTCCCTGTGCCCTCATCAATTTGAAATTACCATTTTAAGGCTGATTAAATAAGGATTAGTGCCAATGTTCTACTTATTAGGCTGTGTCTTCAGCTGGAACTGATGATGTAGTATTTGTCAATAACTAGTTCACAGCCTTAAATTTCACAAAATGAAACCTTTGCATCAGAGTCCATCTGTCTGAAAATTTTGAGGCAAGCTTCCATGAAGAGGAAAGCCATCTATTATATGATGATATAAGCGTAAAGTGGCATGTATCACAGCTGTTTGATTACCACCGGGAAGATGACTTGCATTCCCCCTAAGCCCTCTATCAGAATCCAGCAGTGATGGATTGAATTCCCCTTGCCTTCGCATGATGATGGATTACTTTAGCAGGATATATAAAAATTGTAGAATCTTCTCAGAAATTAATTACCATCACAACAAAATGATGCTAGCATTGATCTTTTCCGAGATAAGAGATTGATCCAGAGTTGGTAAAATATCCGCTAAACTTTCTGAAAGCAAAAATGATTAAGCACTCACTTGAGTATTTTGTTCAATGACACTTGCAGTTGATTACTTTTTGGCAATTAAAATATTCAAATTTATAATTGTTCCAGAGTTCCCAAGCTAGTGTACCTAGAGATTTAATATAAACTTTTGTTTTGTTGGTCCTGGGATTTAATATAAACTTTTTGTTTTGTTGGTCCTGGGATTTAATATAAATTTTTGTTTTATTGGTCCTGGGATTTGCACTCAGGGTCTCACAAATACTGGATAGTTGTTGTATTCATTGCAAAGCCATGCCTCCAGCCAATTTTTTCTATAGTTATTATGAGATAGGGATCTTACTTCCTGCCAGGACTGTGATCTGCATTCTACAGGCTTCCTGATCATAGTTAGAATAATGTCTAGCTCTCCATTGAGAAGAGGTCTTGTGCAATTCTTTACCCAGTCTGACCTCCATGCATGATCTGCCCTATTCCAGCCTCGAAAATTAGCCAGAATTTCAGGAGAACCCTCCAGCATCATGCTTGCTATGTGTTAATATGTGGTTCACACTGTACATTTAGTAGTAAAAGTCTTCTACTACAAAGCCATAGTAATCAAAACAGCTTGGTACTGGCACAAGAATAGACCCCAGGACCAAGGAATAGAATTGAAAACCCAGAAATGAACCTAAAGACCTATAGCCATCTAATCTTCGATAAGGAAGCTAAAAAAATAGAATGGAAGAAAGACAGCCTCTTCAGTAAATGTTGCTGGCAAAATTGGTTAATCACTTGTAGAAAACTAAAGCTAGATCCTTATATATCACCCTGCACTAGAATCAATTCCAAATGGATCAAAGACCTCAGAGTTAAAGCAGACACTCTGAAAACATGACAAGATGGAATAGGAGAAAACCTAGGTCTCCTTGGCACAGGCTGAAATTTTCTTAATAGAGACTCAGAAACACAACAAATCAAAGAAAGGTTGGACAAATGGGATTGTGTGAAATTGCAGAGCTTCTGCATGGCAAAAGGCATAGCTAGCAAAGTCAATAGAAAGCCCAGGGATTGGGAGAAGATCTTCACTAGCCATACAACGGACAAGGGTCTCATATCTAAAATATACATGGAACTTAAAAAATTAAATCCCCCAAAACAAATCTTCAAAGAAACAACTGCCCAATAAATAAGTGGACTAAAGACTTCAAGAGAAACTTCTCTGAAGAGGAAAGAAGGATGACCAATAGGCACATGAAGAAATGCTCTACCTCCTTAGCCATAAAAGAAATGCAAATCAAAACAACATTGAGATACCACCTCACCCCAGTTAGAATGGTTATAATCAAGAACTCTAATAACCACAGACTTTGGAGGGGATGTGGACAGAAGGGAACCTTTACTGCATTGTTGGTGGGAGTATAAACTTGTTCAACCACTTTGGAAAGCAGTATGGAAGTTCCTCAAAAGACTGAACCTAGAGCTCCCCTATGACCCAGCAATCCCACTTTTGGGCATTTACCCAAATGATCACAAACAAGACCACATTAAAGCTACCAGCACGTCTATGTTTATTGCAGCATTATTTACCATAGCTAAGACATGGAACCAACCCAGATGCCCCTCAATAGATGAATGGATCAAGAAAATGTGGTATATATACACAATGGAATTCTATGCCTCCATCAGAAACAATGACATTGACCCATTTGTTAGGAAATGGAAAAGCTTGAAAAAAATTATATTAAGTGAAGTAAGCCAGGCCCAAAGAAACATAGGTTCCATGGTTTCCCTTATTTGCTATATCTAGTATATGTCTGAGTCAAGCAGAAAAGGTCAGACAAGTTGATGTTAGGTGCAATGAACCGCAAGATAAATATTCAAATTTTTTTCCTTTTATGCAATTGTTTCTAACATATTTATAAGATGATTTCTTTGTTGCTTCTTTGTATATCTCTCCCCCACGGTATCACCTCTGCTTTCACTGCATTTGATGTTGGTATAATTTGTGGAGGGGAAGGGAAAAAACAAATCCTTTAACTAGGGATACAGGTGGACCAATTGCAACAATGAGATGTACAAGTCGTTATGTCGAAAAACGAACTTTACAACTTTAGTGGGGGGTAGGGGGGAGAATGGGTGGAGGGAGGGGAGGAGTATGGGATGGGGGGGAAGTGGAAACAAAGAGGATCCAATAATGCTTGATAAGAAATGTGCTCATTATCTTGCCCATGTAATTGTAACTCCTCTGTACAGTATTCTCACAAAAAATAAATAAATAAAAATAAAAATCTAATTTTGTAAATGGAGGAAAAAATTGATTAGCAAAAATGTTTTCTAATTGAGAACTACGTCTTAATTAAAATGCAAACATAAAGCGACATCACATGACAATTTGGTTATTTAATATATTTTCCCATTGAATGTTTTGATTAAGTTGGCAAGATGAAGAGGTAGAAGCGATTGTTTTCTTTATCAGAAGACATTTCTTCAGAACTCTGCTCCATTATAATCATGATCATCACAATCATCAATATCATGGTTATTTATTGTTATTTTAGATTGGGTCATTGCAAAAACACCATTTGAAAATATTCAGGGAACTTGCAGAGGTTTACCACATGCTCAGGATGAGGTACCAACCAGATCCAAACCTAGTGTGAGGGAAAGACAGAAAGTACTAATAAAATTAAAATTGTTCTTCCCAGGATCAGGTGCTGAGCCAGTAAAAAGAGGTTAGTGCCTAACAATCCACAGTCAATCACCTTCCTGTGAAAGCAAAAACATTTAGTTTAGTAACAGCAAGCAAAATCCTAGGGGAATTATCCAGGAAGGCTGATAGAATCCTGTTAGCGGACACTTTAATTTATTCTTCTATAGAATGAGAATTTGGAGAGGGAAAACAAAGAAAAAAAAGAAGGAAGTTATTCAAACATTCCTTGTTTGCAAACTTATGTAGTTAAACCTGCTTTGAAAAGCATAAAGACTTTCTCTTTCTCCCCTAAAGAAAGAAGTCTCCAATTACTCTTGGCAAAAATGCAGGCTTGAAACTGAATTCCACCATAATTTGGTAAGGATAGGTGATTCCTCTACTCTTTCATGTATTCAGAATTTAAATCACATATTTCATTTGGGGCTAGTAAGTACCAGATGATATCATTGGTGTGAAGGATACACATTAATAAGAATAACCACAACAACAGCATCAATATTTTTTAGCTTAGGAAAATCACTTTTTTGTCTTTTTTTTTTGGCAGTCCTGGAGCTTGAACTCAGGGCCTGGGCACTGTTCCTGAGCATCTTTTGCTCAAAGCTAGCAATCTACCACTTGAACCACAGTGCCATTTTGGGCTTTTTCTGTTTATGTGGTACAAAGGAATGGAATCCAGGCCTTCATGCATGCTAGACAAGCACTCTACCACTAAGCCACATTCCCAGTTAGGAAAATCGCTTTTATTTATACAACAAACATTTGTTAAACATTTATTTTGTGCATCTTCTTTACTCAGTGCTGCATGATTAGTTACCCACCTAAAAGTCACACTTCATACTCAAACTCTACATCGTTGTTTTGGTGATGCATTCTTTTTTTTCCTGCACTTCTTTTTTAATTGTCAAGGTGTTGTCCCGTGGGGTTACAGTTACACACGTAAGGTAGTGAGCACATTTCTTGTCGAACTTGTTACCCTTCTTCCTCATGTTTTGCCCCACTTTCCTGCCCCTCCAAACCCCGCCCCAAGTTGTACACTTCATTTCTAACATACTGTCTTGTGAGTATCATTGTTGCATTGGTTGGCCCTTTGTCCTTTGTTGTTCCATTTCCCCTCCCTAATTCAGAAAAATGTCTATACAATACCCAGGGTACCAAAAACAAATACAGTGGCAACAAGGGATAAGCCATGGAATGGGAGGGGGGAAGAAAAAAGAAATCACATAATTAAAACAATAACAAGAAAGAAAAACCTCTTGTGTCTGTCTTGGAGTCATTTTGTTTCGTATCATCTTATATGGACATTTACATAAATATTGAGCTATCGCTCATCTGTTAGCTCAACATCTCTGGCCTTAAAAAAATGTAAATCAAAACAACATTGAGATTCAACCTCACACCAGTTAAATATCCATAATCAAGAAATTTAATAAAAACAGATGCTGGAGTTGATGTGGCCAATAGGGAATGCTACTACTCTGTTGGTGGGAATGTAAACTTGTCCAACCATTCTGAACAGCAGTATGAAGGTTCTTCAAAAGACTACACATAGAGCTCCCCTATAACCCAGCAATCCCATCTCTAGGCATTTACCCAAATGATCACAAACAAGGCCAAATTAAAGCTACCAGCACAACTATGTTTATTGCTGCATTATTTATCATAGCTAAGATATGGAACCAACCCAGATGCCCCTCAGTAGATGAATGGATCAAGAAAGCATGGTATATATACACAGTGGAGTTCTATGCTTCCATCAGAAAAAAATGACACCACACAATTTGGAGGGAAATGGAAAGAGTTAGAAAAAATAGTATTAAGTGAAGTAAGCCAGATCCAAAGAACATAGATCCCATGGTTTTCCTCATTTGTCATAATGAGTTTTTGGCTAGAATAGTCATGGCAGATAATAATTTTTTAGTTGAAGATATTTATTGTCTAAAAGTAGAAGAGACACGAAACATGATCAGTGTGATAAAAACCTGAAGCATGAAAGGATTTTGCTTAAGTCTACTTGGACAAGTCAGTTCAAAGAAAGCAAACTTACAAAGAAACAAATACTGACAGGTGAGATCACAATTTGAGAAGATTCAAAAGATTCCAGGATGTAAGAAAGAGTACTGTTAAGGAGAAATATGCAAATTTTTTGTGAAGAGATTATTGGACTGAATACTTTTGCCACAACTAATTCTAAAAGTTACATCTTGGAGTACCTTGTTGATCTTGATTTGGGTGCTACTGACACTTCTATCAGATGATATTTCCGACTTCTACTGTAGATCTTAAGTGAATTGGGTACAAGAAAATCAAATATAAGCATTCTATTATACATATCCTATTTAAGTTCTATGTTCAGCAACAAAATTGAGAAGCCATAGGAGTTACCAGACTTCAAAAAAGAAATGATCAAATTTTACAAGAAAATAACAAATCTCCAAAAAGATGATAAGTCAAGTTCTTCAATGTAGCATGACATGATTTGTTATTAAATATGGAATTTAGGCCATGCAACTTATTTTTAAAGAAAGAAAAAGATTACTGTAACCTTTTCTATTCTCCTCAATCAAAATTATGTTAGAAAATGAAGGTTGCCTGATAGAACTTGAATGAGCAAAAGCCATCCAATTTAATATCTTTTTGTCCTAAATTATGTTCTTGTATTTCCTTAGGTAATTTTTCACAGAATTTTATAGTAGTCATCCAGATAATTAAGTTCTGATTCCGATTTGAGCAGCAGGGAGTGTCAGAACCAAAATTAAAAGTTTTAACTAACCACATTTTTTCAATCCCCAATTGTACACTCTTAAACAAATTTACCTTTGTAGTGTTAACAAACTTACATTACTGCATTTTAACAAAAAAAAAGTTGAAGGCCTTTATTCATAACTGATTTTAATTCCATGTGAAAGTTGGAGTTACAATACCTATCATTGAATGGAACATGTTTGAAGTTGTTTCCTGCTGATACTTTGATTTTTCACTTGCATTAAATTTCTTCTGGACACTTGAAAAGTTCTGTTGACATTGCTGCAATTTTAAGTCCTTCTATGGTTTAAGTAAGTTTAATTACACAAATAGAAGATGTTAGACTAACAATTAATGAAGACAAATGGAAAAATTGACAAAGTAATAGGATAATATGAAGTTGTATAAACAAGAATTACTAACAAAAGTAAATACAACAAATGAACATGAAGAATTGTAAATGAGAAGTAGAAGAAAAGCAGCAGATTATATTCTAGAAAAATGATAGATTCAAATACATACTAATCTAGGAGTTAATCTAGAGTTAAAACAAATGAATCTAGGGAGAGAAACAGAATGAATATTATGCTGCCTAAATATGTTTTTTTTAACAGCATCTGTGAGTGGATCTATGAGTGAATATATTCAGTTGAAAATAAAAATATTTTATTTAGAATATTATGTTTTATGGAATAGTATTTCATAAATTCTGAAAAACCAGTGTCATGATTGGAATAGTGTGGCATTTTCAATATCTGTATGATGCCCACTGAAGACATAGTAAAGAATATAAATGTATGTACAATTAAAATGTACATTAAAAGTTTCAAAAATAAAGTTTTCCAAAAATTATATTAAGTGAAGTAAGCCAGACCAAAAGAAACCTAGGTCCCATGGTTTCCCTTCTTTGCAATATCTACTATACATCTAGGATACTCTTACCAGACAAGTGGAAAAGGTCAAAAGCTGTGTACATATGACCATATAAGATGATGCTAAGAGAAATGAACCCCAATATAGGGAAACAAAAGTTTTTTTTTTCTTTGTTGCTGTTTTTAATGTACTATGTATTTTTTTTTCTTTCTCTTGTATGTTCTTCTCCCACGGTGTAACCCCTGTTGTTACTGTGTTTGAGTCGATGTCCAGCATCTTGTATATACATTTTTCTAATTTGGGGAGAGGAAGGAAAATAACAAAATGCCGAAACAAGTCGGACACCAGTGGCTAAATTCTGAGGATCGTAGCTCAAAGCCAGCTCAGGCAGGAAAGACGAAGAGACTCTTATCTCCAATAAACCACTCAGAAAACCGTAAGTGGTGCTGTGGCTCAAGTGGTAGAGAGCTAACCTTGAGCTGAAGAGCCGAAGGACAGCTGAAGGACAGTTTAAGTCCCACGATTGACAAAAAAAAAAAAAAAAAAAAAGTGCTGAACCAAGGGTACAGGTAGATCCATTGTAACAATGAGACAGACATAAAGATACTATATTGAAAAGGAACTTTACAACTTGGTGGGGGGAGGGGGCGGAGTTGGGGAAGTGGGGAGGAAAAAGATAGTAGGGGAAAAACAAAGAAGTGGGTAACAATGTTCCATAGGAAATGTACTCATTACCTTACTCATATAACTGTAACCCACAGCATCTTTACAATAAAAATATTAAAAAATGGTAGTTTCCAAGTTATATTAAGTGAAGTAAGCCAGACCCAAAGAAACATAGGTCCCATGGTTTCCCTTATTTGCAATAACTAGTATATGTCTGAGTCAAGCAGAAAAGGTCAGATAAGGTGATGTTAGGGAAATGAACCCTAAGATATGTATTCAAATGTTTTTTTTTTTCTTTCATGCGATTGTTTCTAACACATTTATAAGATGATTTCTTTGTTGTTTTGTATGTCCTTCCCCTACGGTATAGCCCCTGCTTTCACTGTATTTGATGTTGGTATAATTTGTGGAGGGGAAGGGAAAAAACAAATCGTTTAAATACGGATACAGGTGGACCCATTGCAACATGAGACGTACATGTAGTTATGTCAAAAACGAGCTTTACAACTTTGGCTGGGGGTGGGGAGGATGGGTGGATGGAGGGTCGGGGTAAGAATGGGATGGGAAAGGGAAACAAAGGCGAAGGATACAATGCTTGATAAGAAATGTACTCATTATCTTGCCCATGTAATTGTAACCCTTCTGTACAGTATTTTCACAATAAAAATTAGTGTTAATATAGGAAGAAGTCACAATACAAAATGCTGACCTTCTGTAACTCACATCAATACAAATAATCTACACACATAGTGGCATTATAAGTATATATATATAATATTATTTTATCCTTATATGTAAATAGACGTATAGTTAAATAGATAACTGGCATGATAGATTTGAAATGTAAGTATGAAGTCAACTACATCTAGGATATTTATCTTTTTTCCCTTTATATCTCCATGATGTTTATATTTAATCATTATATCTGACAATAAATTCAAAGAGAAGATAATTTTCTATTTAATTCCCTCACCGAATCAGCCTTCTGTCCTGCTAAGAAGCAAACTGAATTAATTTTTATGGGGTGAGACTTTTCTCTAGAGTTGACCCTCAATCATCCATATGAATAGAATGCAGCCATGTATAAGCAAATATAATTTTTCAAAGTAATGTCTACTGCTTAGAAATCAATTCTTACACTCTATGAATTTGGTTATGTGTGGCGTTCTGAGCACAGTCCTTCAAATGAAAACCAAACAAGTGACACTGGATCAGAGTACAGAAATTGTCATGGCTTTAGCATTCTGGTCCTTGCGCAGCTCCTATGGAGGCATCACATTATGTAGATCTGTCTCCTCCTAAGCTTCCCTCTCTCCTCTCTCCTCTGTCTCCCTCTCTCATTTTTCTCCTGCCCTCCTTTTGTCTTTCTCCTTCCCCTCTCCCCTCTCTCTTCTGTCTCCCTCCCTCCTTCTTTCTTTTTCCTTCCCTTTCTCATGCTTCTTTCCCTCTTCCCCTCCCTTGTAACCTTTACTATTTCCCTTATCAAACTTATGTTATCTTCCTCTCTCTGTCTCCCTGTTCCTCTTTCTGTTCCAGAGCCAAGGTATCACAATGTAGCCCAAGCTGTTTTGGAATTCAAGATCCCATTGCCTCTTGCAAAGCAGTAAGAATCTCAAACAAATGAAAGGCACACACCTTCTTGCTTTCAATTTTATTTGGTAGCAGGCGGCATACTTTCATTATCTTTAGGTGTCTCTATTTTAGGTACTGATCACTATTTCATTAAACTATGCTACCCACATTTGAAGTACACTTAATGACTAAGGAAAAAAGATTGTTATGGGCCTGACAATAATAAATTTATGCAATAGCTCTTTACTGAATCTCTTAGAGAGTTCAAAAATTACAATAGTCCATTTATTTATCTAGAATTCTATTACTGTTGTAAAGAGTAAGTCTGTAAAGAGTAAGTCTGTAAAGAGTAAGTTGACATTCAAACTCAGAAAGATGCTTTATGGCAAATTATATTAAATGCAATCAGCACAACTGGGGATAATTTACATTTGAAAGTTGAAATAGTTCACTCAGTACCTTTTAGTATTATTTAGAATTGCACCAGGCTTAAATCTCACTACCATTTTTTAAACACTATTTTAAATTTCCTTTATTATTATTTTTTTTATTTTTATTTTTTGGTCATGGGGCTTGAACTCTGGACTTGAGCACTGTGCTTGTGCTCTTCAGATCAAGGTGAACACTCTACTGCTTGAGCCACAGCGCCACTTCCGGTTTTCTAGTGGTTTATTGGAGATCAGATTCTCATGGACTTACCTGCCCGAGCTGGCTTTGAAAGGTGATTCTCAGATCTCAGCCTACTAGGCAGCTAGGATTAGAAGCGTGAACCACCAACGCCCAGCTTCCTTTATTTTTAAGTAAAATATTTTATGTAATCTTGTGTAAGGAAATATCGAAATTTTTAAAATTTGGAGAATTTTTCTGGAACTTTTAAGGTTTAAAGTTATGACTATGCATATAATTTCTATGCACATTTCTTCTCATTATGGGGTTGGGAATGGATAACAAGGCCTCATATTTGCTAGGAAAAGGCATTGCCACTATGCTCTATTCTTGGCCTTCTAAACACTTGAAAACTTGGAATAACTAGTATATATTTGAGAAAAGAAGAAAACTTTTATTGTCTTGTATTAAGTTCACTTAATTCATGGAAAACATCAGATTCAGTGAGACTTTAGAATGTCAATTACAAACACTCTGAATTAATTTACAAATTTTTTATTATAATGTTCTCTCAAAAGCCTGCTCATCACTTTCCTATTTATCAATTTAGCAAATACGTTAAGTGAAGAAAGCCCAGCTCAGAGGGACGAAGGATACATGGTTTTCCTTCTATGAGTAAGCTAGATTTTACTTGTAAACCTATAAGTAAATACCTTGATTGTTATATGAGGGTATACAAGTGTGTTAACTAAAATACGATAGCTATAGATATAAAGGAGAACTCAAATAGTGTAATTAATTAGAAAATCCAAGCCAAAATTAAGCAAAATAAAAACACCAGCAAAAGGGTACTTGAAGGGGGTGGGATTGGACCAAGGGGAAAATGTTAGAGAGATTAAAAGAAGAGGGGAATAATTCTGTCTAAATTCCATTGTATATCTTACAAAATTAAGAAGAATGAGCCAAGGGGATAGTTAGGTGAGAATTTTGAAAAGGGGTGACAATGATCAAGATATGTTGCATTCATAAATTGTTTTGGTAAATAACTCCTTTTTGCACAATTATTTAAAAATATTTTTGAATAATGATGTGGAAAATTAACTAAATAAGAATTGGTTGCAATGCTGATATAATATGATAAAGATATGTGAAGTGATTTTCAAAATATGTGTTTTCTAGGAAAAGTATTTTGGACAAAAAATGGTTGACAATGTCAATGGATGTCCTAAGCTATTCCAATGTTGGCCATTTTTATTGTGAACACTAGGAATAGAAAGAGAGAAAAAAGAACAATGATTGTGCATATAAACAGCTTTTCCTGAATAAAAAGAATATATCAAGGGCTTTGGATGCTGGAAAATGGTTCAGCTCTGTTAACCTTCTAGGTGATCTTGAATTAGAGGGTTGAATACTGAAATGACAGGATAGGATTGGATGATTTGAAGATTCCATCCTGGTAAAAAAATAAATAAAAATGTAATTCCAACCATAATATAATGCTGTAGTGGTGGTCTTAAATGATAGCCAAGTTCTAATAGTGGCCTCTAGTTGAAGTAATTGCTAACATTTGCTCTGTAACATATATAACTTTCCTATCAAGTCATTCTAAAAGGAGGGGATATAAAGGATAAAAGAAAATGAATAGGTTATATTTCCAAAAGGAATCCTTAGGTGGATACCATATCAGGTGTCTGCCCTAAATGCAATATGGTAGTAAAGAAAGGTCAGTTCTATTGTGGGATGCACAACAGTGAATCTGGAAACAATGTCTCCTTTGTTCCACTCAGCCCTTGAAATAGGAAGTTCAATGTGACTCTGAAGAGTTAGGAATTATTCGATCAGTAAAAGCTAACAAAGAGAACTGGCATCTCCTTACAATAAGAGAAGAACCAGACACCTTGCCTTTTGATGAAAAAAATATATTTAGATGTGCATGTATATGTATGTACATATATTTGTATGTACGTATGTAAACAGATCTGGTCTGCATGCAATGTTTAAAGGGATAGTACATTAAAGGGATAATACATAAACTCACTGAATTTTTTGCACTTAAAAATGTTTTTCTGGTGTATTTTTAGCTCCCCCAACACTCAGAGTCATGAATATTTTGAAGTGAGTACATATATTTTAGAAGCTGCCAACTTAATAAACAAACAAATATGAGTTTTAACTCTAGTAAATACCACAGAAGTGTTCTTTGCATTATGAATATGTGTCTGTTTTGCGTTAATAAATAAATGTGAGCTTTTTATTTTATTGTAAAGATGCTGTACAGCGGGGTGACAGTTACATGAGTCAGGCAATGACTACATTACTTGTCCATCATTGTTACTCTTCTTGTTGTTGTCCCACTATCCTTTCCCTCCTCCACCTCCCACACTCCTCCTCCCCATCCCCCATCCACCAAAGTTGTAAAGTTTGTTTCCAATATACTGTCCTGTGGGAATCCTTGTTGCAATGAGTCATCCTGTGTCCTTGTTTCAGTGTTTCCTTATTTGCCTTCACCTCCCCAGATTAGACAAATTTATATACACAATGCAGGGGACCAAAATCAAGTACAGTGACATGGTATAAGCCATAGGGAAAAGAACATACAAAGGAAACAACAATAACAACAAAATAAAATTACATGGTACATTTAAAACAATAACAATAAAGACAGAACTCTTGTGTCCATATCGTGGGATTCATTTCACTTAACATCATCTTATATGGTCATATGTACATGGCTGTTGAGTTTTTCACTTCAGCTGATACGATTATCCTATCTGTATACTAATCAGTATGGAGATTCCTCAAAAGACTACACATAGTGCTCCCCTATGACCCAGCAATCCTATTTCTGGGCATTTACCCAAATGATCACAATCAAGGCCACACTAAAGCTACCAGCACAACTATGTTTATCACAGCATTATTCATCATAGCTAAGATATGGAACCAACCCAAATGCCCCTCAGTAGATCAAAAAAATTGAGACATATATATATATATATATATATATATATATGATGGAATTCTATTCTTCCATCAGAAAGAACAACACTAACCCATTTGTTAGGAAATGGAAAGACTTAGAAAATTCATATTAAGTGATGTAACCCAGTCCCAATGAAATTTAGGCCCCATATATGTGAGTTTTTAAGTCTTTTAGCCAACAGAACAGTGCTTTTTCCAATGTAACTGTATGTGACTTTGTTTTGTTTTGTTTTATTTTACTAGTTTGAACTCAAGGCTTCATTACTGAAGCCTTGGATTGCACCTGTATAACTGTTGGCAATTTAACTGTGCCAGGTGCAGGATATGATCAAGGTTATATGGTGAATTATCTAAGTGATGCTGCTACAAGAAAAAACAACACAATCAGTAATTTTATTTCATTAAGAACCTCTACATTTATTTAAAAGTAAATGTTTAGAAGTTGTCATCTGTATCCTTTCATAAAATATAGCCAAAAGTTTGATGTTTTTAAAATATATAAAATATTCTATGTAAAATATTGTTATATTCTATCTAAATATTCCATAAAATATTCCATCTAAAATACAAAATATTCTATCTAAAATATTGTTACCTGTGTTATCAGTAACTGATTAGATTTTACTGTCACTATTAAAGTGAAGAAAAACATATCTGTCATCTACCTTGCTGTCTTTACGTTTTTTTTAATTGAAGTCCAATAAATCTTTTTGATAGCCTCATATATTAAGATACACTTCGACAAAAAATTCTTTCATTATGAATTAAAATAGCACATTCTAACAGCTTGATTGAGTACCTGTATCCTTGCCTTCATTTCAGAAGTTGAAGCTAATAATTAATTTTAAAAGCACAGATTTCTAGCTCCTGTAGGTATGAAAACATTTTAATTGCATTGGTAATTTGTTTTCCACTATCATGCAATCTGTGGGGAGTTGGAGAGTAAAATATCAGAGTTATAGAGACTAAGCATACAGACAGGAGGAAGAATAAAAGCCTGATTTGCAAAGATGTAGATACACATGTTATGTGTGAATTTTTATTAATAAGTAACATGTAAATTGTACATCTTCCTCATGTTTATCGGAGGACAATTATCTCCCATTGGACAGAATGACTATAGCTTTGTGAGAGCAAAATTGGCTTCGATGAATTTATGATTATATCTAACCTTTCAAGTGTCATATGGTTTTGAGAGTTTTACAAGCTTCCTGAATTGAGATCTTTTTTTTTTTTTTTTGTCAGTCATGGGGCCTGAACTCTGGGCCTGGGCACTGTCCCTCAGCTCTTCAGCTCAAAGCTAGCACTCTACCACTGGAGCCACAGTGCCACTTCTGGCTTTTTCTGCTTATGTGGTGCTGAGGAATCGAACCCAGGGTCTCATGCAGGCAAGGCAAGCACTCTACCACTGAGCCACCTTCCCAGCCCCAAGATACTTCTTATATAAAGTAATTTCTAATCACTTAGCAATCCAGTGTTCTTTCTAGAAATGTCAGTTACTTTTTTCTTTTCTTCCATCTCCCCCTACACTCTCATATCTGATATATCACCAATATCCTAGGCAATAGAAGACTGTGATCGATATACAAAGGAAACTAAAAACTCAGGATCTCTAACTAGTTTGTATTTTAATAGAATTGACCAATAAATAAATTTTAAAAAAGTAATATAACATATGCCTTTCCAAGGGGGAACTTTCTCAATAGGTACTGCTTCCATTATGAAAGGCGAACACATTGGAAAGACCTGTATAACATTATTGTTAGGTTCTGAAGATAGTTTGCCTTAAAAAAGTGTGTGTGCTGGGATCTGAATCTTCAATATAGGAAAGATGGTTGCTGCTTTAAGGATTGTTTCTTTCCTTCATGAGCTCTAGCTTGTATGGGAAAGCACTAGTTAACATGAGTGAGTTTGCTTCCTCTGCTTGCTCTCTGATTCCTCTTGTATCACATGGTGCCTGCCACACAATCACTAGAGTGACACATGCTGTTCCACTTGTGACATTATCTTCTGTCCTATGCAGTGTTTGTGTACGAATTAAGCCTTGATAAATTACCATATTTTATTCAAAAACACAGTCTTCAGTAAGGATTTCTGTGACTATTACTCATTCCTTTACAACCTATACATCCTTAAGAAGCGTACATCTTTTGAACACACACTTTCTTACTTATGGTCTAAATTTAACTAAAAACATTTCATAACTGAATCTGATCTTGTATATTAGACATTCCTTCTTTCTCTTAGTAACAAACTCAGATCGGTATGGAGTATGCATGGGTCAAAAATTCACGATATTTATCTTTCAGATTAAAAAAATCACATACACTGAAGGAAAAATATAAAATAATCACATGGAAAATCTTTTTTTTTCTATTTTATTTTGTATTATTGTAAAAGTGATGCACAGAGGGTTAGAGTTACAAAACTAAGGTAATGAGTACATTTTCTGTCAAACATTGTTACCCCGTCCCACATTTTCCCGTACTTTCCCTCTTACTTCTTCATCCTCCTGCCCCACCCTCCAAGATTGTAAAGTTCATTTCTAATCAAGTGCCATGTGCTGTTATCATTTCATTGGTTCACCCTTTGTCCTTTTTCTCACCATTTTGTTATTCCCTTCCCTTCCCCAAATCAGATAATCATATATACAAGACACAGGGTTTGCTGGTGGGAATGTAAACTGTTTTCACCACTCTGGAAAGCAGTATAGAGCTTCCTCAGAAGTCTAAATATAGAGCTCCCCTATGATCCAGCAATCCTACTTCTGGGTATTTACAAAACATTCACAAAGAAGGCCACACTAAGGCTATCTGGACTACTATGTTCACTGAAGCATCATTTACCATAGTTAAGATATGGAACCAACCAGATGTCCTTCATGTAGATGAATGGATCAATAACGTGGTATATATACACAATGGAACAATGAATGACATTGCCCCATTTGTAAAGAAATTGAAAGATTTGGGGAAAAATGATATTATGTAACTTATGCCTGACCCAAAATTATAGGCCTCATGGCTTCTCTCATTTGTAATAATTAGTGTTTGTCTAGGAAAATCTTGTAATAATAAATTTAAATAGAAGCAAATTTATTTTAGAGAGAAAAAATGAAAGAAATAGTTGGTATGATTATTTCAAGTCCAGTGTTGCAAATAAAATATACAAAACCAATTTTGTTATCAATATTTAGTAATTTATACAATTCTTTCACTGAGTGGAATGTTCTTGTTTCTTCTAACTGCAAGATCTTTCTTCAAAAAATAGGGCTTTAGAGTCTCATGCTGGAAGCTACATTTTACTATAATATTAAAATAAATATTGACAAAATATTGCATTAAAATCTTACTTTTTAGTTCTTGTTATATGACACGGTCTCCCCTGTCATGAAGAAGAACAAGCTATATGATGTTTTGTTTTCAACAAAGGTGACAAACATATGTCCTTTATGCACAATTTGGGATCTGAAGAATGATACAGAACAACTCTGCTAATTCTTATACTTTGCATCCCTCTTATAGGATTACCATATTACTCATTATATATTAGTTTATTGTTTAATATTACTTTACAAATTGGGGCTACTTTCTACCCAAATCATATTCAAGATGGAAAAAAGATATTCCAGATATTGGAAGGAGTATGGAAATTAAACAACAATCAAATATATTTCTTCAAGTTGTTCAGGAATTTTACCAGTCTATTTCCATCAATTGGAAAATAATTTGAGTTGTCATCATGGCTTTGAAGAAAGCTAGTGATGATACTATTTTTAAAAAATCTTGCCTTATTTATGTAACTGTAACCCCTCTGTACATCATCTTTACAAAGAAACATGTAAAGAAATCTAAAGATGAATATTGGGACATCTTCCTACCCAGATGCAGCTGCTACACTAATGGATTGAAACAAACCAAAAAGAAAGAAAGGGAGAAAGAAAGAAAGAGAGAGAGAGAAAGAAAGAAAAAGAGGAAGAAAGAAAGAAAAGAAGGAAGGATGAAAGGAAGGAAGGAGGGAAGGAGGGAGGGAGAGAGGGATGGAGGGAGGGAGGGAGGGAGGAAGGAAGAAAGGAAAGAAAGAGAGAGAGGGAGGGAGAGAGAGAGGGAGAAAGAGAGGGAAAGAAAGAAAGAGAAAGAAAGAAAAAAAGAAAGAAAGAAAGGAGGGAAGGAGGGAGGGAGGAGGGGAGGGAGGGAGGGAGGGAAGGAGGAAGGAAGGAAGGAAGGAAAGAGAGAGAAGGAGGGAGAGAGAGGGGGAGAGAGAGGGGAAGAGAGGGAGAAAGAGAGGGAGAAAAAAGAGAAAGAAAGAAGGTGAAAGAAAGAGAAAGAAAGAAAAAAAGAAAAAGAAAAAAGAGAAAGAAAGAAGAAAGACACCCTATGATTTCATCTATAACTACTAGTGCTCTATTCTGGCTCAAGGATGATTTAAATAGACACTTCAGTCTTGAAATCCATTAATTCCTACTCCAATTTATATTATCAACTTGCAGAATAACTGCATATAAAAAGGGCTTGTAGATCCTTCGGAGAAGGACTTGTTAAATGTAACTAGAAAGTACATTTGAAAATTTTCTCCTTTTAAATTTATTTTCCCAGGGTCCTAATAAATGAAAGCTGGGCTGCCATCCAGGTTTCCAAGCCACTAGAGCCTGATTGTTTTCTATTTGTTTCAGTGTTTAAAGCCAACAAAAGCTGCATTAAAACTGATGGTGCCAAGTAGGAACAAGCATACTTTAAGCATAGCTAATGTATGAACTTGCAGCCCAAGGTGATAATATTTCAAGCATTACAGAATTTAAGGGCTATCTTCTTAATCGCTGAATTTTCTGGGCATGCTTATGAGAAAAATATCTTAACCAATAATAGAGTGTCAATCCATTCTCACATGTTCCTTAAATGTTGTTGCTTCCAGTACATGTTTATGTTTTTATTGATATTTCAATGGCAATAGGTTTTCTTTCATTTTTCTAATCTCAAACACACACACACACACAGGGTAAATTTTTGCTTTGTTAAAACTTTCAAAGAGCATTTCTAATTATAATGATTCACATACTGCCTGGGACTCTGGGGTCAATAAAATACTTCCTGGTGTCACCACCTTAAAGCATGAAATATACTATTATTACCTTTAAAGGGTAACCAAACACACTATAATGTACATATTTGTAGTTTTACATATATAAAGCATTGATTCATTCTTAAGAAGTTTTCATTTTATTACTTCCAGTTTTATTTTAGGCCAAATAATTATATCCAAATATCATAAACCTCTAACCTTCAAGTCAGGAAAATGAAGGTTCATTAAAAATATGTAAGAGTTGATCCATTTGTTTACTCTCTACCTTTGAACTATCTCATATTTCTAGTAAAATATTATGTATTTTAAAATATTATGAAGATTATATATCTTTTTACTGTGATAACTACTTTTGAGAATTTATACAAAGAACTATGTAACATTAGTAGCTGAAATGCAACAGACAGCCTTGGAATGTTTAACTATAATCTTCTTTTTCTTTTTCCCCCCTCTCACTAAAGTCAGCTGATGTTACTCCTATGTTAATCTTCAATTAACCTATATTAATTTATCTAATGATTGACAGCAGTAAATCTCCATTGTGTTTCTATAGTTCTGTGTCCTCTGTTCATAGTAAAAGTGACAATGTGAATTACCTGAAGTATGTGGAAAGAGTCCTTGACCTAGTTAACAGGTAATGTGAATTCTCTCCTTTATGCCATATTGCTTGGCAATCTATGACATAGAGATTCAAAGATGTTTATAGTATATAATCCTCACATGAACATCAAAAGTTTGACAGACATCAAAATTTGTTTAGTTTTATATCAGATACTTTAAATAGTGGTCATTAAAAATATGACTCATGCCACCTCCTCTGGATTCTGTCTGCATACACTAGTTATTCTGATATGGTCTCTCTGATATGGCCTCCAAACAAATATGTTAAGTTTCTATAGAAATTCTTCATGGAGACCAAAATCCAAAATCACACACACACACACACACACACACACACACACACACTCACACACACATTAGTGGTAATAGTGAGTATGTTCCTAATTAATAGATTTTCTGTTTGTTTTTTAAGTGCAGAAACCCAGGCTCTGATATTTAAACGGCAGCATTTGTTCTAAAAAGAAAATCTTGATTTTAGTTGTCATTTTTACTATCTACGAAAACATTGTAGCTTTATACAAAACTACTTGCAGGGAAGGAAAGAGATAGTAGAGGAAAAACAAAGGAGGGGGTAACAATGCTCGATAGGAAACATACTCCTTACTTTACTCATGTAACTGTAACCCCTCTGTACAGTATCTTTACAATACAAATATTAAAAAAAATAAAAAGCCCCTAACTTGAAGGTTTATGTTAGTGTAGAGGATAAAAAAGAAAAATAGAAAAATACAAGAACTAATTTCTGATAAGAATAGAAAAGGTGCTTTCTGAAACAAACTAGCCACTTTTCCCTGATCATGGTAAAACACTTGGAAGAGGGCAACAGACAAATACTGTCAACTCTCCTTTACAACCATGACTCATAATTTCATATTATGGCAGTACTATACACTCTTTCCTTCATCTATGGCTATGAGACTCATACCAATCACCCTCTTTTTATTTGAAAGTCTGTACAGTAAGTATCCTTGACCCCTAAACCAAAACAAAATATTCAACTCAATTCTCCAAACTCTGATATCTGGAGGCCAAATTTCTGTTCAACTATTGATTCTGTGGTTGTAGATTTTTTTTTCAATTCACTTTCCTGCTGGCTATTAGCAATGCCAACATTGATGTTCAGCAACTGAACTGTATTGATCACAAATAGATCAATTGAAAATGTGAAACTTTATGTGTTGAGAAGTACTCTTCAATCTTCCATAAACAAAAATATTTATAATAATAATCAATCTCCATAGAAATTTGCACTCATTAGACAACCAATATTTCTCTATCATTTTCCTCTTATGTTGAGTTTGCATTAAATGACAATATATTTTGCTAGCATTGTATTTGTGCCTTTATACAAAAATCTCGTAAAGTTATAATCTCTAATCCTCTTGGGTAGATAAATATTAACTCTATATTGCTATTAATATTTTAAACTATATTTTAATAAACACTTCATGAAATGATGCTTTCTCTTTTTTCTTATAACATTTAGTTTTATTTATTTGTTTTCTTTGAAATGCTATTACACAATAAAGTTGGAACTTTTCAAATTTTCCTCAATTTAAATTTTGAGACTTCTGGTTTAAAACGATCAAGACCAAATATTATAAAATACAAAATCAGGATTTTTTTAAAATTAGGACATGCATTTAACATGGTTAAAAGAAACTTAGTGTAATGATAATACTTAGATTTCTTTTTTGAAATTATGCTTTCAATGCGTTTTTGTGTTCTAAGTAAATCACAAGTTGCTGTAGTTTTCTTATAATTTTTATTATTGTTTAGTATATTCAATTGCTTAGTCCATGGCTGATATTTCCATTGTCTTACTGATTTTCTGTCCTTCAGTCCTTTTCTTGTTGTCTCCTGATTAGTCTTTTTCCATCAAATGCAGAGGTCGTTTTCAGTGCATAAAACTCATGGGGGAACAAAGTATATTTTACAAGTATTAGATCTTTTGCTGTGACTCACTCTCATGCAGATGGCTCACATCTGATGGGGCTCTGTTCTAGCTAGCAATGATCCAGCTGATGCTCTCAAAAATTATTCTCTCTTGGTGAAAAGTTAGCTTGCCACTGCTTCCCTGCTGCATTATTAAACACGAAGGAGTGATTCCCTTAATCCCAACCATCTGCTCTTCCCCTACTAAAAAGTGAAAACATCCCCTTGTGTTTACAAATGTTGCTTCTAAAGCTTCACAAATTATAAGAGATGGTGGTGAAATTTCAGTATATACCACAAGATCAAAACAAATCCTAGTCACCATAAATCTGTAAGAATAAACCAAATTTATATTATACAAAAAAAACCAACTGTGTTTTAATGTAATGCAATTATATTCAAACTTTAGACTCAGAATGTAAATTATTTTAGCATCTCTAGTATAATATTTGCATTTTAAATATACTCCTACTTGTCCAGACTTCCAAAAGTACAGATTCGCAGAATATGGATCATCTTCAACTCATTTTGGTTTGCATTGATTTGGAGAGTGCACAAATTTTAACACCATTAAACATCCAATATTTCCGCAGAATTAAAGGCAAGACAAAACGTCTGGTTGTTTACGTGAATAACAGACTTATGTCTCTCTAAAACTGAACTAGGGTTGAAAGTCTCACGTGAGATTTTCAACCGAATTACTACCAGGAAATATGGCATACCTCACAACAAACTCTTGTTCTTTTCATGTTATGCACTGCAAACCAAATAATTCTAGAAGTTTCAAAATGCCAAGCAACCAATTTATTAAACACAAAGGAAAACACAAATTATAAATTAAAGAAAATTGTATTGTCCTGATATTTTAATTTGCTATACTTTTTTTTTGATTTTGGGGAGCATTTAAGCTAAAATATCTGCTTAGTTCCTATATAATCTTTCAATATTTCCTATATAATATTTCAATTTTTTCTTGTTTTTTTCTGTTTTAAATTTTTAAAATTCTTTTAGTTGTAAAGGTGAGGTAAAGAGGGATTACAGTTACATAAGTCCAGTTACAAGTACATTCCTTTTTGAACAGTGTCATCTCCTCCCTCATTTTCTCCCAATTTTTCCCTTCTGTCACCACACAGGTTGTATGATTCTTTTTCAACATAGCGTCTCGTGAGTTTTACAAACCTTTAGCCACTTAATGTTTGATAAAATAGCCAATAAGAAGAATGAAAGAAAGACAAATGGTACTGCTAGAACTGATTATTCATGAGAAGAAAACAGAAGCCAGACCCTTCAATATTACCCTGTACCACAATCAATTAAAAATGGATCAATGACCTCAATGTAAGGCCAGATACCTTGAAAATAATACAAATAGGGTTAGGGGAAACACTAGGGCTCCTGGGCACATATTGAAACTTCCCAAGTAAATATTCTGAATCACAACAAATCAAAACTAGACTGGATATATGCGACTGCATCAAAATGAAGAATTTCTGCATGGCAAAGGGCATAGCTAGCTAGATAAATAGAAAGTCCACAGAATGAGAAAAGCTTTTTGCTTCAATTTATATTATTTTATTTTTGTTCAAGATCAAATGCTTTAGCATTGCTCTTGGACACTGTCTTTGTTGGCAGATCAACTTTTGTTTCATAAGGTTTAGTCCTTTCCTGTTTTATAAATAATGTCTTATCACCTCCATTCCAGGCCCTTCTCACCCATTATTTTCAATGTCTCTCTTTCATTCTTGTCCTTACACATTTCTCTTTTATTCTATAATATTTCTCAATACTTGCCTTCTTATTTAAAATGGAATTTGTATAATTAACTGTTTTATTGTCACAATACCAGTAAATACAATTATCCTTCCTTTGTAAGATTCTTTCTTTCAAAATTCACTCAACTTGCTCTTGCATAACATGTGTTTATTTTTCTAGTCCATTTACTTGTCCTAGAGATTTCCTTGCTTTCAATCCAAAAGTATGAATTATTTAGACAATGAGGTCATTGTGGTCAAGTATTAGAAATCATTTGTCATTTTACTATTTCTGTATTTGTTGCCTGAAGGTTCCAGTGCTCAGCATTCATAACAAACTTTTTTTGTGTTTTTATCATCGTATTTGGTAATATGTCAAAACTTTCCTCCACATGGATGTATACATCTAAATGTGATCTACGTAACCCTCCAAGCCTCTGACTGTTTTATCAGATTAGATCTTACAAAAATTATATATGTGTATCATTATATGATCAGAAACTACTGTTGGCATATCATATAGATTTTCTAATAGGCACAGCTTTTGCTTATCATTAGCCTTCAAAATAATTCCTAACCATCCACCTAAAACCACTAGCAGTTTCCCTTCAATTCTATAGATATGGAAACATTAATGGTGACAGCTCCATAGATGTATTTTTCTTAAATATTCCACTTACTAATAGGTAGAATTTTCTCAATTTTTGGTAAATTTGTTCTTACTTCTCCTTTATTCACTGATATTATATTATTTTCTAAGTTGCAATAATTGGGTGAATAAATTTTGATAATTATAACTGATTCTATTTATTTACTTATGTACGTATGTATGTATGTATGCATGTATCTATGTATGTATGTGTGTATGCATGCATGTATATATGTATGCATGTATGTATTTAGTGCTGGGCCTAAGGTTTGGACTCAGAGGCTGGGCACTGAAGCTAAGTCTCTAAATGTTTTTATTTTTATTTTCCTCATGGTGAAAGTTGTACTACTTATTTCAGTTACAGCTATACTTTTGGTTTCTGTTTTTGAACTTAAGGTAACAGTCTCATGCTCTTTCCTTTCCAGACTAGATGTGAAGCAGGACCCTCAGGTCTCAGCCTACTGAGAAGCTAGGGTTTCAGGCATGATGTTACCCGGCTGATGTTATAATAATAACACTTTAAAATAAGTTAAATTTTTCCAACAGAAGAGAGAAGTATATTTACATGTGTACAAATATTCACATATGTATATGAATGTTTGCACATATGTATACATATTAATATATTATATACATTATAAATATAAAATGTATATGTGCACTACATATATATTATGTAATGTATATGTTTAAATATTACTTTATTTATCCATTATATTCACCCGATAATAAAACTGGTGGTAGACCAGCTTAGAAGGCATTTGGTACAAATGGAAAATGACTTTAAGTCTTTGATATCAAGTTCCAGAATCACCAGTGTGGACTAGATAAGTAGAGTGGTCCTGCTTAAAGATCTTGAATTGCAGGTTTGATGGACTTTTTTGTTTTTTATTGTGCTTTCTACTGTACCACCATTTCTTTCCAGAGTGAAGTGAATCAGCTCAAACATTTTGTCTGAATAATTTAGGTTTTGGAGTCAGGAAGTCAGATTTTATGGTTGAAGAACTCAAAACTCATGGGAGGTCCTAAATGAGGTTGCAAAACTCTCTTCTCTGCAGTTAGTCAAACAAAATGGGAAAGTAGTAAAATGGAATGTTCATTAAACTGTGTCACCCCTGTTTTCCTCCTCTAGAGGATTCTCAGCACACACTTACTGAAAATCTTGCACGATTGACTCTGATGGCATTCATACAAAGTGTTATGTTTCTGATAAATTTAAACATTTTACCCCCTATAGAGTGTATATCGTAATAGGAATAGCAGTTTGGAATTATAAGACCTAAAATACACACACACACAATTTTTCTCATTTAGGCTTTTAATGCCTCAATTATCAAAGAGTTGAAAAAACAGGAATTTCCACGACTCTGGAAACTATCTTGTTGGCAGTTAGCACCCACTTAATGTCCTGATTTCACAGTCTAATCTAGTTAATTCTCTGTGCAGGTGACTTACTTGCACAGAACATAGTATTGCCCTACTGCTGACATTTACGTTTGCTTATTGACCTCATAATGTACTTAAAATAATCCCGTTAACATGCTGTTGCTACTGGAAACATATATTTAAGTTCTGCAATTTTCTGAGTGGGGCTGTATTAAAAAATCATATACAGCAGAGCTAAAGATGATGCAGAGGTGCTTAGATGAAAACAGACATTTTTGTAGCAGATTGCCTAACATATTGGCAGTTCTCAAATCACATCTCAAATCAGAGGAAATAAGTTTCAGAAAGTTATTTAGCATGAAGAATTAAATTATTAAATTCTACATATAAAATGTTAATGCAGATTTGCCGGCTTGTGTTGCTGCTAGCTTGCATTCCTCTCCTTTGCAACACTGGTATCATAAACTTAACTGTTAATGTGGGGTGAACATTTTTTCTCCAGTCAGCCAACAGCCATACTTATTGTTGTTATTTTTGTTTTGGTCAGTTGTGGTGCTTGAACTTAGTTAAGGGCCCAGGTGCTGTCCCTGCGAATATCTGTTCAAGGCTAGCACTCTACCACTTTGAGTCACAGTACCACTTTTGGCTTTCTGCTGGTTAATTGGAGATAAAAGTCTCATAGACTTTCCTGCTGGGGCTGGCTTTGAAACATGATCCTCAGATCTCAGCCTCCTGAATAGCTAGGACTATGTGAATAAGTCACTAGCCAGGCTTAGCATCCATATTTTTGAGACATCACTGCTGCATCCATAACCACACTCATGTCACCTTACAGCCCTGTTGAAATGAAAAACATCTGAATTTGAGACCAAAATGTTTCAAGGTCCTAATGCTGTGGTCAGATACTGACACTTCACTGATGTTTCATATTTTGTTATTTGCATGTGCATTTTATCTAGTTGTGATACTGGTATTTTGCCTTGGTCTTAGACTTGCAAGAAAGGCTGTCTATTACTTTGAGCCATTATGCCAGATCTTGATTGCTTTCAGCCTTTTTCAAGACAGTATGCTTTGGCACAGATCCAGCCCGTCCAATCAAGACCATTATCCTTCCCGTGTCCATTTCTGGAATTGCTAGGATGACATGGAGAAAGGCATCAAGCTACCACAACTGGTCTTAAATTTGTTTAAAAAATTGTATGAGATGGTGGAAATTATGACCAATTATTTACATTGATTCATTTTACTTTATGTACTTAAGTAAGTGTTAAGATTCCTAAAGAAATCACCCATTTGTGTAATCTTTCTATTGATCTGGGACACATCCAAATATTTTATAGACATAGTGTTTCTTTTTTGCCATCTCAAAGTAGAACCATTTTATGAAAGCCAGATAAATTTATACACTAGGTACAGCAATTGTGTCAGGTTAAATAAAGGATGTGGAAAATAGCACACCTGATATTTCAAGGAATTAACTATTTAGTATGAGTTGCCACAAAGTGTAGTCATGATCATGACTTCAACTTTCCCAAGTATATGAGATTTGTATTCTTTATCTTAAAATCTTACTTAAGAAGTGAATTGAGGCTAAGCTTTATTCTTTAACCTCTAAGACAATTGGGACCTATGATTATACTCTATTTTACTTGAAAGATATTCATTTCCTATACATTAGGTACAAATACTTTTTATTCCTGGAAAGCCCCAAATAAAGTAGTTGTTACTATGCTGCTTACATTAAACCCACACAAACACATACACACACACACACACACACACACACACACACACACACACACACACACACACACAGGCAAACAGGCAAACAGGCAAACAGGCAAACAGCTAAATAAATCTCAGTAAATTTGGTGAAAGTTTGAATCTTCATACTTAATGATGCCAACATTACATTGTCACAATGAATTCTGTGCACTTCTCTAAATTCTTCTCGTAAGGCCACTTCTTCTAAGTGTTATGAAGCTTAAAATCAAGCCACAGCAGTAGAAGAATATTCAGTCTTTTAAGCAAATTCATGAACCTGAGTGGGAAAAGATTACACTATTTCAGGTACTCACTGCTATTTTACCTTGAATAACTTTTAGTAATGAAATAATGAATTCTTCAGAGATGATATTTATCATGGAACTTGAAAGAAGTTCCTCATTGAAATCGTATGTTCAGTTGGGCTACTCATCTATAAATCTCTTTAGCTATGTTAATGACTATAGACTTTAAATAACTGTATCTGTATATATGTTTGTTTGGTATTAATACTTCCACAAAAGTATATTTGTAACTATACTTTACAAATTGTCTTTCTATGGAAATCTAAATAAGTAATAACAGTTTTATTATATGTAACTATCATTTTATCCTTTTACATTTGCAGTAAGAGAAATAGATGCATTTGATTTTAGTTCCTTGTTTTTTTTAATATCTTAATGTCTTGCTTAGAATGTGGTTTATTCTGGATTAATGGAAAAGAGTTAACCCTGTGAAGACTGTGAAGCTACCTTATCTCAGCAGTTTCCATTGTGAAGGACCAGCATGAGCGACAGATGTGAGGCAGGCCCAGTTTTAACAGACAGTTGCTGTACCTTTTACGTGTTCATGAATTACTATTAGTAGATGATGGATTAGGACACATGTGAACAGCATGAATATCAACCATGCTTTAATTTGTAATAGCTTTCCAGTAAACAAAGACATATTGAATTGCAGAATAAAGTCCAAAGTCTGGCTGGTTTTAACCTTTTCTGCATCTTGATTCATTAAACAGTATTTTAAAGAAATGGTACCATTTATGTTTCCAGGGATAAAGTTACAAATGCTTTCACAGGTGCATGATCTTGTTAGAGCTTCACAACAGCCCTGTGAGATAGAACATTCATCTTGCTCTCAATATAAGATCATCAACTCTGCTGGGTTAAGCAGCTAAATGCAACTTGATAATAAAGTAGCTTTGTATGTCCCTCCCCCACAGTATAACCCCTGCTTTCACTATATTTGATGTCAGTATAACTTGTGGAGGAGATGGGGAAAAACAAGTCGTTTAAGGATACAGGTGGACCCGATGCAACTATGAGAAGTACAAGTTGTCACGTCGAAAACAATGTTGGTGTGTGTGTGGGGGGGGAGGCTGGGAAGGGATGTGGAGGGTAAACAAAGGAGGAGGCTGCAATGCTTGATAAGAAATGTACACATTATCCTGCCCATGTAATTGTAACCCCTCTGTACAGTATGATCACCAAAAAATTAAATTAAATTAAAAAAAAAGAAATAAAGTGCTGAAACAGGAAAAAAAAAGAGTTGGGAACCAAAACCATGCTTGCAAACTCTACATGTCTAATAATTCTGCCTGGAATATAACCTCAGAAATCATCTGCATTCCAAACACAGATATTCTTCACTCTCAGGTTTTACAAGTTTATGAAGCCATTATTTCTGACTTGATAAATTTGTCTTCAAGTTCACTGTCCAGTAAATATAAATGGAATTTGCCACAAAGTGATAGCATTAAATCATCGCTACCTTTGAATTTGGAAATAATGGGATAAAAGGAAACGCTCAGGGAATAATCTACAGGAAGTATCTGAATTAAAAATTTCAAATACTACAAAACAGAGCTAGGCCCTTTCAGAATCTAGACACAATGTAACCTATTTTGTCTTGTATATTTATTGACTTATTTACTTATTGCTGGTACTGGAGTTTGAACTCAGGTCCTAATGCTTGTGTCTCATTTCTGGCCCTCTAACACTTGAGCCAGTATAAAATTTATGGAAATTTAAAAATACTGTTCTTTCCAGCCACAAACAATGCATATTTTAACAGGTAGCCTGTTTCTGTTGCCTTATGGGGTATTTGTTTGTTTGTTGTCTTTTTTATCATTCTCTTTCCTTTTCTGAACCTGCTTTATCCATCTGACTACGGATGGGAAAAGGATGTGCCAATATTTGTATTTTTACACAAATCTGATCAAATAAAGTAGGTGGGTACAGACAATTTAAATTATCTTTAGAGAGTTGGGAAGCCAATTATCTTCTTCCTTTTGTCAAATATCATAACAGGTTTATAGGCAAATAAAACTTGATGAGTTTTGAAATCCATTTGATATTGTAAATAAATGACTAGCATAATACTTCTAACATTTTTTAAATTTAAATTTGAACCTTGTACCTTGGTATAAAAATATACCTAAAGTGCATATAAGATTGAAAAATTAATTATCTAGACTAAAATACACAGGGTGTTTCCTGGGGAATATTATCAGTACCATAGAGTCAGCTTTCTTAACACTTAAAAAAGTATTTAACCACAAAGCCCATAAAGATAGTTCAATAAATTATTCATGCAAATGTACCTAAAAGATAAGTATCTTCCTAAGTAAAAATTAAAATAATGTTTTGCACACTTTTAGTTATATATTATGTTATAAATACTGAGAAGAAAGTATGTTATAGTTGGTTAGATCACTACTTTAAGGAGTTAAATTATCTAAATATATATATATATATATATATTAAAAAATGTGAGTGGTAGACATATTGGAAGTTCTTCTATAGTTGAAATCTTTAAGCTTATACATTAATCTCAATCATTATTAGTTTGGATTGATAGCATTCTACCCCGCTCAATTGCTCTATTCTAACAAAAATATGACAATGCAAATATTCTTTATTTAAACAAATTAACTTCAAGTAATTCATAATAATTGGAAATGATTAGAAATTATGTGGTTAATAAATATATTTACCTTTTCATGAAGTTTGTGTGCTATTTAAGTGTGTTGTCTCTGAGTTTGTTTTCTATATCATTAGCTCACATTAATAATTACCTCCTAAAATTAATATATTCCTCTTATAATCTTAAAATGTAAAATTCATGAAATTTAATTTCAAATACATAGCATAATTTCTGAGTCAGAAGCTTTTCATATTGTTTATTGGAAGTGTTGCAGTGGCTCATGTGGTAGGGCGCTAGTCTTGAGCTGAAGAGCTCAAGACGGCACCCACCCAGAGTTCAAGCCCCACAACTGACAAAATGAAACAAAACAAAAACTAATCACATATTGTGTTTATTGTTTTTTTATGATTACAAATATTTGAAATATGCAAAGTATACATTTTAACACTCTCCTCCATTGCCCACTACTATTGCTTTATGGGAAAGCTATTTCCAGAACAGAAGTCCCTAACTTGAAAATTTAATTCTAAACCACAGTGGAAATCTTATTAAACAAACGTTGCTATGTGACACATGGTAACTACATGTTAACCTCATTGAAAATGAAACAAAATGTCTAGATCTGTTTTTTAAAAAATTATTTTACAAACTCACAAAATAATTTGAGGAAGACTTCAAGTAAGTCAACAGAACAATGTATGAGAGCCGTTATGCTTGTTTTTCTCTCTGTGCTGTACTCAGACTTCTAAAGTTCAGGAATCCATTTTAACTCTATTCATAACTATAGTATATACATATATATGTATGTAAACATACACCACACATACTTCCATTGAACCTTCCTATGTATCAGGCACTACCTTAAACATTTAAGCATATTATTAGAGTTAAGGTATAGTTAACACATTGGAAAACTGATTTCTCAATAGACACCAAGAATGTAGATTGTCAAGGATTTCACTGAACCACTGAAGTTGTTACTGCTTCCCTAACATCTGCCCAAATACTCGCAAATCAAAATCGCCATTAACTGTGCTTTAAGTATTTGCAATATTTTCAGTCCTCTCTCCTCCAGATTTGTAACTGAGAGTTGTAATAGTATTTGAAGATAGGGTTTGGGGGAGATATATAGATTTAGATGAATCATGATGATGTAGTCCTCAGGATGGGTCAGTGACCTTATAAAGAGAGAGTCCAAGGGGTTTATTCTTTCTTTTTCTGATACTTGATAACATTGTTGTTTGCCAGCTAGGAAAAGAGGCTTCCTGGTACCCATAAAGCTAGCACTCAGATCATAGGTTAATCTAGAAAGCCTCTAGAATTTTGTGAAAAAAAATGTATTTTTAAAGTTTAATGTATTGTTTTAGATTTTATTACAGAATAGCTGAGATTTACCAGGCAATGTTTCTTACAGATTTTTGTGATGAATTTTAAAAGATCATCTTTTACTGAGCAGAAAAAAATCAATTAATATGTACTTGAAAAAGACTAATATGTTAAGATTTCTGAATGATTGTTACCTCCCATGATTTTTTTCAGTTTTAGTGGTTTTATTTATTTTTTAAATTTTTAATGTTTTTATTGTGAAAATACTGTACAGAGGGGTTACAGTTACATGAGCAAGGTAATGAGTACATTTCCTATCAAGCATTGTTGCCTCCTCCTTTATTTTTCCCTACCCTTGCTTCCCTCCCACTTTCACAACTACACTCCCCGCCCTCACATAAATTTTAAAGTTCGCCCCTGTTTTCACTGTATTTGATGTCAGTATAATTTGGGCAGAGGAAGAGAAAAAACAAAACATTTAAATAGAGATACAGGTGGACCTATTGTAACAATGAGATATACAAGACACTATTGGGTTTTACTTTTGCATTGAGTTACTTATTGCTTATTTTCTTTCCATTATATTGATGAATTCTGTAATCAAACTTTAACTTAAATACAAGGTTTAAAATTTATTATAACCGCTCTATGTTCCTAAAACCTTCAGTTTACCTGTTGTTGAAGCCTAAATACTGAGAAATTTCACCATACACCTACAATGTCTAAGGATTTTTTTTTATTTGGCTCTGTTTTGTGCATAGAAATTTTCCCAAGCAATTATAAAGTCAATGGCAGATAAAGACATGACAGCCTGGCTTTCCTTGTATAAGCAGGTTTATTCATCTCCAGGGATTATTGGGCAAGCTCTCAAGTGTTACAGGGTTCAATTTCAATACCTTGTTAAATTGAAGGTATTTTAGCAGAATTGTTTGTCACAGAATTGCAAATACAGAAAATAAAAAAAATCATGCTTTTTAAAATGACTATCACTCTGAAAGCATGCTTTTTTCCTCAAATAGCTTTTCATTTTCTGCCTCATAAATTTCTATTCATCCTTAAAGACTTTATTAATGGTAGCATCCTGGACTTCATCAGGAAGGATTATTCTAATTCTTACTTAGCACTTGGTACAAGATATAATGATTTTTTCAGATGTCCCCGCCCCTCCATTTTTCTTTTCTCTCAGTCTTAGGGCTTAAATTCTGGAACTGGGCTCTATCTCTGAGCTCGTCAGATCAAGGCTAGCACTCTACTATTTGAACCACAGCACTACTTCCAGTTTTCTGGTGGTTGCTTGGAGATAAGAGTCTCACAGATTTTCATGCCCTGGCTGGCTTTGAACCGTGATCCTCAGATCTTAGCCTCCTGAATGAGCCACCCGTACCTGGCTACTTTCTTTTCTTAAAAGTCATAACTTTCAATATGTATGTCTGCTTGTGAATCTATCTATGATATATTTACCTAAATCTATCAATCTATCTGTCTGTCTGTCTGTCTGTAGTTCTATTTATCTGTGTATAGTTTGCCTAAGAGAGTTCTGAAAAGTTTTAAAAGAACATTGAAATCCAAATAGAAATTAATATCAAGTCAGTTATGCCAAAATTTGAAATTATTTCTGAAATTATTTCTGAGAATAGATATTTCTTTCAATAATGTAAGAAGAAATTAATTTAAAATTCAGTGAAAGGATTCTAGTTAATGATAACTTATCTTCAATAATCTCAACCATTTAAAACAAAAACAAGAGCCAGACTGACTTATGTAATTTTATGATTTTTTAAGATTAATAATTTATGAATGCTGATTAGTTTCTAATCACAAACTACTTTGTACCATCTACATCACCCTTTAATTATAGTCTCTTTGGGTGAGTTCCAGTTTTAGCTTTGGAGGAAGTAGGGATTGAACTTAAGGCCTTATGCTTGCTAAGCACTTGAAACACACCTCCAGCTCCCTTCCCTTGCTTTATGCTGGGCTAGCTTGGGCTGTGATCTCCTCCTTTCTGCTTTCCTGTGTTGGCAGGATGACTTGTATAAATCAATTAACAAAGTCATTGTGCTCCCCAAAGGTGGGATTAACAGAACCACTGAATTTAGCCATTAATCAAGATGTAGTAACATCCTGAACTTTTATTCCTCTACTGGTCTGGAGCCACCTACATCCCTAGATCTTTGACTACTTCCTGCCAAGCCGGTTGAGCCACTATGACAGGCTAGAAATGTACATTTTGAGACTGAAATGAGAACATAATATAAAAATAATTGCTAACATAATCTAAGTATTTGGTATTTGCTAAGTCCTATTCTACATTGCTTTGGAAGTTTTCCATTCTGATACTTCAAATACTGTTCACAAAATACTATTAAAATGAAAACCGTGCACATTGCATTGCAAGATTTTTTGACTGGATTCATTCTGCACCATTTAAACAAAACGTGAATTTATTAATGAAATAATATTACAAAAGTCACTATACAAATTCTCATTTATCCAACGTCTTATTTTCTACCAGAAAAGATAGCAAAAATAGGTCAGTATTTAGGTCAATTATACCAAGACCCTCCCTGGAATAAATCATATCTATATTTGAAAAAGGAAATTTGATTAGTAATTTATGCAATGCTAATTAGTTTTTAGCCACAAGCCACCTTATACCACCCACATCACCCTTTCATCCTAATACCTTTGGGTGAGTTCCGATCTACTCTGAAAGTTGTTTAACCTAAAATTTCTTTAGGGGATAAATTCCTAGACACCTTTTAAACTACCACCCACAGCTTTTCACAAACTCAGCTGCATCCAAAATGTCATTAAAAATATACATATTACTATGCTTTTTCTCAAATAGAAAACGGGGTATTTAGCATTAATGAAATAAAACACTTGGATACATTATTTTGAAGAGATTGCTCTTATAGGTTTAAAATGTCATATATAGAATATAGATGTTACATCAATATATAGATTTCAAATGCATATTGCAAATTTATATATAGCATACATATATTGCATCTATATTATAAGCGTTATGATAAACAATAGAAATAATTGAATGGTTCAAAATAAATAAATAAATATAATTTTCAAGTCTTTAATTTTAAGTAATCTGAATAAACTCAATTTCAAAAAGCTAAAGTAAAAAAAAAGAGCAAGGGAATGATGTCTCATTACCTTCAAAATGTTGATGTCAAAGTCATGAATAATTGTTTAGCTGAGTGAAAATATTTTCTTATTTGAGGTATTTACAAACCAACCACTATGACAGATGACTTTTTTTCTATGTGTATGGAAACATAGACATACTGAACGACTTACATATGGACATGTGTATTACACTTAAATGTATACGATGACTATGCATGTATGCTTGTGAGTGTGTATGTGCTATAGAAACACATGTTGAATCCATTTTGTTTTGCACAGGAGGCCTATTCACTGCTTTAACTATGCCTCAAAATGCAATACTTATTTTATATTATCAGTTCAATCGCTTCATTTTCAAAGACTTAATTTTACCATTATATTCTGAAAAGCAAAGCTTAATTACCCAGAATAAATCAATAGGTATCTGATTACATGTTAACAAACTTGACTCATATCATTAAGCAAGAAGCCATGGGATGAATTGACCTAATTTACATTTTAAAACAGCAGTCAACATCCCTGTGGAAGAAGCAATGACTGGGCACAGGACCAGCTCATGACCATCAGGGCCCATACTGAGGCAGTGTCAGGGAACGAAAGGGTCCTTGGGGAAGAGAGGTAGAGAGATGAGGGAAGGAAAGGGTGCTACTGTAAGCTTGGCTCTGGTGGCGCATGCCTGTAATCCTAGCTACTCAGGAGGCCAAGATCTGAGGATCGCGGTTCAAAGCCAGCCCGGGCAGGAAAGTCCGTGAAACACTTATCTCTAAAAACCACTCAGAAAACCACAAGTGGCGCTGTGGCTCAAGCGGTAGAGAGCGCCCCTTGAGCTGAAGAGCTGAGGGACAGCGCTCAGGCCCGGAGTTCAAGCCCCACGACCGACAAAAAACAAAACAAAAAAGAGCGCTATTGTAAATGGATGTATGAGGTTCGAAAAGCTAAAAGCAACGTATACAAGGAACAGAGGAGGAAGAATAAAAGTTTGTAGAGTATTACTCACTATTACTATTATTATTATTATTATCCAAATTGTCTTTATCATGTATCTCAGGTATGAAGGTGTGGATTTTGCTGGTTTTACAGGTATAGAGTTTACATTTCTTGGCTCATAAATAATAGTTTTTAAAGTGATATATTCATTTTAAAGAATTCTTACATAGTGGAAGAGTAGTATTGTATATTTAGCAAATTATGTAAACTTAGAAATTTTCTTCATGACCAATCTAGTGTATCCATGTACACATCTTTCGAAGCATTTTTTTTTGGGGGGGAGGGTGGGTAAAGCTCATTATATCCAACAATTCCTCTAGAGAGCTTTCCTCCTTCCTTCCTTGCTCCTTCCTTCTTTCCTTTCTGCCTTCCTGCCTTCCTGCCTGCCTGCCTGACTTCCCTCCTTCCCTCTTTCCCTCCCTCCTTCCTTCCCTCCCTCCCTCCTTCCTTCCTTCCTTCCTTCCTTCCTTCCCTCCTTCCTTCCTTCCTTCCTTCCTTCCTTCCTCCCTTCGTTCGTTCCTTCCTTCCTTCGTTCGTTCCTTCCTTCCTTCCTTCCTCCCTCCCTCCCTTCTTTCTTTCTCTCTTTTTCTTTCTTCTTTCTGTCTCATGTACTTTTTTTAGAGAGAGGATAAAACCACAACTTCATATTAGCTTCAAACTTTTACTAGCTCTGGATTTCAGCATGACAGATTGTGTTTCAGTGCTTATAAAACTGTGGTTCTTAATTTGAAACATTTCACACTTACTTAAATTTTAAGAGTTGTAAGTCCTTGTAAATTCAAAATATAAATAAATATAATGGAAATGTGTGAATGTCTGAACTACATAATTACAGATTGGAGGGTATAAGCTGTTATTAGTGGCAACAGAAATTAGAAATTAATCACCACTAATGTTAAATAAAGATGGCATAGAAGGAAATATTTCTTCTGATATAAATAGAATTGAAATTCATAGTACGTGAAAGAATAAAGATGCAACAGTTTCCTTCTTTATCAGTGCAGATACATAATGTCAGGTACACAGTCATATTGCCTAATGTTCTGATGCTATTTCATGAGGAATAGTTATATAAAATAATGCTGACAAATAAATTTTTATTTTGAGTATTTAAACTGCATATGAATTTACCTTCTACATGTGCTGGTAAAGACAAGAAATCTAGAGTCTTTATGTACTTGGAGTGATCTAAGAAACTGTGGCTCTTGCCTGCTTTTAGACTTGTTTGACTCAAATTATAAAATGTCCTGTTATGAAGGAAAACCCAAAACCTATAATAAAAATCATATCATAATATCCTCTTATGTACGTTGTTTGATTCCTCATGTACAGCACACTCTTAGTGTTGATAGGGTTACTTTGAAAGAGCCACATAAACATTAGTCTATGAAATACAGTACATTTCTCCCCAATTGCCATCCTTAAATGGATAAGAGATTAACTTGAATATATATAAATTCTATGCTAGATAAAAGTTTTGGAATGAAACAGAATACTTGAGAAAAATATGAAAGGTTATTTTTTAACAAGATTTTTTAAACAGGATTTCTTTTTCTTAGTAATATATACTGTTCTTTTAGTTTGTTGCTTTTGTTTTTTTGGTGTGTGTGTGTGTGTGCATGTGTGTGTTTATGTGTGTGTGTGTGTATGTGTGTGTGTTGTACTCGAGGTTAAATTCAAGGCCTCACACTCTCACTTAGTTTTCTCAGTGAAGGCTAGTGCTCTACCACTTGAACCATATCTCTATTTCTGACTTTTTTGCTGGTTAATTGGAGATAAGAGTCTCATGGGCTTTGATGCTTGCTTAGACTGGTTTTGACATGTGATCTTCAGATCTCAGTGCCACAAGTAGCAAGATTGCTGCCATGAGCTCCCTCCCTCAGATTTCTACAGAATTATTTCTGGAAAAAATTACATTTATTAATTCAAAGATAGAACTGACAGATTATAGAGCAAAGTTAAGGCATTTAAAATATATTCTCTAATTAAATAATTTCAAAATATTGATTTTAAACACTTATAAAAGGACCCTATGCTGTGTTTTTATGGATGCTGGATCCACAGTGCTAATTGGAAAATCTGCTGTAGGCGAGCCAAAATCGAAATCATTGATAAAGAACTAATCATCTATATGGACAGTTTGCCAGCTTTTTGGTAAAAACACATGTTTTTTCTTGTCTTAATATCTACCATACTTCAGTTGCAATCAATATTTTGATCAACTCCTAGTTAAGATTTTTCCTCAGTTACATTCCATTTGTTGCTGTCTCTTCTTGATGATTCTTGGAACTCATTACATATATATAATAAATTGTAGTGGGATATATATATATATATATATATATATATAATTTAAACAGAAGAGAGTGGTGTGGTATAACTTCAAAACTATATTCATCCTTTCATTCATAGTTGTTTGAAAACTGATTTTTTTTTGTTTCCAAATTCTTGGTTTGAGGAGAAAAATACAATTTAGAAAGAATTGATATAGGGCTGACAACTCTATTTCATACAGTAGAATAGCAAATATAAACATAATAAACACATGTTTTATTAATTGAAAGCAACACTTTCAGTAGAGAAGTTTCTGCCACATTGAGTGTGTGTGTGTGTGTTGACCATGCACCCTTGTGTGTGTCTCATAAGTTTCTTCAATAATTTTATTGTAAACTTTTGAAGTACAGCACTGAAAATATCTTTGAAGCGTAGCTGTCTGTCTCAGGACTTTTATATAACCTGTACAGAATTAATAAAGGTATGATATGAACACTTACTATTTCCTCTCAAAGGAGTCCCCATTATTTGACTTATTCAAACATTTTCTCAGCTTTGAGGACTATTTACCTACAGTTTTAATCTATTGCCACTAGATGACAGGGTTGCACACCTCTTCAGGCAAATGATCCAAACACATGTTTTTTCCGAAGGAAATAACTGTTGAACACATGAATAATACTTATATAACTAGTTTTATAATATACACATCATACTTTTAAAGCAAATAATCTGACAGAGTTATACCAAGTGTTTTTACAAGATTCATTATTTATAAATGCAAAGCCATTTGCTGGGAGTTAGACACATTCCTTGAGTTGCATTAAAACTCACAAAGCCTTATACAAAATATGCCAAATATGTTTGCAGTTTCCTGAATCTTGTAATTTAACTTGTTTTTGTACACTATTTTAAAATCAATCTGTTATGTATTTCTATTGGAATCTCCCTTTCTTTCTCTCACCCAATATTTTAAGATGATCTTTTTGTACAGATATACTTTCAATTTTAATTTGAGACACAGAGGAATACAACTCCTGGAGTCCTCGGATTACATTCTGAAGTGGCCTTATGTAACATCACTTTTTTAAGATATTAGTAAATATCTCATACCAGATATGCAATAATTTTTCTATGCCTAATTAAAAGATTTACTTTGAAATTTTCTTTACCTTCAATGAAAAATTTTGATGACCATAGAATAATCAGACAGCAATATTATTGCATATTTTCTCATCTTATTGTTGTTTTGCTGTTGCTACCCTTGAACTTTCAGCTTATTTTGCAACATCTGGCACTCCACCATTCAAGCCATGCCTCTACTTCTGATTTTTCTCTGACTCATTGAAGATAATAGTCTGCCCTGGATGGCTGAAAGGGCAGTCTTAACACATGTAGAACTATAGATGTGATCCAAATGGTTTCCTGACTCATTTTAAAAGAATGCTTTTGACAAAGTCAAGCCTACTGGTTGAAAGATATTAATTTATAGCATATTAAACCAAACAATTTAAACATTTACAAATATTGCACTTGCACAATAGAAATTACAGGGTAATCTCTTTTAAGGAAGGAGCTGAGCCTAGACATTCCATTTTTTATCTCTATTTTATTCTCAATTGGCAAAAATTTTAAAAAGTCTGCTATTACACACTAAATCATCCCTATAGGAGGATAGTTATCTATGAATTTATGTGGGCAGAACTGTGAGTTTGAACTCAGAACCTCATGTTTGCTAGGCAGGCACTCTGGCAATTAAGCAACACTGCCATCTCATTTTTGCAATAATTATTTTCAAACAGGTTCTTACATTTTTCGTAGGTGCTAACCTTGATCTACCATAATCTACCTACGATGTCTTGGATAGCTTGGATTACAGATATGAATCACTATGCCATCTCTTTTTTTTTTTTTTTTTTTTTGTCGGTCGTTGGGCTTGAACTCTGGGCCTAGGCGTTGTCCCTCAGCTCTTCAGCTCAAGGCGAGCGCTCTACCACTTGAGCTACAGCGCCACTTCCGGTTTTCTGATGGTTTATTGGAGATAGGAGTCTCACGGTCTCTCCTGCCCGGGCTGGCTTTGATCCGCGATCTTCAGATCTCAGCCTCCAGAGTAGCTAGGATTACAGGCGTGAGCCACCAGTGCCCGGCTTATGCCATCTCTTTAAGTGGGGTCTCTTTGTGTTTTTTTTGTAGGCAAAAAGAACCATGAGTACCTGAGATTACAGTCAGGGTCTGGCCCAATCGACTTTACAAAGAAGTGAATGACTCAACTACCTACAATGTATGTAATCATAATACAGAGTGCTAATCCAGATTGAAAGATTTAGTTGATTGGGAAAAGAGGTAAGATTCTGAGGTTGGGTTGGCTACTAGATGACCCTTCGTGTGGTCGTAGAATGTGCAAAACACAATAACAGAGAATTTTATTAGAACCACACAAAGTGACAATGAGAATTTCCTCAATGTTTACATGGGTCTTCAATGAAAGTATTTCCTATTATACATTTCACATTAAAAAAATAGTTTTGACCTTGCAACACTTAATTCTAGGATTCTAACGGAACTGAAGCCACTATGTCCGAAGATTAGCAATATCATGGAAAGTACAACAGATTGTGGGTTTATCTGTGATTCAGCCAGGAAATGCTTTCTGGGGGATGATCTTGCCCTGGAGATATGAACAAGAAGCCATTCTTGGGACTATGCATCACTTTGCAGAATTGGAAGTTTGTAATGGACTGACAGTAAGTGGGCCTAAAATGAACAGATTACACCAAGTTGCTACAGGCAAAGTATTCTTGCAGTCTAAAACCTCATTAGCAGCACAAAGCTAGGAGCCAAAATTTTGCTACCTTAGTGGCAGCCCAGCCAAGGATGCACTAATTAGACATGAAATAAACTGTGTTGCTAAAGAAAAACCATGATTTGTTTATGATTAGGCATTGACTGACAGAAGTGAGCATGGAGCGCCAAATCCCAAACATCACTAGTAAGACGCAAGGGGAAGACAAAGCCTAAAACACTTGTCCAGACTGTGGACCAGAGAGATGGTCTGTTTGAAAGTTAATTTTTTTATTGTGAAAATACCGTTATGTTGAAAGTTATTTTTGAACAAAGTCAGGTCCCTTATGACTGAGGAAACTAGATAAAGTGATAAGCTGGAAGAAGAATAGAGAAATATAGCGAGATATTTTAGGGATACTCAATAGTGGGTGTAATCTAATGACATTAACATCACAGAATCTGAGAACAAGATGAGATCAGCAAACCCCTGAAAAAGTATGATTGTAACAGTATTCTTAGAGATGAACCTTAATCCAAACACTTCATTCTATGAACAATAAAACATATTGAAGATCACATTTATATAATTTCTGTATAATCATAACTTCAATTGGAATTTAAGAGACTTTTAATCCAATGTCTTTAACAATATCATAATGATTTCATATAAGAGAAATTGGGCTACTTAAAATACACACGTTAGTTGGACAAAATGATTCATGCCAATAATCCCAGTACTTAGGAGATGGTGGCAGGAAATCAAAAGTTCAAAGCCAGACTGCATGGCTCAATATTTTTATATATTATTATTTTATGTTTTATTATTATTTTATATATTATTACTAGAATTTTGATATTGAAATAAATGGTTATTTTTTCTGAAGATAATATCTTTCCCATTTTTTGGCAGTAGGGTCTTTTTTGTTAAGATATTTAATTGAATGAAACAGCTATATGTTATATATATATATATATATATATATGCAATTAGAGCAAAAATGTTGGTACATTTAAATTCACATATGCTTCCATGCATATATTTTAAAAGCTACTTTAATTCATATATTTACTTTAATTACTTTCATTCATATATTCACATAAGCTATATAATATGAAAATTCACAGAAAAGTTTAAAATAAAACTAGAAAATTTGCTTGTCAAGTTGGTACAACATATGAAGTTGAGCATAATTGGATTGGTGATATAGCACAATTTTTGTGTCTCTGAAAATCCTGTATCTCAGGAACTATAAGTCAAGTTGGGGTATTTGTGCAATGTGAGTTCACCATCACTTGGAGAGTAGAACTCTGACAAGAAGACCCAATGAACTGAGTGCCAGTGGCTACAGTCTACAATCTAGCTACTCAGGAGGCTGAGATCTGAGGATCCCAGTTTGAAGCCAGCCTGTGCAGAAATGTCCATGGGACTGTTATTCCAATTATTCACAGAAAAAAAGGTGAAAATGGCACTGTGCCTCAAGTTGCTGAGCACTAGTCTTGAGAAAACATAAAATAAGGGACATGGCCCAGGTCCAGAGTTTGAGCCCTAGGAAAAAAAGAACAGTGACCCAATTATTTGTCTCTCAGGCTATGTTTGGAATTATGCAATTTTTTGAAAAAAATATTTAGCTATCTTTCTGATGCAAGAATTCAATATGCTGCAAAAAATTATCCATAAGTATATAATACATGAATATATATTCATTAACGTGTAACTGTTTGAAGACACTAACTCCCTGTTTCTAAAATTTTTCTCTACATTTTTCTAATATGTAGTACACAAACACACATACAATATTTCTATAATTGAATGGCCTGAAAATTTCATTAACAAAGGAAATATATTGCAAGGATTTTTAAACATAAAAAGCTCTAGCCATAATTCTACTTCACTTTTATAAGTTCATAATTCAATTCATCAGTTATGCTGAGAAAAGAAATGTATATAAAATGAAATATATGAATATTTAAAATAGTGTCAGCACTTTAGAAGTACAATTTATTAGTTCTATGATTATGACTTTTACATTTATGAAGAAAATCTTGACTTTTTGTGTCAAATGTAGTCGTATGAAACTATTACGTCAGAATAGCACAAACAGAAGTAAAGAATAATAAATAATAGTGATCAATTGTCACTAGCCACTGGTGGCTCAGACCTGTAACCCTAGCTATTTAGGAGGCTGATATCTGAGGATCAAGGTTTGAAGACAGTTCAGGTGGAAAAGAATATGAGTCTTTTATCTCCAATTAACCAACTCAAAGCCAGAAGTGGAGCTATAGCCCAAGTGGATGAGCATCAGACTTGTATTGATCAGACTATTCAGAATATCATTTCAAACCTCTGTACCAGAAGAAGAAAAAATGTATGTGTGGAGGAACTTACTAAAATATTCCCCTTACACAGTCAATTATTACCAATAAAAATAATGATAAATATGAGTATCACATTCGGAGAGTAATAGCTTGGTACAATGTAAGAGAACTCTAGAAAATCTAGCACTTATCAGTGGCTCTATTTATGAGCTTTCTCTATACCAGTTTTGCATAATTAATAAGGACAATAATAATAATAATCATGTAATTTACATTGAAATAGGAATTTCTTAGGTAGTTCTTTAAAAAAGAAAAAAATCCTCAATTCTACTTTCTATTTTCTGAGAAGCAACTCTTACTTTTCAATAACACTGCACACCTGATTAGATTCACACCAAATCTCTGTAATACTTTAACTGGAAGATGCTGTATATGATAAATTATCAAGTAATCATTTACTCTCCCCAAACAAGTTTTATTGATTTTCAGATTTGTGGCAATAGATTTTATCTGTCATGGAACACCCTAGGTTTTTATATTTTTACCTTAGAAAACCTTATCTAAAAATGTAGGGTAAATCCAATCACTAGCAAGTTATTCAAGTCTCTAGGTTTTAGATCAGTTTTAAAATATGGTACTTATATCCATATTCACAAAATACTATATTATTATAAAAATTTGCATGAGTTATTGGATAGCATTAATGCCACATAATATACACATTAATTTCTCTTCAGTCTTAGAAGACTGTAAGTTCAGTTTGCATTGAGTAATCCAGTTAATTTATTTCTTGTAGATGATTTGATTCCTTTATATTCTACATATTGAATTTTACTTATTAGGGTTTCATACGTTTAAACTTAGACTGACTAGACTGTATTCACACCTAAGTGTCTATATGTTGGATAAATTTCTTTGGACCATCAAATTTTATAATATTTTCTGTTATAAAGTAGAAGAATATTTGTTTATCATCTAACACATCTTTCTATATATGTTAACATTATTTCCATATTATGTAAAATACTTGATGCTATGTGGATGGTTGCTATAATATCTTGATAAGAGAAAAATAAAAATCTGTACATTTCAGTGGGGATGCATTTTGCAAAAGTATTTATGACCGGTGTTTTGGGGAATCCGAAGTCGTGAACCTACAGATAGGAATGGCTTACTCTTATTCCCTCTGCTATACAGAGTGCTGTTCTAAGAAGTTTCTATTTTCCTGCGTATCTGTGGCTCATGTTGATTAAGGTTCCATGTGGACAATGATAGTTCCCATCAAATGAAGAAAAATGGCTGAGGCAGATATTTTTGAACTGTAGAATAGATAGGTTACTTTTTAAATATTTAGACTGAAAATATATCAGGAGTCATTTTCATGTTTTTTTCAGTGACTTTACTGAATGTACATAGTTGGAGGTTAAGTTTTCACACTCTTAAAAGCAAGATCACTGAGTTCACCAAGAATTGTTTTATGTTGATCTTCTTTGAATAACACATGTGTCTGGTTTATAAAATATTCTGTGTTTCCATGTAAGATATACATACAATTCAAGGGACAGAGACCTTGAATTTGAGTTAATTAACAAATTAATTTTACCTCACTGATCTAGAATTATCTACAAATAGGGAATAGTAGTTTTGGGAGATAACAGGATACTCTCAGAACTTTCTCACAGCCTTCATTTTTCTTGTACTAAATACATTTGTTTAATTTGAAACACTGAAATATATTTCAGTAGGTAACCTTAAACTGCTAAAGTTGTCCTTCTCAGTGTCCACTTTTCCGTGGTATAATCATTGAAATTTTTCTTCTAGCTGAGCATTGATGGCTTACACCTCTAATTCTAGCTACAAGGAGGATTGAGGTTCAAAGGCAGCCTAGGCCTGAAAGTCTATGGGACTCTTATTGTTAGTTAACCACCACAAATCCAGATATGGAGCTATCTCTGAAAGTGGTAGAGTGCTACCCTTGAGCAAAATAGCTAAGGATCAGGGCCCAGGACTGAGTTCACGTTCATATCCATATCCATATCCATACCCACTATTCAAAACCTATAAGGATGGCAACACATACCTACAAGAATGGCAATAATAATAATAATAATAGTAATAATAATAATGTCATCACCAAGTACTGGTAATGATGAGAACTGGACCATTCATATATCATCAGCAAGAACTTGGAATGGCACAAACTTTTGTAAAGCAGTTTTGCTGTCTCTTTTAATATTTATACAGCTATAATACACTTGTGTCATTGTGCCATTGGACATTAATTCTGGAGCAATAAAATGTACCTAAATAAAAACATGACACACATGCCTCTTAGCAATTTTTATTCATAGCAGCCAAAACTCACAACAACCCATATATGATTAAGTGCCTGAATGACTAAATACATGGTAGTCTTATTATTTTCTTGGTCAGTGCATTTTAAAAAAATAAACCTATTGATACATATTGCATCTTAGAGAAACCTGAAGGGAATTCAGCTGAATGGGAAGACGATTTTATAAGACACAAATAATATAATTTTACATATATCTCATGCATCTATAATATTTGTTAATGATAGCCATCAATGCAGGATGTTTTGGATGAGGGTCTCTCAAAAGGCTACATCAACAGTCCTGGGGTGATGACACTCTTCTGTGACTTGGCTGTATCAAGGTGAATATTTGGAGTGTCATAATTTATAACAGTTTGATTAAATGTTATTGTTGTACTTTGTAGGACAAAGTACATAGGAGATCTCTGAAATTTTTGTTAAAACTGTATGTGAAGCCAGAGACTCTTGCCTTATGTCTGTAATCCTACAGACATACTCTACATAGGAGAGTAGGTATCCTACAGACATACCTACTCAGGAGGTTGTAAACCTATCTGATGGGTCATGGTTCAAAACCAGGATAGACAAGAAAGTATGTGAAACTCTCTCTTAACTTATATAACAAAATACTGGACTAGAGATATATGTCAATTGGCAGAATACCAGCTCTGCATTCAAAATCTAGTCCTGGAATGAACATCATACAAACATAAAAGAAGTGCATATAAGGGAACCATGGGGCCTATTTTTCTTTGGGCCTGGCTTGCTTTACTTAATATAATTTTCCCAAGTCTTTCCATTTCCTAACAAATGGGTCAATGTCATTCTTTATGATGGAGGCATAGAATTCATATATATGTATATATATATATATACATATATATGTATATATATCACATTTTCTTGATCCATTCATCTATTGAGGGGCATTTGGGTTGGTTCCATATCTTAACTATGGTAAATAATGCTGCAATAAACATAGTTTTGCTGGTAGCTTTAGTATGGTCTTCTAGTATATGTCTGAGACAAGTAGAAAAGGTCAAAAGCTATGTACATAAGACCAGATAAGATGAAGATAAGCAAAATGAACCCCAAGATAGGGACACAAGTGTTTTTTTTTTCCTTTCTTGCTATTGTCTCTAACATATTTGTAAGGTATAATGTAATTTTTTTGTTGCTTTGTATGTCCCTCTCCCACAGTATAATCCCTGTTTTCACTGTATTTCATGTGGTATAATTTGGGGAAGGGAAGGGAAAAAAAAAACAAAATGTTTAAATAGGGATACAGGTTGACCCATTGTGACAATGAGATATACAAGACACTATGTTGAAAAACGAACTTTAGGCCGGAGGGGGGCAAGTAAATGTAGTTTTGGAGGTGGGAAGGAAAGGATGGTAGGGAAAATAACAAAGGAGGAGGCAACAATGCTTCATAAGTAATGTACTCATTACCTTGCTCATGTAACTATAACCCTCCTGTACAGTATTTTCCACAATAAAAACTTATTTAAAAAGAAGTACATATCAATCTATCATCATCAAAAATGAGTAGACTTTTTTTTATCAAAACAAAATAATCATCATGATTTCACAGTGTTTACAGACAATATAAAGTCACAAAAATGCAGAAGTGTTTTCAGAACATGGACTCCAAGTTTGTTATTTCCCCTTCAGTCTATTTGCTATCTCTTCTCTTTCTTTCGCTACCCAATTTGTCATATATGTTAAACTGTATGTCGGGCTGGGAAGGTGGCTCAGTGGTAGAATGCTTGCCTTGCGTGCATGAGTCCCTGGGTTCGATTCCTCAGCATCACATAAGCAAAAAGAAAAAAAAAAAAGCCGGAAGTGGCGCTGTGGCTCAAGTGGTAGAGTGCTAGCCTTGAGCTGAAGAGCTGAGGGACAGTGCCCAGGCCCAGAGTTCAGGCCCCACCACCGGACCCCCCAAAAAAACCAAAACTGTATGCCACCTTTCTTGCATCATTCATATACCACTGAATAGCCTCAACCATGATTGCTCCTGCTGTAGTTTCCATCGTGAATAGTATACTCTGTGGACACAAGTCCTTTTCATAGACCTTCCTCTCCTCCCCTCCAAAACAAGACATATTAATATATATCATTTTTAAATGTAAAAATGGAAGAGAGATTGTGGACTGACAATATAAATATAAAGTAATCACGATTTTTCCAAGCTGATAGTTTTCAGTACTGCTCCACTGAATACTCTGCAATATCTCATCTCTTGGGTTTTCAAAAGATAGGATCCTTTTATTATTCTGATGTGAAAACTAAGGGAAAATTGACAGGGATATTATCTTCTCCAAGTTTACACCTCTAGCAACTGGTAATTTAAAATCTCTATTTTGTGTGTGCATGTTTCTCTAGGGAGTATATAGAACTAATTCACAAGTGTTGAGGATTTTTAAAATCTAGACATATTATTTTTAGAGCGGAAAAGTTGGCACACATCAAATGTAATGGATTTTTCCTTTTAAAAAATAAACAGTTTTGTCCTCTCAAATGGTTACATTTATTTCATTAATAATTGCTATAAATTATGTCTTAGAAGTACTTTGGAGAGGCAGCATTCTTCCAGCAGACACCATTAGCAAATGTCACATTGTGGTTGTCTTCATATGTAAACAGAAGCCTCAGGAGACAAAGATGAAACTTCTTACATGAAAGATTACACATTCTAAATGTCAGTCTCTTAAAATACTTACAACCCTTCTTTATATTGTTAATGCAAATAGCCTAAAATGCGTTTCAAATTATATTTTAAAGTATTTTTTTCCTGTAGATGAACAACTTGGCAGATACAGGCACAAGTTAGGGAGCCAAACAACCCTACCAGCAGTTATAAACAGGGCTAGTCAATGAGCACAAACAGAAGAACTCCATGAGGTATGAACAAATTGGCATGATACCATCTGCAATTAAGATCTCCATAACACAGCTAATTGTTTTTGTTCATAATGGCTAGTGAGTCCTCGTCCAGCTTTTAGCATTTCCAGATGTACCCCCAGTTGGCATTTATTGTGGAACTATATATACAGGAAGCTTTGTACCCTACACTTTATATCTCAACACAATATTTAAGATTATGTTCTCCTCTATGAATAACTCGGTACACTTAGGTGGAATATTTACTCAACACACAGTTCATCAAAATCAAAATCCACATTTAGAAGGTAGTTTCTCTTTAGATGATTTATTCCTGAACAACCTAAACTAGTTCATATTTTTCCAGACATGGATTAAATATCACCCCTCAATATTGATCCCTCCTTTGCTATAATTTGTTTAACTATTTAACTTAAACCAATTAATATGACTCGTAGTTTATTGAAAAAAATAGATAAAGAGGCATACTAATAGTATTTATAGTAAGCATACACTAGAAATAAGCATAGAAATACATGATTCCATGTCCTGAAAATAAATTCAGTACATCTTATTAAAATTAAGAAGGTAAAGAGCAGAAAACTATCATAGGCTTTTAAAATTAAACAAAACATCCTGAGAGTATCAATACAGTGACTGTGCTGCAGGGTCACGCATCACAGTTTTAAATGTGCTGGGACATAGAAGCGTCCATGTGAGATTATTAGCCTACCTGGCATAGCTTATTTCTAGGACTTTTGCAGTTATGACGATTAAAATCTCTTTTAGAAAGAATTTATTGCATAACAATGTGATTGTGCCTAATGCTTAAGAATCATATACTTCAAATGCCTTACATGATATAATTTCATGACATAATTATGTGAGACTTTTAAAACTACCAATGAGAGGACAGACAATTCTTTATGCATCTTTAATTATTTACATGTGAAATTCAACTCTCTTAAGTCTGCAGATGGATGGTAAGTGATGTGAATAGACAATCACTAAATTAGCTACATATTCATGTGAAAAATTAACAACAATCAAAAAATAGTATGTCTGAATATATTCAGAAGAGAGCATTGTTAAAATATTGTTAGTTCTATTAAAGACTTCATTCACCTATGGGAGGTATGATTCAATCAATCCTAAATTCTGTGAGGGTAGCATGCCTGTTTTTGGAAATCTGAAGGTCCTGTTTGCTGAGAGTCCCTGACTTATCTAGATAGGGCTGTTGCAATGACAATGCATGGCAGTCCTTCTAAAAGGATGAATCACAGAGAAGATTCTAGATACTCGCTTGATTTTCTGCCAATAAATATACAGATCTGAAATACCTTATATAATTCCATGTAGGTACTGAGTTTTATTTATTACTTTTGCCTCCTGTTGATTCATAAATAAGCAGAGAGAGAGAGAGAGTAACTCTTGGAATTCTAGTGGCTTTTGTTTCCTAGGGAAATACAAATAATCATCCATCTTTTCTAGTGATCTTGTGGATATCTGGGCTTGGGTTCAGCCATTCTTGCCTACACAGATGAAGCATCAAGAGAGGTAAAAATAGTTATTTCTTCTAACATATAATTTTAATTTTCTTTTATGCTACTACATTGCTTGCATGTCTAAGCTGAAAGAAAACTATTTCCTTAGACTCAAAAAGATTTACTACACATAACCTTGGGTATGTATTTATGTATTTTGACATTGAGCAAAGGCATGGCAATGTTCTATGGCAAAGTTTTGGCTTTAAAAACATTGTGGTGATTTACTTTAAATATTCATCCTGCCTGATTTAGTTACCATTAGATGTGACCTTTCAAAGCTCTGCTCTGGCTCACTCACAAAAATATATCACATAGGTTATCTATAAAATAAATAATCACATATGTTTTGATGTGAAACTCAAAAATTTTATTTACATTTTCCACTTATAGTTGAGTCATATTAATTAATGTTAGTTTTTTGTTTCAGGGTTTAATTAAATCACTTCCATTATTCAAGATGCTTGTTCTTGTAATCTGTAAAAATCATTTGTCTAGGTCATATATCAACCAGAATGTTGGTATAGATAGGTAGGTAAGAAATACCCTATTATTTTCTCACTTTAATGTATTCACTTAGATCATTAAAATCAATATTACTGCAGGCAGATTTTACTTCAAGTATTCTGTTATATTTGCCAAAGCTTAAATAGTTTTAATATGACTATTTCTCTTTTACGCAAAATAGTTTTTAGCAATTTAATAGGTCCAGGTGGTAGGTGAATTTTACATTTGAGTACAGTTGGAAAATGTATAATAGTTTTCTAATAAAATGAGACATATTTTTCATTGCAAATATTAACTTATCATTTCCATGAGGTGGAAAAATAAAGAAAACATAGATGATATGACCTTATCACAAGGAAACTGATTAGAAAATGGAAAAATCATTTTGCCATTTAGTAACTTTTCTGAAATAAATTCAATTAACATAGAAATGTTTTATTGATGTACAGCAGATAAAGAAAAAATGAGACTCTGGCATATTAATACTGGGACAAACATGTAAAATAAATTATGTAAGTGGACTTTGGGAAACATAATACAGCCTACCAGCAAGAATTCATAACAGCATTTTATTTACTTTCTAAAAAAAATCTGACCCCGATTTAGTCTCTGGAACTACAAAAGATTAAATGGAAGAGCAAGTTGATCATGTGTATATTTCAACTCATCATGCATGCTTAAAGTGTACTTACCTAAGAAATTAATAGACAGTGAACACAATGTGTGTTATCCTAAAAGCTTTAGATATGTCTTCTCATTGGTAGTTGGTACCACTATACTAATTTTCTGGGTACCAATCATGAAAAGATTCACAATATGACTTTGGGTTTGATGTTTTTGATTCTGTGTTCTTTCCCAAACAACCTTCAATATGTAATCCCACACCTTATAAATACTACTCCATTCAGTAATCAAACAGGCAACTTTTCTGAACCAATTTGTCCCATATCATCTAAAACTGCCTTCAGTTTTTTTCCTTACCACTGTCATCTCAACATTTTTCTCTTTATTGTATATCTCTTGCTTTTATTAACTGAAATGTTTCCTTTCTACATTTCAACACAGAGATAAATACACCGCAGAAATATTCAGTATTTCATGTACAGTTAAGTTATATAAACCCTCAGTTAAGCTTATCTAACAACAATACAGTAGCTTAACTCTGATATTTAGCCTTATAATTTTAGCATTCAACCCAATGGTTGGCCCAAAGAAGATAATCTATATTTTAGTGCATATTTTGCTGAATTAAAGAACAGTTGTTTTTCATAGCTATATCATTTAATCCTAGATAAGTACAGTTACATAGAAGACACTTAAAAAACTCTGTTATGAACATCTAAAGTGTCTGCATGTATGTGTGTTAAGTTTCTATTGCTATAGAGAATTATATCATAAATGTGCATATTCTCTTGAAAGGCAAAAGATGTATTTGCAATGAATTCATTTTTTAAATAAATGGCACTTTCTTAACTAAGAAATAATTAGGTGATGATATTGATGGTAATAATAAAATAAGGTAATATTCCTTATTCTAAGGCATCTAAACAATCCTCTATTCAAGCACTAAAATACTACTACATCTTAAAGATAAAGTCACATATTGATATTGGCATTGTTAATTAAAGACTACTGGAAAAATGAACCATCCTATAATGATATTCTCATGATTAAATAACTATTATATAGTCACCTATGAATATATGGCAGCTCTATTTGAATAGGAATAAATATAAAACAATGCAGATTGAAAAAGTAAAAAGGTTGGAAAGGTAGTGCAGTGGTAGAGTGCTTGCCTTGCATGCATGAGGCCCTGGGTTCAATTCCTCAGTACCACATAAGCAGAAAAAGTGGGAGGTGGTGTTGTGGCTCAAGTGGTAGAACCCTAGCAATGAGCTGAAGAGCTGAGGTACAGCACTCAGGCCCAAAGTTCAGGCCCCACGACCAACAACAACAACATAAAAAAGTAAAATTGATCACTGTATTCCTACTAATCATTCAAAAATCATTCATTAAAAAATTGGATTCTTTTTTTGGGGAATCATCTATGTAACAGTTATTGTTCAAGACAATTGGCATACAACAATAAACACAGTAATATAAACTTTGACCTAAATATTTCATGTAAACATGAGCCAGCCGATAGCTGGGAAATAAAAACTAAGATATGTATGGAAAGAATATCAGTAAACTTAATGCATTTAAATTGATCTGAAGAAAATATGGTGAGATATTTATGTTTGATGTATATGATTGTGCCCAAATAACTGCCATACTATATTCTATGTGAGTCAAAGTTATTTTACTATAAAGATATAATAATGACCCTATCCCTTTTGACTGTAGTATAGATGAATACTGAAATCACAGTCATCTGATGGCTGCCAGTTGAGAACACAGGTCTTTGACAAAAAAATAGGAGTAAAAGTATGCATTGTTGGGAAGAATAGAAAGGCCTACATTCCACGGCTGCACAGTTCAGCCTAAGACTTGACAACCTTTGCTTTCAGTTTCAGCTTTGACTTTTCAGTCCTTCCAACTTCCTCCAAGCAGCATGTCTGTCTCTCCAGCTACGCCAACCCTGAAGGCTGCAGCATTTTGGATGTAGTTGGCAGTAGGAATATAAGACATAAGCCAAGTGTTGAATGTTTTTTTTTTCTTTCCATTCATTCTTTCTTTTCTCTATGTTTTTTAAAGCAACATCTAGTAGTTCAGCTCATTCCTTGGCAATTCTTTCTTGCTTGTACTGCCATCAATAACGGTGTTAACACAAGATGATGCCAGCCAGAAACTTGGGCACTGTGGCATGAGTGGCCTTACAAGGCCATCTAGCCAGCGCACCTGCTGCTGGTGCAGAATCAGTCTGTTGATAAAACTGTAATCTCCTCAGAGTTCTGCAGCTTAGCTCTGAAAACAACCCCAGGCATGCAGGAATATTTTGTGGAAAGAGTGAAGGCATTCCCAGGCACAGTTCCCCCTTATAATCCATCTACATTTTCTATTCCATAAACAATAATTTTTATGCATTCAGAAGTTGGAGCAGAGTGTGTTAATTCTCTAAACTGGAACTACTGCACAATTACATGCATCTCACAAAGCTTTTTCCTTTCCAAGGCAGTTTTGCTATCATTGTAGACCTGATGATATTAATTTCTTCAGGGAGACTTATTAAAAGTTGTTTGTGCACGATTTCTCTGTGGTTCTATGTAATCTGTGAGTATATGTAAATTAATATCAATCAAAAAGCAAGTAATCAAAAGAGTTAACCCCTCTGTGATTCCATCAAAATTCCATTTGTTTTCAAAATCTAGAGAAGTTTAACTTGTCACTTGAAAATTCTAGTTTAGGCAATAAAATAGGTTTGTTGAAAGGTTACATGTATCTTCTGAATGTTTAATGCTCTCCTCGAAAGACAAGAGGCTGAGCTAAAAGTGTCCTTATTATGGAAGTCTTTACAATATTTCAGCCTTTCAAAATTTCAAACTGTGGCTTTAGTTTGTTACAAAACACTCATGGAAGCATACAATTCTGACTATATTCTGCTCATATCAAAACTTAAAAATATAGTAAAAGAATTATGATTGTAAAATTACAAAAGAAACACATTACCTCTGTTTACCAATTGTAGTAAAGATATTTTTCATATATAAAAACAAAATCAAAGAGATTAATTGCATTTATATTTTAAATACAAAATATTAATGCACTTAAATAAAATATATAGGTAAAACATCCAAGTACAAGTGCATATATATATATATATATATACACACACATGCACATATACTGAAATGTATTCACTGTGGATCTGTTCATAATTATATAGTGTATGATATACCAGATAAATAAGTAAAGAGTAACATTGAAGGGTCTTAGAAAATAGAATCAAAATATTAAAAAGGTGTCTAAAAGTACTCTCGAAAGTGTATGTAATCAACAAAAAAATCAAAGCCAAAACAGAGATAATTCAATCTAACTCTCATATGATTAAATGCAAACTTGTCAGTCTTTTTCTTGGCCTTTATAAATGGGTTTGGCTTGCCGTCTGTTGAAGAAAATCCACTTTTGGCAAGGGTTTTATGCACAAGAGATTTGGTTTATTTTGATCATATTAAAATTTAAAGACCACTTCTCTCCAGGATTGTTTTGGTGCCTGTAAGACTTCCAAATGAAGGCGATGCCTTAAACATATGGATAAGGTTAAGATGCCATCTGCACCCTTCAAGGGAGCTCTTACATACTAAATATTGGGATAGCTTTTCAGACAACACTTCTCCAAACTGAAGACAAGAGTAGATTCTAAAATTGGGTTATAAAACTCAAGTTATTTTTACTTATAGCTGCTAGATTATAATGTACAAATATTCATACATTTGCATGAAAGATATTCTAAACATGTTACTTTAGATAAATGATAAGCAGATCTGAGCTGTAGATTTGATTTTGGAGGATTCATAATTAACTCATTATATTCTTTTGTTTTTGTTTTTGTTTTTATATTTGTTTTGTTTTGTAGGTCATGGAGCCTGAACTCTGGGCCTGGGCGCTGACCCTCAGCTCTTCAGCTCAAGGCGAGTGCTCTACCACTTGAGCCACAACACCACTTCTGGCTTTTTCTGCTTATGTGGTGCTGAGGAATTGAACCCAGGGCCTCATGTATGTTAGGCAAGCGTTCTACTACTGAGCCACCTTCCCAGCCCCCTTATTGTATCCTTTATGAAGCATAAAAAGTGAAATTTGTTCAACTATTTTTAAAACATTTTGTGTACTATTTGTTAAACATTTTGTTCACTATTTGTTAAACATTATTAAACAAGTTTAACATTTGTTAAGCTATTTGATATTGTGAAAGTTACTATGCAAAGAAAATTCATACTAGATTTTATATCACAGATCAACAATAGTCTTAGTATTTCTCCAAAGTGTTTATCTTACTCAGTTTTTACCAAATCATAAAATGTGCTCAAAATTAGTGTAAATTAGTAATGTTGCCTTCCTTTCTCTCTAGTTTCCTCTCTTTCACATATATACTTGCACAAGTGCAAACACACACAAACATACACAAAGGGAAGTATTTGTGGTCTCTACTTTAAAGGATAATTAGGAGTAGTTTTTATAAAAAGACAAATGAATATAAAGAGAAATAGCTGAAAAATGTTTCTCTGCTATTTTTTGTTGTTATTATACAAGTACTTTACCTAAAGGCTGGCATTGCTGGGTACCAGTGGCTCAAGCCTGTAATCCTAGCTTCTCAGGAGGCTGAAATCTGAGGATATGGTTCAAAGTCTGATGGCTTGAGTCACAGCTCAAATGGTAGAGCACTAGCCTTGAGCTGAAGAGCTGAGGGACAAAACCCAGGCCAAGGGTTCAAGCCTCATGACCGAAAGAAAACAAAAGAAAACAAAACAAAACATAAAGACTAGCATTGTGTTTACAAACATAGATGCATTTCTTGAATTAAGCATAAAATTCAATGTTGAAGCCAGGCGCCAGAGGCTCATGCCTGTAATCCTAGCTACTCAGGAGGCTGAGATCTGAGGATCATGGTTCAAAGTCTGCCTGTGCAGGCAAGGCTGTGAGACTCTTATCTCCAATAAACCACTCAGAAAACTGGAAGTGGTGCTAAGGCTCAAGTGGTAGAGTGCTTGCCTTGAGCTGAAGAGCTGAAAGACAGAGCCCAGGCCCAGAGTTCAAGTCTGACGACCGACAATAATAATAATAATAGTAATAATAATGTTGAGTCACACTAACCACAGCCATCATAGCACCAAAGAAATATCTTCTTAAGAGGAGTAAATCTTGATGTCCTAACACAAGAATGCAGGATGGGAAATTTGATTGCTAATGTATTAAAGACTCTTCAAACCCACGAAAGTAGCAGGATGTATACTTGTATAATAGTGAATTTATTTTTAAATAATGAGGGGTGATAGTTCTACTACCAAGTGAATAATTGTGTACCAATACCTTTACCACAGAAGTACAAACCTGTTCTTTCAACACATATGCATATATGCTTTAGTTGTAGACTTTTTTATTTTGCATGAAAACTCTGATGTTAGCGTTTGCATTTAATTTGTTAAAGCAATAAATAAGTAATTTTCTAATGGATTCTTACAAAGAACTACAAATTAGGTTTTACACTTAGAAAGCTAATTTTTTGTTTTGAAATTCCTGCTTCAAATAGGAAAGCAAATTTAAGGAAGTAAAATTAAGAGTATATACCCATCAGCTTAAATGTCTTTGTAATTTTGGAATATGAAAGTAATTTCAAAAATTATTATTTGTAACTCTTTAATTCTCTGATATTTCTATTCTAGATTCTCAAATTCACTAGAACTAGATGTGTTTTTTTGTTTAGCTATAGCTAGTTCCAGAATGTTCCACCAGCTCACCAAAATCTGTGGCTGTCCAGAATCCTTATAGAGGATGTGAATTTGCATTCAACTCTTGAAAACAGCTATCTATGTACTTGAAATCATCACTAGATTGCTTGTAGTGCTCAATACAATGTCAGTACTTTGCACATTAATGTTATAATTCATTGTATAGAAACTAAGTACAAAAAAAGAAAAAAAGTTAGTATATGCTCAAATGATTTCCAGAATGTTTTTAATATGCTGACTGGTTGGATGTATCTATTACTTTCATATTAGCTAAAACCTGAAACTATAAATTGCCAATAGTATAGCTGTATTGATACACTTATACATATATATGTATGCTTTATATATTTCATTAACCTAAAATTGTGGTTTTATTTGTTTTTATTTATCATTTCATTCTACAGGGAACCTTGAGTAATGAACAAATCAGAATGTAATTCCTGTTCCTAATTTTTTTAAGAGGAAAAGAAATATTCTTGTTGTTTTATAACTCTCCATCCTGTTCTTTACTGATCTTTTTTTCTTGTGTTCATGTTGCAATCACAAGGTTACTACAAAGTGACATGAAAATGGTATTAAAATAATAAAGCCAATAATTCAGAATAAATGGTTTAGGAGTCCTGCTTGAATACCTTTCAAAATTGTTCATGAATAAAGAACCTTATTTTATTGAACTAAATACATTGTCAAAATCTAAAAATTTATTCACATTGACACTGTGAATTATTTTCTAAGTTCAGTAATTTTGATGCCTGTCCTGATTTGTAAATCACCACCCACTTGCCTAAGCATGCACAGGATATTATGTGCATTGTAAAATGATCAGTAAATGATTTCCTGTACTGTTGATCTTAATAGGAGAATACAAAGTTATTTAGAAGACTTGAATTAGGAAATAAATTATTTCTTTATTGACCTTAAGCAACTGGTGTGCTCTTTCAACTGAGCTTATAAACATTAAAGTGATGTTGTGAGATAAAATTTCAAGATTTAAATAATGACTTCTTTCTCTGTAAGTTCTATGAAATGACATTACTTATCCACGTTTCATATTTCTTTTAAATTACCTTAAGAGATTTTTATTACTAGGATTGTGAAGATAAATCTATGAACAATTAAAATGCTACACCAGATTTTTTTACATATTCTGAAACATAGAAAATAAACTCATAATGTAAGAATATGAAATGTCTAGAATGTATATGAAGAATGAGTATGCCTTACATTTTATAACTATTCTGGGTTTTAGTAAAATATACTGAAATACTGTTTCTAGTGTCTGAAATGAAATTTATAAGTTAACTTATAAACAATATGCACACATACATATCTGTGTATGAATACATATTTATAAATGTTTACCTGTATCTTCAGATACATAAACATATATAATAGAACAAATAATAAATGTGAAAAGACTTTGAATTCACAATGTCTTGGATATAACTATAGAGATAAGTATCTCTTAGAATAAGATCCTAATATTATAAATTGACTACTACTTTATTAAACTTTAAATGAATTCTTTTTAATAGAGTTTAGTACTTTTAGAACACCCACTGAACATTTGAAAGAGTAAGAGGGACTTTGAGATAAGTAAAAATAACACCAAATTTCCTTCTTGCATTCATGTGTATCATTTCTCAGCATAACTACTGTGGATAGCATAAAGTAAGTTTATGTTCAGTCAGTTTAAAAACAATTATCATGCATACTCATCTTACTTTTATTGTCATTAGTCTATGCTAACATTTTAAACAACAACAATAATGTCTAAATGTCATGGGAAAACTATTACCAAGCCTAAAAAATGTCAACTAAAACACTGAAGTCTTTTTATTGCTATAGAAAGCATCAAATAACTAGATTTTCTAAGACCACATTCACCCATACTAAATATAGTAGAAGTATCTATAAGTAAGTTTATGGCAGATGAGACATTAATTCAATTGGCATAATTAAAATTACTTGCCTTAACTATATTTTACTGTATTTGTAAAATCATGGAAATATTGGCATACTTAGATTTTTTTCAATAGATCACCAAATTTTAAGTTGAATAATATACCACCAGAAAATATCAATTTAAAGCAAATTAAATGAGAAACTTGTATTTACCCTTTTATTTACATGCATATTTAACAATATATGACAGCTTCATATCCTGAACATACATATGCAACCCTGGTTATTTAAGTAATACATAAAGAGTTCTTTCAAACCTAGTTAAGCTTTCATCATCCAATGATGGTGGCCTTCATGTTCTCAGTTATAAAATTATGGAATCTGAGAGCATCTTGAGTACAGATAGTATTAATTTTAAAGCATAATCAGCAAATGAATTTACTATGTATTTAGCATACTGGGTGCTTATTCCCATCCATACTGGAGCTTTCCTTTTCCTTTTCACTCAGAACAAGTATTCTGAAGTTTTCCTGATTAAAACAGCTGTGTGAATAACATTGTATGATGCACCTGTTGAAGATAAAATCGGTGAAATCCCAGCAATATACAGCAGATATCCTTTATTAATGTATTATTTAATGTTCTAATTGCTTTCCTATTGTTTGATTTTCTTATTATATTTAAGTAGTTATATAAAGGAGTTTTCTAAGAAAGTATTTGTGATTATAGCAGCACAATTAGCTGTTTTGAAAATACATATAACTTTTGAAAATATGAAATAAAAATTCATTGGATATTAGATGATCTAATTTACCTCCACACCATGACATTAAAAATAAATAAAATGTTCATTTGAGATCCTGAAACTTGACCTTGTATCAAAATCATCTAAGTACCTTGTAAATAACATAGAATGCTTATACTTATACAGCCTTATACTTCTAATTTTTATTTTTTAATTATCTTGCGGCTTGAACTACTGGGACTGGGCACTGTCACTGAGCTCTTCAGCTCAAGGATAGTGCTCTACCATTTGAGCCACAGTGCCACTTCTGGTTTTCTAGTGGTTTATTTGAAATAAGAGCCCCGCGGACTTTCTTGCTGGGGCTGCCTGTGAACCACCATTCTCAGATCTCGGCTTCCTGATTGGCTGGGATTAAAGGCATGAGTCACTGGCACCAGGCTATTTACTTTAAGTAGTTGATTATCTTTAAGTAGTTAGTTCCATTTTACAAATCGGTTTATGAATACAATGCAACTTGGTCAGTGTCACCTCTTTAATATTTCCCTTTTTACTTTTCTTAATTTTGTCTTATGTACAATAGGTGCGTGTGTGTGTGTGTGCGTGTGTGCCCGCACATACCTATACTGGAGCTTGAATTGAGGGCCTGGACATTGCCCCTGAGCCTCTTTGTGCTCAAGGCTAGAGCTTTACTACTTGAGCAATAGCATCACTTCTGGCTTTTTTGAGTAGTTTATTGGTGGTAAGAGTCTCACTTCTTTGTTGCTTTGTATGTCCCTCCCCCACAGTAAAACTCCCACTTTCACTATATTTGATGTCAGTATAACTTGTGGAGGAGATGGGGAAAAACAAGTCGTTTAAGGATTCAGGTGGACCTGTTGCAACAATGAGAAGTACAAATTGTCATGTCAAAAATGAGCTTTACAATGTCGGTGGGGGGGTGAGGGAGGGAAGGATTGGGTTGGGGGCAGGAGGGAGGCTGGGAAGGGAGGTGAAGGGTAAAGAAAGGAGGAGGCTGCAATGCTTGGTAAGAAATGTATGCATTATCCTGCCCATGTAATTGTAACCCCTCTGTACAGTATGTTCACAAATAAAATTTAAAAAAAAAAAGAGTCTCACCAGGACAATTCTTTCCCCACTGACTTCAAATTGTGATTCTCAGATCTCAGCCTCCTGAGTAAGTAGGATTACAGGTGTGAGCCAATGACACCCAGTTTATACGATAATTTTTTAAATAAGTATATAGAGATATATGTTATTGTAAAAATATTGTACCGAGGGGTTACAGTTACATGAGTAATGAGTACATTTCCTATTGAGCATTGTTACCTCCTCCTTTTATTTTCCTCTATCATCCCTTCCTTCCCCAACTCCCCAACTCCTCCCTCCCACCCCACCCAAGTTGTAAAGCTCATTTTCAACATAGTGTCTTGTACATCTCATTGTTAAGATGGGAAAACCTATATCCTTATTTAAGCAATTTGTTATTCCCTTCCCTTCCCCAAATTAGAAAAATGTATATACAAGATGCAGGGTACCCAAATCAAATACAGTGAAAACAGGTTATACTGTGGGGAAGAACATAAAAAAGAAACAAAAAAAATCACATAGTACATTTTAAATACATTAAAAACAATAGCAGAAAAGAAAAATAATACAGTGTCCCTATCTTGGGGTTCATTTCACTTAGCATCATCTTATATGGTCATATGTACATAGCTTTTCTGCTCATCTGATAAAATTATCCTAGACATATACTAATTATTGTAAATGAGGGAAACCATGGGACCTATATTTCTTTGGGCCTGGCTTACTTCACTTAATATTATTTTTGCTAAGTCTTTCCATTTCCTAACAAATGGACAAATGGGGTGGTGTAATTTTTTTCTGATGGAAGCATAGAATTCTAGTGTGTGTGTGTGTGTGTGTGTGTGTGTGTGTGTGTGTGTGTGTCACATTTTCTTGATCCATGCCTCTACTGAAGGGCATTTGGGTTGGTTCCATATCGTAGCTATGGTGAATAATGTAGCGAAAAATATAGTTGTGCTGGTAGCATTAGGATAGCCTTGTTTATGATCATTTGGGTAAATGACCAGAATTGGGGTTTCTTAGTCATAGGGGAGCTCTATGTGTAGTTTTTTGAGGAATCTCCATATTGCTTTCCAGAGTGGTTGAACAAGTTTACACTCCTACAAACAGTGTAGTAGCATTCCCTTTTGGCCACATCCAGCATCTGTTGTTATTAGATTTCTTGATTGTAGCCACTTATTAATGGGGCAGTAATCTTAAGTTTATCTGTTGGTTATTAATAGATAACTAACTGCTATTGCTTGATAACTAATTATTTGTAGTAGTTATTAAGTTAGTTGATTATTTGTGGCTATCTGTAGCCCTTGTTACTCCATTTATGCATGCAATTATATTTAAGAGTAGTTGCAATTGGCTGCCCATATCTGTGTGTATTGTGGATATCTACAATTTAGTATTTTACAGATTTGGTTTTACTGTTATATTTTGCCTTCTGTGTATTCTCTTTCATATCATTAATTTGTATTCATTATGATTTTCATCCCACTATTGTTAACTGAGCAGGTTACTCTGCCCTTCTGTGTGTTTTCTGGTAATTTGATTCTGGTATCAGAAAATGTATTCCACAGATGTGAGCACATCATTAACAAAATACTTAACAAGTGCTAATACTGACCCCTTGATATATCTTCTACCATTCTCCACTTAGGGGACACATATTTATTGATTACGCTTACTTAACTTTATATGAGCATGTTTTTGTTCAGGTATTTATCCAATTAACTCATGGATATCTATTAGGTTGTACTGTAGCAAATGCCTTTCTCAACCTTGAGAAGGCAGTATGCTTTCATTACTTTTATCTCTCAACTTAGGAGATATGCCAAAGGAGGCTATTACAATGTATAACGTGACCTACTTTAATAAATTCACATTTGCCACTTACTTTATTAGACACCTTTTCTCCTCCGTGCTCACATTTGGACTCTTTAATTATATGCTCAGCTGAAGACTTCTAATACATGAAGGCAATTTAGGAAACAAGAAAGTGAAGCTCCACAGACATTTCAAGAGACAAAAATAAAGACAAAAGGGGAAAAATGCATTGCAATTCCAGAAGCATTTGTCTTTTTGTAACCTTCAGCCTTAAAGTTATCTTTAAGATCCTAGGTTATTTCTAAATTAATTTGTCCTTCAAATGCTATTTCACATATTTCAGAAAAGCAAGATAGTCTACCATATATATATATATATATATATATATTCCTGATTGATTGTTTAAATGCACTACAAATTGGAAGACTGGGACTCTAGACTTCCTTTGTTCCTCCCCTCAAAATCTGTAAATAATTAATTAGACTGTCGAGTTCTTACTGCTACAAATTTCTTCTTCATGTTAGCCAGGGTGGCACACATTTATCCTTAGGCAGAGCCACAGGCTAGAGCAATCTCGCATTAGCTAAACATCTTAGACGATGGCATGTCTCTAAGGTCAAAAAAGAAATCACTCAAGTCCAGTGAATAAATGTGAAATCGCTAGAGCTTTCAGGTAACTGTGACGAGTAAATGGGAGTTCCAAGCAAGCTGTCAGTAACTTGAAATCTAAATCACCTGTGGTACATGTTTATTTTAATAGTGTTACCAAGAAGGTCTAGAGCCTGTAGTGCATAAAACACATTGTCTAAGGTGCTCCTATGGAACAAAGATAGAGGATGCCTTACGTCCTTCCAAAAGTCTTAGCAAGGATTTGTTGCTAGGGTATTTAATTTTTTGAGTTTCAGGTATATTTTAGATAGGAGACCTTTGTCCATTTTATGGCTAGTGAAGATCTCCCAATCCGTGGGCTTTCCATTGATCTTGCTAGCTATGTCTTTTGCCATGCAGAAGCTCTGCAACTTCATGCAATTCCATTTGTCCAACTATATGTCTGAGGCAAGCAGAAAAGGCCAGATAAGATGCTGTTAAGTGAAATGAACCCCAAGATAAGGACCCAAGTATCTTTTTTTCTTGCTATTGTTTCTAATGTATTTATAAGGTACCACATGATTTTTTGTTCCTTTGTATGTCCCTCCCCCACCGTATAACCCCTGTTTTCACTGTATTCGATATTGGTATAATTTGGGGAGAGGAAGGGAAAAAAAAACAATTGTTTAAATAGAGATACAGGTCGACCCATTGTGACAATGAGATGTACAAGAAACAAACTTTAAAATTTAGACGGGGGTGGGTGAGTGGGGGGCAGTGGGGAAAATGTAGTTGTGGAGATGGTGGGGAAGGGATAGTAGGGGAAAAACAAAGGAAGAGGCAATAATGCTTGATAAGAAATGTACTTATTACCTTGCTCATGTAATTGTAACCCCTCTGTATAGTACTTTCACAATGAAAAACTTATTTAAAAAATTAGTGCTGTTATCTCAATCATTTTTAAATTTCAAAAATATAGAGAATATGTAAATGCATTTTGAGTTCTCCATCTGTCTCTGTCTCTGTCTCTCTCTCTGTCTTTCTTTTTATTGAATGTATGCAAATTATAGGGAATTGTCATGTAGGTTTTCCTACAAGACTGACAGAAGGGTGCTGTGGAACACCCTCAACCTTCCCTTTGGGATTACTGAACATTATCAGTGCTTTTGCAGTGCAGCTCCAGAGACCAGAGTAGTGTCTGACAGTAAAGAGTGAGTGGCAGTGCCCTTCGGACAGGCCACAAAGTGACAGCACAGGCAGCTGAAAGAAGGTGGCATTCTAGGCCTGTGTTCTCTGTGGTCCGTAGTGAGACAAAGGGTTTATTTTTCAGCAGAGTGTTAATCTTCCCAAGCAGAGCTGGCCATTTTCTCTGTACTAGTCAACACTCTGTGCACTATATGCTTCTCTGTAAAACAAAGATAAGCCATTTGGTCTCACTTAAAAAAAATCATAAAGCCTGAGCAAGTGTCCACCTACCAGATTCTATGAGTTTACACGTGAATATTTGTAAAAACACAAAATTCAAACAAATGGAAATGCATCAGTTCCCTGGGGGGGAGGGAACAAAAACTAGAAACTCCAGGAATGCATTCGACTTGGAAAAGCAATCACTTAGGGGATATGATGGACAGAATGTGAATTAATGTATCCACACTGTGCATCTCTCATCTCTTACATTTTTCCTTCATAAAAAAAACACATTCATCAAAATAGTAATGATTTCTGATATTAAGCATGTCTGGTGAACACTAAGATAAAGGGCATTATTTATCTAGTCATTCTGGCATGCCGTATTCCAATTTTATAGATGGAAACACTAACTCTTCAATGCATAACTGGCCCCAGTGAACACAATAAGTGACAGAGGCTAAGTTTACAATACAGAAATGGTAACTCAGGTTTAAAAGAGAAAAAGAAAAGCCTGAAAATACATTTGTTTTCATTTCCTTATCGTATAGTACTTATTCACATAATATGTGGCTGTCTCTTAGCCAGGCACTGTTGACTTGCAATTGTAATCCTAGCTACACAGGAAGCTGAGATCTGAGGATCTCAAATCGAAAGCCAGCCTTGGCAGGAAATTATTCATGGAAAAATCCAGAAGTGGAACTGTGATTCAAGTGAAGTGTTAAGGCTTGAGAAAAAGGATCTCAGGGACTGCATCTAGACCTAGAATTCAAGCCCTGGGACCAAAAAAGAAAATACAACAACAACAACAACAAAATAACAACAAACAAACAACAACAAAATCAGCAATCTGGGGACTTACTGTAACTCAGCAGTCTTGAGTCTTAAGATGAATATTCTGAGTATTCTTTGCATTTGTTGACTTATGTACTTTAGCCAATGTTTTCTAAAAGCCAAATCTTTGGGTGAACAAATGATGGTCTCCAAATCATGGTCTCCATGAAAAGAAACATGAGGGCAGATATTGCAGGACATATTGATTAAAGCCAACTCAATTCTGGGGTAGTCTGTTTCTACAACTGGCACAACTTCTAAGATTATTTTGGGCTGGAAAGGTCCAAATCACTTATGAATTCTTCTCCTGTGTTAAATTCAAAGTATCTGTAAAGAACTTCATTACCGAGTGGGTTAATTCTGTTGTAGAGAGAAAAATCTAAGTTTCCTGATTAGTAGTTCAGCTTCCTATCCAGAATGTTAGAGTGCTTTGCATGACATAAAATAAAGCAGTTTTGCTGAATTATTAAATGTTGCGAGTGGATTTTCAATATGTAATTACAGCTTACCCTATGATTTAATTATTTGGATAATTCACTTCATATTTTCTTGGTTAATTGCTGCCATCCATTGCACTGCATAATTCAAACAATCATAAATAGCAGCTTGAATTTTATGAAATCACCATGCCAAAATTTCCAAGTGCTTAGCACTGAGCAAATATTTGCAAAGAGCCACCCATTTGTTAGCTATTATACTACAGATATGCTCTCACTAGCTTGAAAAAAATGCATATTTCAGATGAAATTTTCCTTCAGTGTACCAATGAACTAATTTTATGTACATATATGCAATTCATAGAGAAATTTGTTCCATAAAATTTGTTTTATTCGGTTGTGTGAATTACTATTTCCAGACATTTAATAGAAGTAAGGGAAAAAAGCTACATTTACTAATAAAAACTTATTTAATAAATATGAAATAATATTTACGACATGTAATTTCAAATATCTATATATTCAATATTTCAATAGAGAAAGTTGGAGTTTGGCTGATTTCTCTTCACTAAATATGCACAATCATGATATATGTCTTCTTAAATGTACATTAATTTTTATATTTGAATTTTTATTTGAAAATGAGAAGTTATGTTAGGCTATATCTATACATATGCAGAATTTACCCACTTGTAATAAGTTGCTATTCCTCTTCTCTTTTCTCTTCCCTATTTCCAAGAACATTTGGGATATTTCATTTATGCTGAATACACCAACACCCACCCACCCCTCCACACACACACACTCCATACACACTTCGGTCTTCATTCCTCAGTATCCCATCATAGGTGTCCTGTATATCTATGTTTTTCCATGAATACTTTTTGAATTAGATAATCCATGTCATTTCTTTGTCTTCATTTTAATTATTCCTTCCTTCCTTCCTCCCTCTCTCCTTCTTCCCTCTCTCCTTCCTCCTTCTCTCCTTCCCTCCCTCTCTCCTTCCCTCTCTTCGTCCTTCCTCCCTCCTTCCTTCCTTCCCTCCTTCCTTCCCTCCTTCTTTCCCTCCTTCCTTCCTTCTTTCCTTCTTTCCTTCCTTCCTTCCTTCCTTCCTTCCTGTTTCTGTGTCTCTTTCTCTCTCTCTCTGTCTCTCTCTCTCTTCTTTTTTCCCCTTTAACTATTTCTTTATGTTTCAGCTTTATTGGTGTTGAAACTCAGGGCCTTGAGGTTGGGGGAAAGGCACTACTATTTGAGACACACCTAAGCCCTCATTATTTTTCCATTGACTATAATCTGTGACTCTCCACTGGATAAGGGAGATATTAATGAGCACATAATCTTGATGAAGTGGGTATAACCTTAATCTTTTGATATCTGGAAGTTAGCTGCAGTTATTATATCCCAGTTTACTTCTATTTTTTTTTTACTTTTACCAATGAATCTTCTTTGTGTATACCTTAATGTTAGTGAACTTGTTTTTTTAAATTCCTGTAGTAAAGATGTTCTGATGTTTAAAAAATGTTATTTAGTTAACATATGTTTAAATCTTGCTGGCTTTGAAAATCATGCTGTCTTCATTTAAAGAATGAAGAATCAATGATAAAAAATGAAGATGAAAAAGCCTTCTGTATTAATTATCAAGAGTAATAAGTGGAGGTGGTATGATTAGATGATTTAATTGTTGATTTGAATTCCACTTAAATACAACCTGGATGATGCTATCATAGAAGCCACTGAAAATGTAAAATTTCCCCGCAAAACCCAGAATCTCTGCAGGGGATTAATTGCCTTAAGAAATGAAAGAAGTATGAGGATTGACAAACAACACGCCTCCCTAAGATTTGCTCAGCATGACGCAAGGATTTTGAAGAACATCCTTATCAGATCACCTCTTTGGGTACCAAAAAAAGTCTTTATCCCCAGGATGTTAAAATAAAGGCATCTAAGCAGTATAATTTAGGACATCACTAAGATGCTTGCTGTAAGATGGGTTTCCATGGTCAGGTGTACTTTAGGTAATTATGTTATGACACTCTAGTGCAGACTATTGAATTTAAGGTAAATACATACTTCCTTTAAAACCCGAATTTCCCAGTACTGTGAAGCTAGACTGGAAAGAAACTGGATAGAAATCAGTATATTCTCAACCCAAGTTTTTAATAGCTGATGTAATACATTGAGTATAAAACAGACCCTGATTCTTGTTCACTCAACCTAATGGATAAAATATTCACACTTTTTATTTATTTTGATTGGATAAATTGATTATAGACAATAAAAACTACCTTACAATTTACACAACCCCACCATAATATGAAAATGAATTCCTAGCTAATGATTGGTTCAGAGGGATTTATAGCTTGAGATTATATCGGTAAGTATGAAAGAAGCAATATAGAGATTATGTTAGTAGTATGGAATCTATTAATATCATATATATATATATAAACAAATCTACTACAATTAGAAAATCTGTTATCTTAGTGTTTTAAAATTTAAAAAGTCAATAGAGCAAATACAATATTTTCTGTCATCAAATGTGAAAATTACCATACTAGTCTACTTCTCTATCTGTTTGTGTACATACATACATGTATATATATATATATATATATATAACATCTAGATAGATATATAGATATGGATTGCATTTAACACAGTGCTGGGATAATCATTGCAAACTTTACTACCACTCATCTCCATAGTAGGAGTTCAAAAAAGCATTTGTCTTAATGTGATCCTAGTTTCTAGAAAGCAAATGTGTCATATTTATTATCAGCTGGATTAGTCACATCTTCATAAAGCTATTAGTTTATTACTAGGCCACCAAAGAATATATTCTCTGCCCTTTTTTTTCTTTTGGGACATTAGTTGTAAAAACATATTGTCCATCATGAAGCCCATAAGATTTATAGGGAAAAGGGCAAGCTGAGGTGATTTTGCAGCTACTTTGATTAAAAAATAAAACAAACAAAAACAAAGAACAGAATGAAACAAAACAACAGCAAACAAAAACAGTAAAGTCAGGTGTCAGTGGTTCAAGTTTGTAATCTCAGTCACTTAGGAGCTGAGATCTGAGGATGGAGGTTTGAAGTCAGCTCCAGCAGAAATGTTAGTGATACTCATCTCCAATTAGCCACCAGAAGTGGTGCTGTGGCTCAAAATGGTAGAGCACTGACCTTGAGCCATAGAACTCAGAGGCAGTGCCAGGTCCTGGGTTCAAGCTCCATGACCAAGAACAACAACAACAACAACAAAAAAAAAACAAAAAAAAACTCAGAGTGGGAGATCTATCATGCAAGTGTGATGGAATATAAGCAAAACGCAAACATGATTGATCGCACTACGTTAGCATAAGATGGCTCATTTTTTCTACCTTTCTTTCCCCTTCTTCCTTCTCTCCTACATTCTCCTTTTTCAAATTATTCTTTTAGTCCTTCCCTCTTATATATGCTGCATCATTACTTTGAACTTTGTATATATCACCTACTTCTTTCTCCTTTTTCCTTCTTTGTTCCTCACTCCCTTGCTCTCTTCCTCCCTCTCCATTCTTCTCTCCCATCCTCCCTCTTTCCCCTCCATTGCTCCTCCTTCCTTCCTTTCCTCCTTCCTCCTACCCAACCCCTTCCCTCCCTCCCTTCCTCCCTCTCTCCTTCCCTCCTTTCCTTCCTTCCTTTTTTCCTTCCTTCCTTCCTTCCTTCTCTTCTTCATCTAATTCTTTTCTCTAATTTCTTCCTTTTTAAAATAAACAAAAACAGCATGGCTTCAAGTTTAGCATAAGGTATGGAAATTCATAAATGCTTATTATGTTCCTTCTCACAATTCTGCTCAGGTAAGAAGACAATCAAACCAAAATGCATCTGTCTTTGAATTTTGCCTGGCCCTCTTCATGTTTTCTGACTAGTTATCTAACCCAGCCAAGATTTTTTTTCATATTTTGTCATAATTATAAAGCAGCAGCAGAGCTGGGTGCTGGTGGCTCACTTCTGTAATCCTAGTTACCCAGGAAGCTGAGATCTGGGGATTGTGGTTCAAAGCCAGCTGAGGCAGGAACGCCTGTGACACTCTTATCTCCAATAAACCACTCAGAAAACCAGAAGTGGCGCTGTGGCACAAGGGGAAGAGCCTTGAGCTGAAGAGCACAGGAACAGCACCCAGACTCAGAGTACAAGTCCCCCCTCTCCAAAAAAAAAAAAAAAGCAACAGTGGAACCCACAAGACCATATGATGGAAATTAACTGAACAACTTGGGGGGAGGGTTGGTAGGGCAGGAGAGTGGGTGAAAAATGAAGGAGAATGTAACAAGTTTGACAAGGAATATACTTATTACCTTATTTACTAAGTAACTCCTCTGTACATCAACTTGACAATAAAAATAAATTTAAAAAATATTTATGCAAGTTAAACCCACTTCCTTCCCACACGCTGCCTTTTCTATTGTCTCAATTCTGAATTACTCTTGGTCTCACTCTATATTTAGCCAGAATACATCTTGTCTCAAAATAAGCAAATATTTTGTTTTATTATTTTGTTGTTGTAACATTTTTGTAAATAGTATCCAAATGATCATTTCCTGTTTCTCTCTTTTGCATAAAAATATTTTTAAAAATCTGAATTCTAATTTAAAAAAGAAAAAAATTTAAATTCAAAAGAACAGATAAAGAGGAGGAATAGTTGAGAGAAGTGGTGGATGTATGACTACATTGAGATTCAGTTAATATTATATAGTGAATATATGGCACTTCAATAAGAACAATACTTGGTGCCCTGTGCCAATAGCTCATGCCTGTAATCCCAGCTACTCAGGAGACTGAGATCTGAGGATCAGTGTTCAGAGGCAGGTGGGGCATGAAAGGTCATGACACTCTTATCTCTGATTAACCACCAAAAATGACAGAAGTGGAGCTGTGGCTCAAAGGGCAAAGGACTAGCTTGACCATAAAAGCTCAGGGACAGTGTCGAGGCACTGAGTTCAAGCTGCTGGACTGGTAACAAACAGGCAAATGAGTAAAGGAATAAATATTACCTTGACTCCAAAGAGTCTACTACAGCTTAGAACATCACCCAGAAATCATGGGATATATACTTAGTCCCTGATGTCACCTTGTTCTTATGGTGGCCTAATGGAAATTGATTAGGACCAGGGAGTTCCATTTTCATAAATAGATTCATTCCATTAAACAAAAGACAAGGCATCGCATCCTCTGATGCTGCTTGAAGAAGTCTGTTGATGGCTCTTGTGGCCCTGACTTAGACTTTAGAGCCATAAGAATTGTGAGGCAATAAATTAGTTATTATGATACCAAATCTGCAGTACTTTATCATGGACGCACAACATGCATAGTCCTATAACTTTAAATATATATTTAGGAGGCAGTGTACCAATTACATACACTTTGGAAGTTTTAGGTTTGCTTCTATGGATAATCAGAACATTTAAGGAAGAAACAGTTTATTTATAAAATACTGCTAGTTTATGTCATGAAAGACAATAGAAACACATTATGGTTTGATAAGAAATGTACTTATTACCTTACGTAATTGTAACACTTTTGTACATCACCTGGACAATAAAAATAAATAGATAAATGATAAAAAAAAGTGTGAGATGGGAGGGAGGAAGGGAGCAGAGGAGGAAGGGAGAGTTATAGAGGGAATGGGTTGATTGAAATACATCACATACATGTAAAAATGATTCATTTTGTAAAAATGAATAATTAAAAACCAGCTAAAAATTAAGCTGAATCTATATAGTATTCTAGTGAAGGATGTAGAAAAACTGAACACTTTGTCTTTATTTTTGTTTAGAGTAGCTGAACCTTTTACTCTTAAACATTAGTAATTTAAATTATTAGGTAAAATTGTAAAATATCGCTTACTCCTATGCAGAATATCTGCCAATATTGATGTTAGGCTTAATATATCTGATACTGATTGTTTTCTATTAACTTCCAATAATTATCTAAGAAATTTAATTGCTCCCAAGACCTTATCAAAGTCATATTAGCTGTAAGAATAATATTTTCTTTTTAGTCAGGAAGCAGAAGACATGCAACCAGTATTTCTAATAGTTAAATCAACACATTTAAACATAAAGTTAATAAGAGGTCTAGAGCACGAGCTGTTCAAACCACTCTTTAAAAGGAGATTTTTATTTTATTTTATACTGACTATTATTATGAATTTGATTTTAATCATAGTGTGGTTCTGTGAATCTGCTTGAGGATTCATTATAAATCTGATAAAAAATAATATGTAAGTTATTACGTGAAGTGAGACAGTGAAAGGTTAATCAAACAAAAATTTCCTAAAGACTCATTGATTTCTTTCTGAAGGAATTGTAATAGTATCTTATATATTTAGGGAACATGATCGATGCCATTGCTTCCTGTAATAAATTACCTCAGTGTTAAGATAAACTCCTTGCTGAAAATGGACCAATCTCTCCAGGCAGGGATTATGCTATTTCATCAGTGAGCTATCTCTTCTCTTGTGTTGCTTTGGGGATTGAGAGCCTATGGTTTGCACATTCCAGGGCATGGGTAGATTTTTGCGGCTCAATGGGTGATAGACAGCTCTAAAGCCTGAAAAACATGGCAAATGGTCTCTTAAGATTTTTGAAAGTAGTGAAATTTATGGGCTGCCAAAATGCAATCAACCCATGGGAAGGGTAAGGTGATCAGTCACTCTAGGGTTGATAGATTATGTCTTAGCAAAGAGCAATTGAGTGGGAGCCTCAAAAACACTTTCATGGTAGTTTTGGAGATATAGAGCCAAATATATATTATGAAAACATCGACAGTACGTGATATTTATAGTCTGTTTCCTTTTCTGCCCACTTTAAAATTTCTTCTCAAATCCTAGATAATTCTGGATACTTAGGGACTCAGTGTGTTCTATTTTCTGATTTTAATACTCTTCAGGCATGTACAATTTAATTCCATATGCACTCTCAACAATTGAAGGTTTGAGATTATTGTTATTTTTTGTTTGATTATAATTTCTAATTGTACTAGTTAAGAATTAACTAGTTGTATGCTGCACAGTAAGTAAAGCTAAGATTTTACCTGGATTCAATCGGGATTATGAAGTCTATAATCAACCATCCCTCAATACTGAATTTATTTCTTTAAAAAATGATGTAAGTTTTTAATTTTTTCTCATAAATTCTTCTGTAGTACCTACTCTCATTCCTTATTGGAGAGAAGCATGTACTATCAGAAATTACACACGTTTTGATCCTGGTAACATTTCATACATCTAAAATTTTATTATATTCAATATTTTTATTTTTGGTGAATTTGGTAGGCATAAATGTGTTTATATAAAACATGGTTGGATTTTATATTATTGCATGATTATCATATAGAAACATTTTGTGCATATTTAATCATATATATATATGTACATAATAAAAATATAGATACGTACTTGAACAAAACTTGTTGAGAACAATTGAAAAATAAACTTTTATTTTAAAAAATACTGGATTTAAGAACTAAATTAAGAGACTGAATTAATGACCAAATTCGTATTTTTAAACTCTAATCACAGAGGAGGGTACATTGATACTAGTTGTAATTCTGATGAAGTAAGATCATAAATCTGAAGATACAATTACAATAGGCCTCTAGGCATATATCTGTAATTCTAATATTCATTAGTTTTAAGACAGCATATTTTACATATGAAGAGCCTATCTAAAAGGAGAGAGGAAGAAAGGCTGAATAAAAGTGGGGAGAGAGGATGAATAGTGAAGGAAACGAGGTTTTATGTAGTTATAAGATAGAGTCTGATCAATAGGACTGACTTCTACTGTCTAATATAATAAAAAGAGAGCCAGGAAGGATTGTACACAGAAGACAGACTAGATGTAGGTGCATCAAGAAGGACATCTGCAAACTCAGGAAAGAGATGTCAGGAAATCTTATCTCTAGAACCTTAGTTTTGTACATGCAGCTTCCAGAAAGATGAGAAATAAGTCCTAGAGTGTCATTATGGCAGTCCTGGCAGGTTCACGCTGTGTCCATCACCACGAATGTTTAAATAGAAGAGATATTTGATGCATATTTGATCATTTAAGAATACAAACAAAGTGGTGATATTAAATCAGATTTCTCATTAAGTGTAAATTATACTTAGCAAATAGAGTACTCTGTTCAATACTTTACATCTCTGGGTAACATAGGAATATCCAGAACCATTACCAGTACCAGATGCAAAATGTTGTATTCTAAAGGTTGATCATATTTTCATTAACAAACACTGAGCATGGCAGAATGAATGAGTTTGTCACTTTGGTTACTTTATAGTCAACATGATTTTGAATAGTGTATGTGTAATATGACAAGAATCTGTCCATCGTTGAATATGTTGAGAAAATAAAATCATTATGTTCAATGAAGGCCTACAAATTATTTTGAAAATGAAGTATTAATTCATGGATCTGGTTTTCTAGGGATTAAGAGTTTTGTGATGTTATTTTATTGTGGTCATAGACACATTTATTCTGTAGATTTTAATATACTACTAAGAGATTTTACATGGCTTTTATGATAGTATGGATTCCATATGTGGTAATATGACATTTAAAGGTATGAAGATTATATTTACTGGGATAAAATTTTGTAGGCTTCAGGCTCTGTTCTCCCTCTGACTCTGTTCTAAGTTCATAATATCTTTTCCATAAGACACATTATTATCTCATCATATGTATGTATATATATATATATATTTCTAATTCTTAGGGTGACATTTCTACTTTTAAATCAGAGACTAGTTCAAGCTACATATTTCCAAATTTAAGATCTTGATCCTATCCAAAATCACCACATGCATCATTGAAGTTTATCTTGTCCATTTTCCCCTATTTTAGAAATGATAGTTTCTCAAGCCAAAAACATGCATCAGCTTTCATTGATCTTGCTGTCTTGTGCAGTCCAAAACCTAATACATGAAGGGATATAGTGACAAAAATACATCTTAGCCATTGGCAAGTAAATGAACTATAAATGATCTGAATAAATTATCTGGAGAAGTCTCAACACAATAGAACTAAAGGAAAACACTGTATTAAATGATAAAAATGAGTTGGCAGAGTGAAGCAAGGTTAGAGATAAGATTTTAAATCGATGTCAGTATTAAGACAAACAGGAAAGCTCAGAAATGGATACAGTTCTGGAAGATATTCAACATTTTCACGTTTTGAAAATATACCATGCTAACTGGAATAAATTTTCAATTTAGTATAATTCTAAAATATCCTATTTTCCTAATAGAATTAGAAAGCTGTTTTTTTATCATTTTTTATTTATTTGAATGTTTATTATATTTTTTGTCAGTCATGGGGCCTGAATTCTGGGCCTGGGTGATGTCCCTCAGGTCTTCAGATCAAGGCTAGTGCTCTATCACTTGAGCCACAGCACCACTTCCAGCTTTTTCTGATTATGTACTGCTGAAGAATCCATCCCAGGGCCTCATGCATACTAGGCAAGCACTCTACCACTAAGCCACCTTCCCATCCCTATCATTTTATTTTTTAAAAACTTTTGTTATTATTAAGTTATTGTACAAAGGAGTTGCCATTAAACAAAACAGTGTTGAGATACACTTACTTCTGTTTTGGAATGATCCCTCTTGTTCACAGAGATCCGATACATTTCTATGTGTCATCACTTAGCCAAGGTATTAAACAAACTCACTAGTGGAAAAAATGAAATAATTTTATACATATTTATCTTTGAAAGTGTAATCAAATAATTTTTGATCTCAAACAATTATTGTTATGAACAATCTTTGTCATTTGAACTAATGAGATCATATTTGTTATTGCATCAGAGATATTGAGAGACATTAAAAATGGAAAAAAGAGATATTATAACAGCAGAACAAAATGAATCATAATCGGTTTGTTGTATTAGGAATATATTCCTTCTCACAAATACACTCTGCCTTAAAAAGCATGCATTTCAAGTTTTCTGCCTCCTCCACACACTGTTATATATAGCTCTTTGGTGTAATGTATTCAGCTCACGACATTACAATCCTTAAAGGTCAGTGTGGTTGATTAGGCTCTCATTCCTGTATCCTGGCCATCACCTCTCACTTCCCACATCAGACTCAAATGGCATCAACCCAAGAACATTCACGAGAATCAAATCGTCCACAGAAGCAGTAAATGTGCAGTTATTTAACACTATGGCTTTATTACAAGCAGAACAAAAATTGCATCAACACTTTCTTGGCAATAGTATTCTTAATAACAAAAAAATATCTAATATGTTGTATCATCTGACCCTTACCTCCACATGTAGCTTTAACTGAAACATTATTTGGAATCTCAAAACTCTCAGTGAGATTTTTTTTTTACTTTGAGAATTAAAACAAACACAAACAAAGCAGGTTTTAGCTTTTTTACTCAAGAAAACTATAGTTAGAATGTCTACAAAGGGCATAGCTTTTCAAGGCCTTAACCTGAGTCATAGTGCAAGTTTCCTTATACAAGAAGGCCTGGAGTCTCCACCTGAACCATGGCTGCTCTTAGGTAACTCACTCTCATGGAGTGTAAGTAAATTGAGAGAATGGAGAAAGAACGAAGGACACAGATATTATTCATATACTGTACATGAAATGTCTCATGATAGGAGGGATGATAGCAGCATGAGATCTTCTTGGAATGATGTCTCATGTATTCAATTGAATATTTCCTATACCTTTGCTTTAATGTGAAGTATCTTAGAGTATCATGCTAGAGAAGAAAGAAAAAAATTTAAAGGAGTACAATAGAAGAATCTTACATAATTGAGCTTTCATTAATGAAGAGAACGATGCCTTGTTTTATTAAACCAATGCAGAATTTGGCATGAGTCAAGTTTTTGGTAGACACAATAGATGATAGGTAGGTAGATAGATAGATAATATGGATAAAAATAGAGAAAGATATATTGACACTGTCACTTGCTATCCAGGCATGTTAATCAATCCCTGAATCTACATTTTTAGAGGACGATCCCTACTAAAAATCAATATCATAACAAAGCTGAAGCAAAAGATATCAAATATCTGGTACAAAATTAGCTTTTATTTTTATAGTTTGTTTTTAATCTTTTTATGATCTTTAAGTAGTTTTACAAAGTCGTTGCCATTAAGCAAATCAATTTATGAATGCATGCCTTTTTTGTTGTTCTTGTTTTGTTTTGTTATTGCCAGTCCTGGGACTTGAACTCGGGGCCGGGCACTGTCCCTGAGCTTCTTTTGCTCAAGGCAAGCACTCTACCCCTGGGGCCACAGCACCCCTTCTGGCTTTTTCTGTGTATGTGGTACTGAGGAGTCAAACCTGGGACTTCATGAATGCTAGGTGATCACTCTACCACTGAGCCACATACCCAAGCCCTGCAATGCCTCTTAATCAATGTCATGTTGAACACTCTCATGCATCCTTTCCCTACCCACTCTTTCCCTCAGTCTTCTTAATGAAGGATAGAATTATTAAATCAAATTAGTAGTCTGTTTTACTTGTGTTGTAATATCACTGAATTGAAATTAACAATCTCGATATATTAACATATGATAAAGTTATAATCACCAAAGATTCTAATCATAGAAAGCAATTATTTCTTTTTTCATCAACACTATCCTCATATACAGAAGTGCAAGATACATTCCTGTAGTGTATATTTTGTGAAAAATCATAAAATTTAGTTTTATAATGTATATTTTACATACATTGTGATATTTTAATATACAATGTGATATTTTATTATCACACATTACAACAAAATTCAGATACACTGGAGAAAACAAATTGTCTCTGGCAAAATTTACCAAGGAAATATTTTATTAATGTTCATATAAAGAAATAATTCCATCTGTGAAGGCTTTATTTATTTATTTTTGTTTTTATTTTTTTGCTGGTCCTGCAGATTGAATTGTGGTCCTGGGCCCTGAACGCTGGACACTGGGGGCCACTTGAACTTTGAGCACTGAGCACTCTGAGAACCAGCTAGCTCAAGGGTACTTCTCTACTTTTTAAGCCATAGCTCCACTGGATTTTTACAGATAAATAGAGATAATTCTCATGGACTTTCCTGCTTGGGCTAGCTTTGAATGGTGATTCTCAGATCTCAGTCTCCTGTGTAGCTAAGATTATGGGCATGAGCAGACCTGGGTAGCTAGTATTACAGGCATTATTACTTGCACCCGGCTACTATGAATTTGTTAAATAACATGTTATCATCATTGTATGAGGAATTTCAACAGAGTGATATAATTCTGTTTAACTTAAAGAACATCTTATCTGTTGAGAAATGATTACAAATGCTAAGAATGAATGAAGCAAACTTTGTCCTCATCACACAAACTATTTTATTAAATACTCAGGAAACAATTCTTTGAAATGGAAAAAAGTTATTTACATACTATTTACATAACAAACTCCTTGTGAGAAATAAGAATATGAAAATTTCAAAAGTACAGTCACAGCAAGTGGTAGGCGAGGCATGAAGATAAATCAAATCCTATATTTTGCCATGCTGTGAAAAGACTGCTGGCTTTTAATCATCCTGATGTGCCATATGTAAATTCCATCAAAAAAGAAGTTTGGTAAATGCTATATTATGAAGCTACAGGGAGTAAAGCTATTTATAAACATCAATTAAAATATACATTGTGCTCTAAATTCATTTATAATATTCACAAATCTGACTATATCTATCTTGCATATTTGCTAAATCATTGACCTAATTTTTGTGCATAAACAACAAATCACTGTATTACCAGATGTCTGCCTCTACATCAGTAGTTTATTCAAGGTCAGTGCAAAGTTTCTCAGTGAAAGCTTACAAAGACTCTCACCAAGCAATCCAGAAAGAAAGAAAGAAATCCAGAAAGAAATAATTATGAAGAACTATAGGTAGGAACAATCTAACAATGAGCACATTGTGAAAATCTGGAGTAATTAAGAAGAAAGAAGAATCATACTTGCCAAAACTTGGAAAGAGGAAATATTACTTCATTTTAAACTACAACAAGTCCAAGTTGTCATGTCGAAAATGAACTTTACAACTTTGGGGGGGGAGAATAGGGTGGGGGGTGGGGGGAGGCTGGGGAGGGATCAGAAGGGGAAACAAAGGAGGAGGCTACAATGCTTGATAAGAAATGTACTCATTATCTTGCCCATGTAATTGTAACCCTTCTGTACAGTATTTTCACAATAAAAAATAAAGTTAAAAAAGTATACCCAAAAGGCCAATTTTTATTATAAACAACAATTACAAAATAGTATCTTCTAAGGTGTTTTCAACCTTATCTTTATGATTTCTTATGATTTCTCTTTTGATGGTCTTTTGAGTGTTCTTTTTAGAAATTCACTTTTGTATGATTGTTAATTTTATTTTGTACTTCTCACACATGAGTATATTTTATTAATCTACTTTTCTCATCTCCGTATCACTTCCTTCCAATCACTTCTATCAATTGATCCTTAAACACAAAATATCATTGTTTACTTTCTAAGAGTTTCTTCCTCTGTAAACACCCTAGATATGAAAACCCCAACCCATCAAATTATTTATTTATTTCTCAGGGCATTACTGGGAGAAGCAAAAGACTCTATATCTTACTCAATCAATAAGCCATCGTATTATGCCCCAATGGGCATGTGCAGACTTAAGTTCACAGACCTAAAATATGTGTCTGTACACAGCAATAGTGTGGCAGACAGTTGATCCTACAGGCTAACTGTGCTCAAGGGTTGTTTTTACACCTAACCATGCTAATTTCCTTACAGTGGCTTCAGGAATGAATTCTTGCCTGCAGTGTCATGCGGTACATATCCCCTTTCCCTAAAGCTGAGAGTCAGTGGACAGAAGGGAAGGAAGCTGCTTTGAAAAGGGGAAATATGGCATCCTACCAGGAAAACATGAAGCACCGAGTATCACAGGGGTAGACTACATAATTGTCCTTATCATTCCCCATGACTAGAGGCAATGACAAGAGGAAACAAACTCCTTCAAAGGGGATAGCATCATGTTTGATACAAGGAGTTGCCACAAAAGATACTTGCAAAGTAATGTTTTATTTATAGTGTACCTCAGCATTGCACACAGAAATTGCCTGATTCATACACCACTGCAAAGCACATAGAAAATGAAATCAACATCCCCAGGTGTTTAATTTAGGTGGACAATTTTATTATAAAGAGTTCATTATTTAGGGCCCATAAAGGAATTGGTAGCAGAGAGTTCCAAATCACTAACATATTCAGTATTCATAGGCTCACGAAGTGAATCCTGTCATATCTGTCTTCTGATTAGAAAAAATTTAATGCTTCAGTTCTTTGTAGTGTTTGTTGTTTTGTTGTAACTGGTGTGTAGATTGAATGGCAGGTGACATTTCATAAGATTTAAATATGGTAAGAAATTAATCAAATTAACATTCAGCTTTCCTAAAGTATAATGAATCATTTGCATATAAAGTACAATGGAGTCTGTAAATACAAAATGAACTTCAAATTAGGGAGAAAACAGCATGAACTGCATTTGTTTTATATGATAAACAGACATACAGAAAAGAACCGGTAAATATTCCTAACTCCTAACTGATTTATGATACATAAGTGACTGGGATGTGAGGTTTAGACATTGTAATACTCAGTAAGCCCTATATCAAAAGAATTTATGGCTTCAGTTTGACATAAACAACAAAAATACCCACTCATGACAACCATTTTCCTACCTGGACCTCAGAAAGCACTTAAGACTATTACTTGCAAGAACAGCCCAAGATAGATGATAGGAACCTCAAAACAAATTAACCCAAAACATAAATTAGGTAAAAATTAAAAGAACAAAAACAAAGTTGTTGTTTTGTATTGGTTTGGTTTGTTTGGTCTTGTTACTTGAACTCTGTGCCTTGGTGCTGTCCCAGAGGTCTTCAGCTAAAGGTGAGGGCTCTATCACTAAATGGACTTTATACAAAAGTCCAGATCTAGGGAATATAGTTCCTTCCCCCCTCACCACCACAAGGGACTACAAAATAACTAATTTAAGCTCTATAGGAGATAATGCTATCCAATACAATTACTTAACTTTGGTTTCATAAAGGAAAACAACCACAGTTAATGCTTCAACAAAGGAATTTCAATAAGTCTTTTTTTTTTTTTTTTTTTGGTCCTGTGGCTTAAACTCTGGGCCTGGATACTGTCCCTAAGCTTTTGTGCTTAAAGCTAAAGTTCTACAACTTGAGCTACATCTCCATTTCTGAGTTTCTTGGTGATCTATTGGAAATAAGTATCTCACAGGCTTTCCTGCCCAGGCTGGTTTCAAATTGTGATCTACAGATCTCAGCTTCCGGAGTGGCTTGGATTATATGTATGGACCACCAGCATTGGGCTTTCAGAAAGCTCGTTGGATATGAGTAATGTAGTAGATTTCTAATACCTACTTCTTCATAGTGCTGTTCTACAGAAGTCTGTATTCATGAAAGTAGTGTATATGTAGTTAGGTCAATCGAAGATCTAGAATATAGCTAACGTGACTGAAGAAATGAATTTCTAATGTGTTTTATTATAACTAAATAGAAATTGAGTTTAAAAAATGTATATGCATGCAGTGGCTACTCTACTGAATACTTTACACATATGGATGGTTGTATGTGACAGAAAATGGTAAATAATGAGATTGATGAAGAGCATTCGCCTTTTAAGAGATGGGTTGCATTAAAGAAATTGGGCTTCACAAATTTCAGCAAAAACTCTTTCAAAAGGATAAGTTCAGTATGATCTTAAATAGGTAGTGAACATTTTCCTTAAGAAGAAAAAATGAAAATATCAACATATGGCACACATCTGAGTAAATATGGAGATTTCAGATTTGCTAGGGTTAAATGGTAATGTATCATTTTGCATCCTAGCCTCAACAGTGGTATTTCTAAAATGAAAGGCTGAGAATATTTTACAATAGTAACAAGATATTTAAAGATATGCTCTGAGACTTTTGGTAGAAACATTTTGGCTTGTTTTAGAATTTAAGAACTTGTTCTTGATTAAATAAAAAGCATTGACCAGAATTTAAGCTAAGTTTGGACATCCAGATGGCTTCCATGGATCAAGGCTTCAGAACTGGCTGAAGTTCAAACTCACCTTCTGCTCCATGATCTGTCTCTAAAGTAGCCCTTGATTATGGCTGATGACGCTCCAAAGTACTAATTTCTTAATGCATCATCAATCCCATTTCTGGAAGAGGAGTTTATTTTGAAGGTTCTTATTTTTATTTGCTTAGGGAAATGGTTGCAAGTTTACCTTAAGGACACTGCCATTTGATAAAAACAAAATGCAGATTTTATTTGAGTTTGATAAAATGTTAGGAAATCTGCATTCAACAGTACATATTCCTTTCTTGCCCGGAAGTGTTATTTAAAACATTTTTAAGTTAGATATAAATGTTGACATTTTAAGTATGTTTATGTTTATCATGCAAGTCACATTATCAGGCTTTTCTTAGTATGTTAGATTTCTAAGTCAGAAATCACTATCTCAGTTCTCTTTGCCATCACAGAATAGGACATAGTCTTCAAAAACAACATAAATCAAGTTGCTGTGGTAACTCACTCAGATATGTCCAGAAAACACGGTCTAGTTTCCCTGAGACTTTTCTTAAGGCCACCATACTACTTAAAGAGGCACCAAACCCATCTTCTCTTGCCAATTTCCACCAAGTACCACTGCTTTTAATATAAGCTTATTTTTTTTAACATAGGCTTTACAAAGTTACAAATGTATAATATGGGAAACTGGAGGAGAATGAGGGTAGCTAGCACTGTTCACTAATAGTGATTTAGTGTGCTAGGGTATTCAAAGATGTTTAATGTTTAAATTATCTGTGAAATGCACTAGAAATTATTAACAAAGGTCAAAATATAGCATTTTTCTGTAGAGGACAGGGATAGTACACATGGACTGTGAACATAATGCTTTCTTTACTCTCATAAATTCAAGCAGCAGTGAAAGTTTTTTGAAATGTTACATGGTGAGCCAAGAAAACACTGCCTGTAATTTCTATAGTATTACAAATAAAATATTGCCCATGCTCATACCTATTTTTATTCTTGTCATTTATAAATTATTGAAATAAGGTACCATTTAAATCCAATGCAATGACAATAATTAAAAGCCATGGGAGGACTGATTTATGCAAATAATGTTTTATTTTATTTCTGATCCTTCCAATATCATTTTCTTTGTTTTATAGATCATATATATATATATATATATATATATATATATTATTTGAGGAGAAAAGATACAACTTTGTAATGGGGGTACATATTTGTTTAGAACTTCCTACATTAGAATATAACATGTTGAAAGAGACAAGCAACAGTCTGAGAAAGCCAGAAAGATGCAAATAAGCACAGTAGGAAGAGTGGTAAACATACTTTTAGCATGGTTAACAGAGTTACTTAAAGGAAAAATATCCCCCTGGGTAAAATTTAATGCTAATAGGCATTATTTTACAACCACTTAATCTCTTTTGTTTATGCATTCAGAGTCACTCTTCAGGTGGTAACTCATCCTGTGACTACAAAATCTACCATCTCCAAATCGTGTATCAGAATTCAAACTGCCAAAAAGAATAAGCTGCAAATAGAAGCAACCACAACACTCCAAGGAAGTCTCATTATGTCTTCCTGGGATTCAACTTTAGAAGTGAGTGAACACTGCTACAATCATTCTGCAATTTACTGAAATCAAGAAATTAACAACATGTTTAGTCGTGCATGTGAGGAAAAGCAACAGAGGAATGAATGAAAAATAATGATCAATCAGAAGAAAATGGAAGAGTGGTTCTTCGAAAACAATTATGACTGTGAGAGAATAAGGTCCAGGGATTAAAGCTGAAAAGTGAAAATCAATGCTATCATGAAGGAAGGACAAGATGACCAAAAAATTCTGTTATTATTTGGATATATAGGCTCAGCTGTTGAAATCGTTGTACCCATATGGTGGCATAATTAAGTGAGGTAAGTAAATTCATTAACTTCATCCATTTTATTGGTAAGAATATTAAAACCCACTCAGAAAAAGATAGATTAATTTGTCAAGTGTCACACAGATATAGAAAGTGCTGGGAATTGAACCCAGGAATTTCATACTCTAAATGTGAAACTTTCAATTACTAAATTAAAGAAAGAACTATATGAGGAAGGGACAGTTACTGTAGCACAAAGCTATTTAGAGTTTCCCTTCAAAAGACCAGGTGGACAAACCTGTACGTAGCACTTTGATGTCTGTAATAATTACAACAGAAAGGTCAGAGTCAAGATTATGAAAGGGGAAACACGAAAAAGTAACATGGAAATCCTTGATAGCTTGGTTGGTGGGCAAGTGAGTAAACACACAAAAGGACAGGATGTGGATCTCTATGCTGGTGAGACAGTGGAACTGACGGCAGGTGTCTCTGTGTGCAGATAAAAGACACAGAATGAGATCAAGAAATTCAGTCTTGAAGATCATATAGGAGACACAGCCTGTTTTGACATTACCAAAGAATGCTTAATAGGAAGGGAGATCAGCTCAAAATAGACTAAAGGAAAAGGTCACAATGAACGAGTGTAAAATACTTCTATTTGATAGGGGAAAAATGTGATTCTCACAGTAATGATTCAAAGGACTTCTAATGTAATACATTTTGAAATACTATTACAAAATAGTAGAATATGATTTTAAGACTGACTATGACATTTCCAGGCCTTTATAGTGATGCTTTTCTGACTTGGTCAATTTATAGCATGGATGTCAGAAGTTTATACTGTGTGATAAAAACAAAACCCTACTGAATAATAAATTGAAAACAAAACAAAACAAAACAACACATAATTTCTCATGAGTATGCATTTTCATATTTTTATGTCCTAGTCAAGAATCTTTTGGGAGTACTATAGTCTTAAGGGAAGCAATAACAGATTTTCAGATCCATTTTGTGTATAAAATGTATCCCATCCAGAAAGCTTTTGCATATGAGTCAGTAGATTATGTCGATATATCAGTACAGAACTGTAGCTTGAGCAGAAATTTAAATATATGTGAAGCATGAAATCATGTAGAGTGCTTTAAAGAGCTGATGTTATTAAATATGTGTTATTATAGTTAAAATATTCACAGAAATTAACCTGTGAAAAGCAAGTTTAAATATTGTGGAAAGAAGTAGAAGAAGGTATGGAAAAAATAAAAAATATTAAAATACTCATTTTGTAAATAGAATAATTTCCACTTTTTATTGAGTTATAGAACATGGATATTTTTAGAATTAAAGCAAGATAAATTACCATTCCAGTACATGCTGCAGTCTTACTTATAGTGAACACTCAGATTTAGTTTATTAAATAACTAATTTTGATAAAAAATTAACTAATTATTTTAGAGGATAAAGCATGAAACCAAATGAATAATATGTTTTGTGATTTGGACTTCCATAGAGTCATAGAATTATTGCTTATCTCTTAAAAAGCAAATGAGTTAAAAATAACCTGTAAATATTATTCAGTGTCATAGATAAATGGAAATATTTTGAATCTCTTCAAGTGTGTTCTTTACAATGTAACTCATTTCTATATTGCATGAAGTGATTTTTTTGAAATATTCTTCCACAGTTCCTATTACAAGGATTTTGATTACATAAGCTAAATAGCTAGGAGTTAAGTGTGTGTGTGTGTGCACGTGCGCGCGTGCGCTTGCACATGAGTTTGTGTGTTTGTGTAACTGCATGAGTTTCATATTTTCTCATGAGTTTTCAAAGTTCTATTAGAACACTTGCAATAAATTACTATTTATGTAGAGAGCCCTTAATTTATCTTAGAAAACTGAAATACAGGAAAAGGGAAAAGATTCACCTTCCCACTGAGACAAAATATATGAAAGTCTCGGTTGGAAACAGTGTTTATTACAGAATAAATATGATGAGCCTTCAAAGGTTGAAGTCAAATGAGGTCAGCCTCAAGGTACTGCAGTTTACTTCACTGGGAGAGATTTCACATTCCACTGCAGGAACCTGAGGAGAGGCTTGTCTCACTCCCAACGATTTACAATTCTTTGAATATTTAAGAGTAGAAAAGTAATCAAGTTTCTGAGTAACTAGAATTAACAATATGGTGTGAGGTCTATAAATACATTAAAGAAAAATAAATAACCTGTGGCAATAATCATACAAACATGGAGAGAAAAAATACCAGTGAGAAACTCTAGTATTCTTTTCCTTATATGATAACTTAACTATGTAAGCTATACCACCTAATGAAATTACTGAAATAATTAAAACAAAAATTGATAGGGCACTCAATATGGAGGGAAAATCATAAAATGAACATATTCTCAAGAAAAAATTAAAAAATGAACAAGTACTAAAGGTCATAGAAAAGTAAATTACAATGTGATAATCCTGACGAAATTAATGATCACACTAAAAATAGACTAGGAAAAGAAAAAAAATTGTGACAACATAAAAAACAGGATATGTTGTTGCTGAAAAGAATCATAGGTCACATACAATGATATGTTGCCTCAAGTGCTTAACTAGCCAATAGTTTTGTAGGACTGTATACCTACAAACTGAAATTTAATAAATGAATGCATATCTGGCTAGAAGATATGTATTTTTATTATTCTCTCTCTCTCTTTTGCTCTTTCAGGATAAATGAACTACCATTCAACTTAGTGTCTATGTCATCGTATTGGAAATCATTATTTGATTTCTTACACAATCATTTTATATTTGCCCTATTGTTGTCCTTTTCCTCTCTATTCTTTCACCAGGTATTCTAGATGCTATTTTTCTTGAATTTATTATCGATGTATCTGAAATTCCACAAATCCTAAATTCTTAGATTCAGCTTTCTTGTCATTTGTACCTTCTTAGTTTAAACTTCACAATATAATGATATGTTTCCTCATGGCCCCTAACTCAACCAGAAAATATGTAAGCTTCTCGGTGTGTGTGTGTGTGTGTGAAACAACAGAAGTATTGGAAAGGAAACTGTCTAGAGTAAAATATATGATTTACAAACAAGTTTGTCTGTGCATCCTTGTCCTGAAAATATTCAGACGCAGTATCATAACAACGCATTGCCATCAAGAGATCTAAAATAGCAATTTTTGCTGTGTTACATCTTGGCTTCAATATTAATTCTTGAAGATAATCAACACAGAATTGCCTTGTGCTATGGAAGAATAGCTATCTACTCTCTTTTATCTTACACCTACATTGTTATATGGTCTTTAAAGAGCTAAAATATTAAATAATTACTATCAGAATAAATGAAGGATAATAGTTGAAGTATTTTTAGATATCACCTAATTATGATGAATATTAATATATAATTACGTAAGATGAGAGAGGGAGAATATAAGGAAGGCAAAGGAGTGTACAAGGGGGAGGAGTAAGGAAAGACTAAGAGGATGATATAGTTTAGGAATCCACGTAAGTATGCACAATACAAACAGAAATTTGTCTTTCACATCGGAGTTATTTTGGATTTAGAGCATCGTAAAAATCATAGGATCCATGAATAAGCTTTCTCCTGGTCTGGCTTCCATTTCTGACAGAGGGCTCAGATACTCATCTCTCATAGCTTTCATTTTTAGCTCCTGAATGTCACCACAGGAAAATTCAGAAAAAAGGAAGTTCTATGTCATTTCTGACTTTTTCTATGATTTTCTAAGTAACTGTCCATAAATCTCTTAAATTCTGTACCACAATTCCCTAACTTGTCAAATGTTAATGTACTCTCCAATCTTCCTATGTAAATTAACTACCATTTTTTAAGTTTTCTGCAGATTTTCTGCCTTAAATGATTACAGAGATTTGAAATCTACTTAGATGAGTTTTGTTAATTTTAATTAAGTTTTAGCTTTAAATTTTCATTTACAGAAAGTAATTGCATTTACCCAGTCCCATACTTACAAGTATATAAGCAAAAAATTTCTAAACAATGACTTTTTTCATAAACAATAATGCAAATATAATAAAGTGTCTTAAATCATTATACTTAAATTCAGATAACCACATCATTTTATTTCTATATTATTTTTTTCTGCTTAGTTTCAGATGCAGGACAGACATTGAGCTTTAATACTTTCCAAAGAAATTAGGCAAGTCCATTGTACAAATAAACTAAGACAACTACAATAACTAGTCTCTTTTTGACGGATTAAGTTTTTCTTCCCAAAAGAACAACATATCTATATGTGAGAATCCTAGAGTATGGCTAATTTATTCCTGTCCTCAATGCTAACTATACACATAACCATATACACATTTTCTCTAATTTATGTTTCTTCTGTGTCTATAAACAACTTCACAATAATAGATCATGACTTTATAAGAAAAAAATTATATAATCACCCTTATGTAAAAAACTTATGTAAAAACATAAGCACAATTCTACAAGACAAAAAGGAACTCATTATTAACACCAATTAACATATGAACTAAATGGGCATGTTTTATAAATTCCTGGAAAGCTAATCAAATAAGCTATTGGCAGATTATTTAAGAAAATTTACTATTTTCTCATGTACCCACATTACCTACTTACTAAACTAACTACATTGCTTTGGCTTTTTAGTAAGAATTATAAGATAAAAAATGTATGGGATTATTCTAAAGTTAAAATTTAAATAAAAATAGTGAATTTTTTTGTTTTTGGTCCGGTCGTGGGGCCTGAACTCTGGGCCTGGGCGCTGTCCTTCAGCTCTTCAGCTCAAGGCTAGTGCTCTACCACCTGAGCCACAGCATCACTTCCGTTTTTTTCTTTTTTGCTTTTGTGGTGCTGAGGAATCGAACCCAGGGCCTTGAGCATGCAAGGCAAACGCTCTACCACTGAGCCACCTTCCCAGCCCTAAAAATAGTGAATTTTTAATACTTTTTATGTTTGGAAATTCAGTATTTAGCAAATAGTTTTCCCTAAAATATAATTTAACAAATAAATGTGTCTACTGAAATATATTTATAATTATCTAAATCTATATCAAATATAATATTAAAATGAAGAAAAATGGAACTCATTTCCTAACTTCAGAAAACATTCTTGGGCACATTAAAAAAGGAAGCTGCAAATAGAAAAGATGCTAATGTTTATCACTAGCATTTTGTCTTGAATAAAAATTCATTCCTTATTTGAAACATTACAATACTTAAATCCTTGCTATTCCAAGTGCATTGATTTACTTTCCATAATGAGTATGACAAGTTTTGTTATTTAAAAACTAGAACTATTCTTGAGTATAGGAGCATAAACAAAGGCTAAATTACTCATTCCATTTTTAGAAGAAAGAAATAGGCAATGTCATTATAACACTACTCAACTGTGATAGGTGCATGAAAAAATGCATTTATTCGTAAAAGAAGCATGACATATCCAGGTTATCTCACAAGAACACTTTAGTGGAAAATCGAAAAAAAAACATTGTTGACCCTGTTACCTGCTCTCATTTTCTGATCCTTAAATTATAATCTATGTGGAGTTGGATACCTTTATGTTGTACATATCATTCTAAGCAGACTGTTACAGCTTGATTCTAGGTCATCCACCTAATAGGTGTCTACCTTTTGACCACGAAGGGACTGAATTAATTAAAAAAAAATATGCTACAAAGCCTTTATTACCAGGAAAATATAAAGAGCACATATTGCATTATTATAATGTCATTGCTTCCCTATGCAAAAGGACAATGTGCCTTTGAATGATCACCACAGTAAAGCTTCCCTTTCTTTCTTTTTTTTTTTTTTTTTTGGGGTCCAGTCGTGGGGCCTGAACTCTGGGCCTGGGCGCTGTCCCTCAGCTCTTCAGCTCAAGGCTAGCGCTCTACCACTTGAGCCACAGCGCTACTTCT
>NW_012267289.1:3096034-3119615 GCF_000151885.1 Dipodomys ordii | reverse complement strand
ACTTGAGCCACAGCGCTACTTCTGGCTTTTTTCTTTTTGCTTATGTGGTGCTGAGGAATCGAACCCAGGGCCTCGAGCATGCAAGGCAAGCACTCTACCACTGAGCCACCGTCCCAGCCCCCAGCTTCCCTTTCAGTAAATGTGATTAATAGAAAAATGCAAAAAAGATTTATATTATCCCATTGGATTGGTCACAATTACCTGTGATGTACCCCTTTCATACCCCACACCCTAGAATTTTTATGGAAAAGCAAAAACAAACAAACAACAACAGCAAATTATTGCTTACCAAAATAAAGGGATGAAATGGTAAGGAAAGCATTAATTTCAACCTTCAAAGAAGAAATTATAGTAATGGATGGTTAAAATAAAATTGAAACCATAAAAGCAATTAAGTCTGTCCCTTAAAGGAGCATAAGAAATAGTGACCATCTCCAATTGCTCACATTTTCATAGAAGAGGTTTCAAGATATATAAGATTGCTAACACTGAATAAGAATGTTCCTGGGAGTGGCGCTGTAGCTCAAATGGTAGAGTGCTCGCCTTGAGCTGAAGAGCTGAGGGACAGTGCCCAGGCCCAGAATTCAAGCCCCATGACAAAAAAAAACAAAACAAAACAAAACAACAACAACAACAAAAAAAAAGCAATAAGAATGTTCGGGGGGGGGGAGAGACAAAAGACACAAATTCCATTATAGGATGTTATTGTCATAAAAAAATACCCACTCTATTATCATATTATATACTTTTTTATATTCTTTCTAGGCTAAAAAAATCACATTTTTTAGTTTATACTAATATTTTTTCTCTGCCTAGAACAATTTGGTCAGCATTTGGTAATCATAAGGGTAACTTCTCTTATATTTCCCATAAATCCCTATGTGTCTTCATATAAATCATGAAAGAATGTAATCAGTTATAATTAGGTTGGCTTTAATTGTTTTGTTTAATATTCCAAAATGTGAATAGATGGTCAAGTAAATAGTAGTGTCTGTTTCTGGATTGTTTTTCTTATTACAACTCTTTGTATAATGTGACAGTTTTGAAATATAATGACAAACAGAAAAGAACATTCTGATAATGTATATTGTGGTATTTTCATTAATTCTCCAAGAGCATTAAAAGCAAGAGTCATTAATTGAAAAATATGACTCTAGATGCCCTGCATCATGAAAAGAATTCTGTCTGTTTATGGACCAAGTGATTCAAAGAGTTTGCTCATTGTCATCCTTATAAAAGTTAATGGTGTTTGACCCAGTCTACAGACATTTGTTTGAACAAAGACACATATAACTGTTAATTCTCATTCTTGTACTTAAACAGCAATAGTATTCATCTGCTAAGGTTACATGTCATAAGAGTAAATCAAATTGCATTTTGAATTTCAAGGAAGAGCATCTGCCTGGAGTTCATCAAACAACAACAGATGTTGTTAAATCAAATAGCTATCAATCTTAGACTCAATGTCATTGTTAGCTGTTCACATTCAAATAATAGCCTCAAATGATCAAAAAACATATATCACCAAGTCTGGAATGTTTCCATCAAGTAAAGCATTGATTACTTGGAATCCAAACAACTGTTAATACTAAAATATTTTGTGTTTTTTTTTCTGTACCTCGAGAGAGAATAGTGAAGTCAGTATGCAATTACATGGCAAAATATTCAGAGTGTTTCCCCAACTTCCTTAAATCTTACAAATTTTTTGGTGCTGATAGAAGGAGGGCCGAATTTAATCCATTAAAATTAGTTCACAATTAAGACAGATATCACTTGCTCTGTCCAGAATATCAGTTTAAATGAAAAATGGAAAAGCAAAAAGAATAGTAATATAGTAGTCAAGTAATCATTACCCCTGCTTTTCAAACCCCTGCTATAGAGATAGCACACATTCTATTTATATGCATTTAAAAATGTAAAATCAGTACAAAATTATCATACTTACAAAAATAATTGCTGTCAGTATTTACCAAAGAATGGCTTCAATGTACATTGTTAATATCAATTAGAAACATATATATATATATATATTTCAAAGTACTCTAAATACATGATTAAAGCTCTTCTAATTAAAAGTATTTTGTACTTTTAAAATTTTTACTTTGAAGTTAATGAATATTCATCTCACACGCGACTGATTCCACACAAGTAAATTCTGAAGTCAACTAATTCTATTTATTGCTTCTACACTTAAATGAATTGGTCTTGGCTATTTATTCCTAAAATTGTCAGTTTTACTCAAAAAGCTATGAGAAACCATTCCTATATGAAATAAAAAATCATGAAAGCAAGGTAAACTGAAAACAATTGGAAGCAATTTGGAAGTAAAATAGTTATTTTTCAAAACTACAATAAGCATTGCATATATTTAAATATATAGAGATTTAGTATTAGAAAGTGTAAAGTAATATCATAACTACGATTATTATTGGCCTTTCAGTTGAGTTGTGAGAACAAAAACAGCATTTTCAGCTCTGATTTACATTATAGGGAAAGCGATGTTATGAATTTTATGGAGAAGCTGTATTTTCCTTAGAAAAAGCAATTAATCCCTTTTTTTCCTAGAAAGTTTATTCCATATAAGTTGAAAACAAATCATCAGGATGATATGTAATTTCAATGACTTCTAGTCTTCATTTTCTTTATGACTTTTGTGGTATTTATAAATTACATATTTTAAAATTAACATTAAAAATGAGCTTCAGGATATGAAAATGATTATTATATTTCAAATTATTTTAAAGCAAAATTATAAAAAGTAGTGTAAGACAGAAGAATAGAATATATATAATAATAATAAACAAGAAGTACTTTAATGAATAATTCAGATTCAAATAATGTAATGCTGCTTTTTTATATATGAGGGCAAATAAGTCTTTTGTTTCAAAAATAATTGTGATTTTAACTTTTTTCTAAAACACTTCTTAAATATTTTATAATAACAATTTGTTATGAGATGTATACTTATCATATGCTCTAATTTTTACCTTGATTCAGTTTGATTGTACGGGAATGAATAATGTGCTTACCTGAAAGAAAAAAAAAGAAAAAGAGCATACTGTTAGTTTGTTTCAAGAGGATATTTTTTTCAATGTACAGTAGCAAAATAGGACTCTGTGAATAACAGTCAAAATTCTCATGCTGCCCTGTCCTTCCCTCTGCTGCTCTGTGATCTTTATGATTGTGATAAAAGTCCACAGGCAAAACAGATTTTCCAAAAGCATTGGCAGCAAGTCTAATTTTATTGAGTTGAAGATAACTATTTTGTCAATTCTTTTCTGCAAGTAGCATACAGTCAAATAAACAATGTGAAAAAAAGTTTTGGTGCAGTTGTATTGCTTTGCAAAGATTTTAGAAACATCCTAGTACAAATGCAAATTTTGTACTACAGGTCTACTACAGAATCAAGTATGCTTCAAAATAAAACACTCCATTGACAAATACTGGTGGAATAAATTCAGACTTAACCTGTCTACAAAAGTTTTCAATAGTTGTAAGTTTAAAAATCATAATAACGGGCTGGAAAGTTGGCTCATGGTAGAGTGCTTGCCTCACATGCATGAGGCCCTGGATTTGATTCCCCAGTACCACATAAATAGAAAAAAACAGAAGTGGCATTGTGGTTCAAATAGTAGGGTACTAGCCTTGAGCTGAAGAGCTGAGTGACAGTGCCCAGGCCCAGAGTTCAAGCCCCACTGCCAAAAAACAATCATAATAATATGATGATATGATATAATATATTATAATACATAATACAATATACAATATGATAATAAAGTGTTTAAAGAATTGTGCTATGAATCCCAGTGCAATTATAGGTCTAAAGTAAAAATAGACTAGTATTTCCCACATTGCATTAAATACCTAAGCAGTAAAGCTAAATAAACTGTTGTATATCTTTGGAGAACACTTATGATAGCTAAAATTTAAGATTTTTCTATTCTTTCTAGCTACAACTGATTTTGAAAAAGGATTCAAAATCAGTATAGTGGCTTCTTGTTGCAGTTTTTGTGGTACAGGGGATTGAACTGAGATACTCACACATGCTAGGAAAAACTCTACTACTGAACATTAACCCAACCTAGGGTGTAACTAAGAAACTGGCTTACATCCCATTCAGGTTACAAATAGACATTCCAAAGTCTAATATGGGAAATATTGGTATATTACTTTATTGGAGGAACAAATTTTAAACAACGTTTACTTCTCTAGCATGATAGATATTTAAACTGCGGCTGATGAAAAACTTGACATATTACCTAGGCCTATAATTGAACTAAATGAAAGAGAAGAAGTTGGTATTGCTTCCACCATTTTTGTATTTGTCTTTCCTGAGCCATGTATCTTGCAAAAGGTCTTGGAATGAAAGACAGGGCAGGACTTATGGATTACATATTTGTGAAAGTGGAGAAAACTGTATCCAAGAAAAAGAAAAACACAGAACCTTTTACAGGACGGACCATCCACCAGAGAGCAATTTCTTGATTTTTCTAAAGATTGCTCCTTACCAGGAATGATTTGGAGTTTAAACCTAGTAACTAAATTCATAAAGTTATTGATTGCTGTTTTTGTATCTTCCTTGGGAATATGTATTTAATATTAGATATTTTTTATATAATTGTTTATAAGCTCCCATTAGACTTTTGACTGTGTAGTAGACTTTTGATATGTGTAGTAGAAAAAGCAATAGTGCTTTACGGAATGAATAAAGTTTCTTTGCTTGACTACTGGGTTATTATTTTATTTTATAAGGCTCAAAAAATTAACTGACCACATTTTAAAATTAAAAACAACAGTATTTTTTAAAACAATAACAACAACAGTATTTTGTGGTTTAATTCACTAAATGACACATCAATAGGACATTAAGGAGTAATTTTTGGCAATTTCAGGCACATAAAATAACAATTCAAGGTTGCTATTGACCAATAAAAAAGGTAATTCATTTCACAGAGTGTCTCTTTTGAGAGGTGGAATTGGTGTTTGGGATATACTGATTTTCCAATTAACGTGGCTAAGTCCGACTTGCACATTTTAGCTAAATTTCAATTTCCTTGAGTTAAACTTTTCCCGTATAAAAATGGTAAAACTACAGGTAATTTCCTTTGTTTGTTTTGAATTTTCTTTAAGGCAATTTATGCAAAGTTCTAAAGGAAAATAAAATATTTTTGCAACATTATTTACCATAGCTAAGATATGGAACCCACCCAGATGTCCCTCAGTAGATTAATTGATCAAGAAAATGTGGTATATATACACAATGGAATTCTATGCCTCCATCAGAAAAAATGACATTCCCCCATTTGTTAGGAAATGGAAAGTCTTGGAAAAAATTATATTAAGTGAAGTAAGCCAGGCCCAAAGAAACATAGGTCTCATGGTTTCCCTTATTTGCAATAACTAGTGTATGTCTGAGTCAAGCAGAAACTGTCGGATAAGTTGATGATAGGCGAAATGAACCCCAAGATGGGGACACAAGTGTTTTTTTTTTTTTTTTGCTTGCTTGCTATTGTTTCTAACATATTTATAAGGTACCACGTGATTTTTTGTTGTTGTTGCTTTGTATGTCCCTCCCCCACGGCTTAACCCGTTTTCACTGTATTTGATATTGGTATAATTTGGGAAGGGGAAGAAAAAAACAAAATTGTTTAAATAGGGATACAGGTGGACCCATTGCAACAATGAGATGTATAAGATGCTATGTCGAAAAACGAACTTTACAATTTAGGCGGGGTGGGGGGGGAGTGTAGTTGTGGAGATGGGAGTGAAGGGATAGTAGGGGGAAAACAAAGGAGGAGGCAACAATGCTCGATAAGAAATGTACTCATTCCCTTGCTCATGTAATTATAACCCATCTGTACAGTATTTTCACAACAATAAACATTAAAAAAAGATTTTTGTATACGTGTTTCTCTTTATAAGACATTGAGTCGTTAATTATTTTCTAACATGGTTGTGACCAATTGTTCTCCAATTTTTACACCTTCTGTGGAGTCAGATGTGGTTAAACATATATATTTTTTCTTGCATATATCTATATATTTAGGTATTTTAGAGGTAATCTTGGCAGTGAGCTCAGAGAGCTTTATTTGTTGTTGTTGTTGCTTTGTAGCCTCTCCTAGATTCTTGTGTGAGAACATATTCTAAATTATTGACTGGCACTTGGTAAAATTTTAATAAAAGAAGATTCTCCCATTATTTTATAATAATATAGCTACCATATTTTTAAAGTGCATCATTAAATGGAATAGTATTTTAATTTTAGTTTGGGCCTTATGTATAGAGTATATACAGGAGATAATCTGGTTTTAGTTCTGTCCATGTATTGTTAAAATCATAAGTTTATTTATACATAGATTGTAGTTCATTTTGATAAATTTATTATTGTTACATTCTATAATAGTGTACAAAATATGGCACTGTTGACAAATTATGACTTTTAATACATTTCAGACTAGCATAGCACTGCATAAATAAAAGGCACAAATCACTCTACATTACAGTAAGCAATATAATATTTTAAAAGCCTAAAGCCACTGTTACTTAAATATGCTAAAAATGTAATCTATCATATATATATAATATATATGATATATATGACATTTATATCATATATATATATATATATATATGTGCAGTTTCCTCATATGACCAGTACAAACCTCCCAGGGCCTAAAGTAGATTTATGATAATTATAACATGATTTGGACAATTATATTGACAATAATACCAATAGAGATTATGTTCCAAACATGGCTTACCAGCCTAGAATTTATAGTAATTGTGTGTCAGTATTTTCTGATGGATGTCAACTTTCATATATAAGTTCATTAATATAACACCGACTTAAAACTCCTGCCAGTACACACACTAATTCTTGCATGATCACATAATATATAGTTGAAAATTTTTTACATTTTATTTTTAAAATCAGTCTTATCATCTGTATTATCATCTTATATACATTGAATGTTAAAATTTATTTTAATCTGGCCATGAGTGACTTATGCCTGTAATCCTAGCTACTAGGGAGGATGAAATCTGAAGAACTATGTTTCAAAGCCAGTGTGGCAGAGAAATCCAAGACTCTAATCTCAATTAAATAGTAAAAGCCAAAGTGGAGAAATGGTAGATAAAATGCCTTGAATAACAAGCTGTGCAAGCATATTGAGCTTTGAAGGCCCTGAGTTCAAGCACCAGTGCAGTTAAAATTAATTAATTAAAAAAAACACTGTAGCTTTAAGAGAATTTGGCTTCATTTTCAGGATTGATCTCCAGAAATTCTTTCAGGTAAATATGCATACAGAATATTCACAGCAGACATACATAGGCAATTACACATTTTCACATTCTCATCAATATCTTAAATTTTACATAGAAAATTAGAGAACTATTGCTGTAGTTAACTCCTACTTGTCACACAAATATTAAAATATTTGAAGTAAATTTGAACTTAAATGTCCTCTTACTAAGTTCAAATCAAGTATAAGATTTTTGTTTCTCTTTTTTGTCAATGTATCTTCTTCCTCTTGAGATTATAGCCTTGGATAAATTGATAGCAGTCTGCCAATCCCCGAATTATTTATATTATTTTATTCTCCCTATTTTAATTATCTCATTCCAGAGCTCTTTAGTTAAGATTTCACTATGCTTCAGATCTTTACAGATTCAATTACAGTAATCATTGCGAAACTGTTTTTCTTTGAAAAGTACCGACTCCTTATTTGGACTTTATTTTTTTTTTATTTTGTATTTTTTATTGTGGAAATACTGTACAGAGGGGTTACAATTACCTAGGCAAGATAATGAGTACATTTCCTATCAAGCATTATAACCTCCTCCTCTGTTGTGTTTTGTTTTTTGGGCCCGGTCCTGGGGCCTGAACTGTGGACCTGGGCGCTGTCCCTCAGCTCTTCAGCTCAAGCCTAGGGCTGTACCTCTTGAGCCACAGCGCCACTTCCGGCTTTTTTTCCTTTTGCTTATGTGGTGCTGAGGAATCGAACCCAGGGACTCATGGATGCAAGGCAAGTACTCTACCACTGAGCCACCTTCCCAGCCCTGTAGCCTCCTTCTTTGTTTCTCCTTCCCGAACCTTCCCATCCTCCCCTAGCTCCCCAACCCAATCCCCCTCCCCCCTCCACCAAAGTTGTAAAGTTCGTTTTCGACATAATGACTTGTATATCTCATTGTTGCAATGGGTCCACCTGTATCCTTATTTAAACGAGTTGTTTTTCCCCTTCCCCTCGACAAATTATACCAACATCAAATACTTGTTGGTGGGAGTGTAACTTGTTCAACCACTTTGGAAAGCAGTGTGGCGATTCCTCAAAAGACTCCACATAGAGCTTCCCTATGATCCAGCAATTCCATTTTTGGGCATTTACCCAAATGTTCACAAACAAGACCACTAAAGCTACCAGCACGGCTATGTTTTTGCAGCATTATTTACTATAGCCAAGATATGGAACCAACCCAGTTGCCCCTCAGTAGATGAATGGATCAAGAAAATGTGATATAAATACACAATGGAATTCTATGGCTCCATCAGAAAGAGTGACATTGCCCCATTTGTTAGGAAATGGAAAGACTTAGAAAAAATTATATTAAGTGAAGTAAGCCAGGCCCAAAGAAACATAGGTCCCATGGTTTCCCTTATTTGCAATATCTAGTATATGTCTGAGTCAAGCAGAAAAGCTAGGATAAGTTGATGTTAGGGAAATGAATCCTAAGATATGTATTCAAATGTTTATTTTTTCTTTCATGCGATTGTTTCTAACACATTTATAAGATTATTTCTTTGTTTCTTTGAATGTCCCTCCCCCACAGTATAACCCCTGCTTACTTGGACTTTCTAAGAGTAACTAAAAGCCGATTGAAAACCTGGCAACTCTGCCTTCTTTTGTATTTGGCTCCTTTATCCTGCTTACCTCTCTGTACATATGTATGTTAATCATGCAACAAATCCCTAAAATCTAGTGATACCCAACTGGTCCCATTTCCCCTTAAGGATTAAGGCACACAAATAAGATTAACCTTACTGTTAGTGGTTTTACAATGTCCTATTCCAATACGCCATAAATTTCCCAGAATTCTCCATTCATTCTCCTGAACATGAAGTCATCTTGAAGTCCAGTAACAGAAGCTCACACACAAATCAGTGATGTTGCTATTTTATTTCTGCTTGACGTAGGTTGTCCGCTTCTCTCAGGACTTGAACTGAAATTGTGATTAATGGACTGTCTTTGACTAAGACTATGTAATTATGCAAATCGTCTATCCTGTGCCCAAATTATTCCTCTGTTTATTCCTAAATCTCAGGTCAGTACCCTGAAGGTGGATTAAAATGCTTGGTCTCAAGCCAGGGTCTTGGCTGTAATCCTAGCTGCTCAGGAGGCTGAGTTCTGAGGGTCCCTGTTCAAATCAAGGTGGGGCAGGAAAGTCTGAAAGACTCTTATCTACAATTAACCACCAGAAAACGGAAAGTGGTAGGAACTGCGGCTCAAGTGGTAAAGTGCTTTCTTTGAGCTGAAGATCTGAGGAACAGTTCCCAGGTCCAGAGTTTAAGCCCCAAGACACACACACACACACACACACACAGGTCCAGAGTTTAAGCCCCAAGACACACACACACACACAGACACACACACACACACACACAAACCACGCGCGCCAGCTTGGTTTCCATCTTCCCACAATGATGTTTCCTTTATTCCTTTTGCTTTTCTTGGGGCTAGTTTTCAGATATGACATAGTAAAAACTCCAGACTAAGGACTTGACCCAATGACTTTGGTTACACAACTTTTGAGAAAGTAACCAGAAATTGAAAGATATTTTTTCCGTTTAAGATTTTCTTTTTCTCTGCTTCTTTCTTCACAATTTTTGCCAATAATGTCACTAAGTACAACCAGTTGTTTTGTCTTTTATATATTGATCACAGTGTAGCATATATAATTGATGGTTTAACAAACTTTCTGTGAAATATAATAGTTTGATGACTACTGGAATAGTGCATTTAGTTTAAAAATATTTAATAATACGTATTTCACTGACAGGATTCTATGAATATCAAGTTAAATAAATCATATTTCATAAATGATCAAAGGTCACAATTCAAGAATCTTATTTCTAACATGGTTATGGATGTATTAAGATTTTTAACTCCACATATCTTATCTCCTTCCACATTTATGGATTGGAGAGAATTTGGTTTTAAAATATTTTTGTTATGGGAATGGAACATACTGGAAAATGTAAGACTCACATAATTATTATTCATAATAAAAGTCACCTGGTGTGAAAAAGAGCAAAATTTCCTATTTAAGGCAATACTCAGTGAACATCCATAAATTTAATTAGTCAGGTAAACAGTAATGACTCTGTAAAGATAATAGAAACAATGAATTATATATCAGAATAGGGTCTTAACTTTAAAATTGGCTAAATTATTCTGGAAGTATTTATACATTAATTAACTTTATTTAATTTTATTTTTTGTTGGTCATGGGGCTTGAACTCTAGGCCTGAGCACTGTCCTGCAGCTCTTCAGCTCAAGGCTAGCGCTCTACTACTTGAGCTACAATGCCAATTCTGGTTTTCTGGTGGTTCTTGGAGATAAGAGTTTTCATGGACTTTCCTGTCTGGGCTGGCTTTGAACCACAATCCTCAGATCTCAGCCTCCTGAGTAGCTAGGATTACAGGTGTGAGTCACTGGTGCCCAGCTTAATTAACTTTCTTTTAGGGCTAAATTTCTCCCCTCTATTAAACGACATAAACTCTCCTCAGTTACAAAGACAAACTAAGGTGAATGAGACTCAATTCTTAAAGGTAAGTGTCTAATGTAAAAGATAGAATAGTAAACTGATAAATCATAAATCGTAAAACAGATTTTAAATAACATTTATTCAGTTCAAGTAATTTAAATAAAGAATATTTCAAAACAAAAATATCATTCGGAGTAAATATGTGCCTTATTCATAGACGTCATTACATTTACAGCTGTAATTTCATAATGTGATTCTAATATGAACTTAGAAATAAACCCCCGCTTTCACTGTACTTGATGTTGGTATAATATGTGGAGGAAAAGGGAAAAAAACAAATTGTTTAAATAGGGATACAGGTGGACCCATTGCAACAATGAGATGTACAAGTTGTTATGTCGAAAAACGAACTTGAGAACTTTGGCTTGCGGTGGGGGGTGGGGAGGGTGGGGCAGGGGGAGATGGGAAGGGATAGAAAGTGGAAACAAAGAAAGAGGCAACAATGTTTGATAAGAAATGTACTAATTACCTTGCTCATGTGATTGTAACCTCTCTGTATGGTATTTTCACAATAAAACAAAAGAAAAAAAGAAAGAAATTCTTTGGTTATCATTATACACTTACCTTACTAGCTTAATTAACATGTTTTACACTTAGTTTTTTGTAACTATTAGGTGGCAAAGGGCTTCAACTTAAATAACGTAAGTGTTATCATAACTAAGCTTATGTATCTTATGATAGATTTAGTTTTTTGCCTCAATTTTATAATGATAATATGACATTAAATCAAATAATGAATGAAAATGTACTAATGATTTAAATTTCATGGAAATATGTTATCTTTTTTGAAGTATATATTAATGACATGTAATTAAAATAAATGTTCACACTAAAAGCACAAAGAGATGTAAGCTTATTTTTCATTTTTTCAAATTAAAATATCTTTTAAATATTTAAATTTGTGTCATGCTTATTTTATAATTCAGTGTATTCTGCTGAAGTTTGACCTTCTGTTATTGAAAACTATCAGGAGTAAGCCAGGGAAGTTAGTGTTGCGTACCCTGGTCCTACTCACAAATTCTAAATAGATGTCAAACTTATTCACATCACTGGAGCTGGTCAAACTTGTTTATATCATTTAGCTCTTCTCTGTGTTTGACTTTCCCCTGACTTTGAGAGTTTCAAGCTAAAGAGCAGCTAAATTAAGCAGAACACAACAAGCAGCATTGAGCATAAGACTGAAGTCTTTGTCTACTTGTTTCCTTAGCATATCCATCTCTTGTCTCTCAACTTTAGGTAACCAGTATGCAAAATAATAGGCACTAAATTGTGATGATTGGGGTGAAATGGTACCGGAATAGTTTACTATACACATCTACACTGATACTCAAAATCTCCTAATGATTTTGATATACATTTAATTAGTATTGAAGTACATAAAAAGCAAATTTTGCACACAATTGTATCAAGAGATATAAGCTTTCAGAAAAGGGATGTAGGTGAGAAATGGAAAAACTTGAATCTTCGAGGGAAAAATATCTGAACTTATAAACTTAAAATACAAAATCCAAAATACAAAAAATAAAAGGCAAATGGAAATATTCAGGATCTTTAATATCTGTTTAATTAGAAATAGCATAAAACTTGCTCAAAGGGAAGGGAATACAAAGTCAAAATTATATTTTTAAATATTTTCCATTATTACACTGCACATTCATACCTGCCTTGTTTCTATGATACATCTCTTACTGACCAGCACACACATAAAATTTGATAAGAATAGAATATAATTGTAAGGTCCAAAATATAAAACTTGTCTTCTTTAGTTTTTACAGCAGACAGCAAATGTTTCTTTGATTTTCTAGGTTGTACACAGTGAAATGAAAATATTCTCAAATCTTACAATATCGGTTATCAGACATAGTGACATGAAACCGGGGACAAATTCCTGTACTGCCTGCACTGTGAGGTTGACTAGAACCTTCTGGGGTACCTAGTGAGATCCTGTTTCAGAAGAAAGAACAATCATGACATGAGAAAAATATTTATATACATATATATATATATATATATCAGTGTCTTAATCATTACTGTTTAGCTTTTTCAATTTAGCTCCATGTTGTACCTACAGGAGATGCATTAGGAACAAAAGCAAAACTACAATGTCACCACATACTAATTTGGTCTTTAAATTGGTTGGTTAGCAGCCCTTCTATACTTTTCAAAAATCCCCTGATGTGTCTAAGGATCATAATTAGCAAAGAGAACTTGCTCTAAGATGTCATGTGTTGGTTCAGTCTATTTTCTGTTATTGTGTTGACCACTTGCTAATTCCCTAGCATCTTTAAGTTTTACTTTGTAACCTTAAGTAAATAAATGCATTGTATTATGTGACACATAAATCCATTTATATCTGAATATATGCATAATATAATCAGCCGGCCCCTGTAGCTCATGCCTGTAATCCTAGCTACTGAGGAGGCTGAGATCTGAGGATCACGGTTCAAAGCCAGCCGGGGCAGAAAAGTCCACGAGACTTTTATCTCAAATAAACCACTCAAAAACCGGAAGTGGAGCCATGGCTCAGGCAGTAGAACTTTCGCCTTGAGCTGAAGAGTGCAGGGATAGCACCCATTCCCAGAGTTCAAGCCCACGACCGCCAAAACAAAAAACAAACAAAAGAAACCCTTCATAACATAATCATTTTGTCATATTTTCTGTCATCTTTATTTTAAGGATAATCATAAACATCTCAATAATCACCTTTAGTTTAACATTACTGCATAGCCTTTATCTGCATAAATACATTTTGCAGGAATGTACTGTTATGACAGGCAATTTAGTAAAAATGCAGGAGAGAGTACATGTCTGTATACCAAAGAATGCAGTCACTAGCTGTATTGGTGATGTAGACAATGTAGACTTCAGGGAACATGTGTATTATTAACCAGGGGGCAGTGACAGTTTCATAGCTAGATTACCCTTATGCCACACACCGTTTGTACATATTGTATTTTTCTTGAAGCCAAAAGTGGCAGGACATAAAGGATCTTCTATATTTACCATTTGACCTGTATAGCTCCAATGATACAAATAGGTAGAAGAAGAAATACAAATGGTTAAATAACCTTCAACATAAAACTTATCAAACATTGAAACTAGAAATAACATAGAGAACATAAATTCTTCAATAAAACTTCAGTCTGATCTAGTTTGTGTTACAGTAAGACAGAATGAATTTTAAAATGTAGAAAACTAAAATGTAATGTTCCACCCATTATTTTTAAGTGGAAACTGAGCACAGCGTGGATGGTGCTTTATTTAAAATTGAGAAATCCTAAATTCATATTTCTATCTGTTCTTAGAACACTGAAATGAAAATGATCACAACTACTTTGGCAACACCTTTTATTAATTTCCAATAGAAGCAAGGTGAGGAAAATCCAGCCCCTCCAAAATGACAAGTTAAATCTTTAAATAAGCTATTATGATGAATTATACTCACAAATAGACAAGTTGAATTTAAACTACTTGGTACAACTACTTAAAAGTAATAAAAATAGGAAATGAATTTCTTATTCAATGATTGAGAAATTTATTATTAAGTGTTTGAAATATCTGAAAGATGCTCTCAGTTACTGCATTCTACCGTCTCTTCCATTATCGTTTCATAAAATAAATATTTTAATAGCTAAAATTCTTTCCACAAAGCAAGCAATTCAAAGTCTGTGAATTTGTCATTATCAAAATGAGACAGAAGAATATTTGAACACATTTTCAGATCTGGAAAACTCAGAAGGTAGGTAAGAGAAAACAAAAAAAAAAGTTCTCTGATCCATTTTCCCTTTTTAAAAAAGTCACAAATAAATCTTCTTTTTAAGAACTTTTTTTAAACGTTTGTATCATGGGGGGATAAAGGAAGTGCTTTCTGTTGAAATAAACAATAATTGAGAAGTTTTTTTCTTGACTTCTTTTATGAAAATGTTGATAATATTGCATTTACAATCACTAGTTAGCTTGCTTTTCCTTTTAACTTTTGACTCTGAATAAGCTCACTATTCCCAGAAAGAAACACCTGTCAAGTGCATGTGAGTGACTATAATAAGATAATTCATCATAGTCTGTCAGAGATTTCTCCTAGAAAGACCGCTGAATTTTTATCCTTACTTACAAATCATGTGTCACTCCTGTTGAAACTTTGGTAGTCATTTTGGACTTGATTAAAAGTCCTTCCAAACTGATAATGGCAGATAATTAAGTTATCAGTTATCAAAACGTCTTTTAACTTTTCCTTTTTTTTCTACAAATATATGATACCATCCGGCTAGTTTAATCTGACCTGCTTCCAGGGTATGAACCTTTGTGCCCTTTCCTTTATCATCCTTAAGAGAAGGATAAGAGGACAAAGTAATTCACAATGACAAATGAGCCCTATCTCAAGAGTCTAATTGGGCAATTTTGTTTTCCATTGTAAACCTGGGAATCCACAACATTTTGAACTTCTTCACAAAGCTGCCAAGACTGAGTGGTTAAATGAAGAACAGGTGGATTAAGGGTTTCTGCCAACTTGCACTATGTTATATTTTGATAATAATTCTTGTCATTCAATCGTTACTCCATTTGTGCCCTTTACTTTAAACCACTTTCCATAAACTTTTATTACTTTGTTGAATTAAAAGTTGTCATCTTCTCATTCTTCCTTATATGTTACTTCCTACACATTGCAGAGTTTGCATTTATGATTTATTAAAATATGAATATGTACATGTATGTCTCTATGTTTTTTTAATTTTATAGCATATTTATGTGCTTCAGTAAAATAGATTTTACTTTATGCAAAGAAAGAAAAGTAAACTTGTGTTTGTGTCACTAATTTTTTTACATTATTTCAAATAATATCCATTTTATATAATTAACAAATTATCCACCTGGAAAATATGTTCTCAAAGCATCACCAAAGAAATTGTGCATACATATATAATATTCTGCTTGACATAGCAAAATAATACACATATATATATGTATAACAGAATAATCTTAATAATATATTTTCCTGTCTCCCAGTATTATGAGTTTAAGTTGTTTGCTAACTTGCATGTTTTTTCTAGCTCATAATCAAAACAAAATTAAAAAAATCCATTAGCTTGTGGGCTCTGTTTTCTTGCTCTCTCATCCCAAAATATTTATTGACTACCTGCTGTTATCACAGTAATACTTCTTTTTCCTCAAAGAAAGTTTGGTAGACGTCTGTGTAAAATATTAGTTTACCGAACACACAGGAGAAAGAAATATCCAACAAAGTCCTTCCATAGAATTTGTAGCATTGCTCCTTTTGCCCAGTTGTTACTGCAACCATATAAGAAAAGGAGTGGTCAAACTTTCTGAGAAATGTCTCTATATACTGGCCTTACACTTGAGATGCATATTAAATTATCCTAATCAGTGCATTCTTTAATCCTTTGCATTTCTTTTAACCATATTCTTTTTTTTTTTTGGATTGGTCGAAAGCCTTAAAAATACATGAAAACAAATGAAATTAGCTGTATAGATATCTCAGATTTCTGATTGATTCTCAACTTTGAAAAATTTACTTTTTATTTTTTTCTCTCCAAATGTGTGTGGGAGGCTACCATCATGAGGATATATATAAGTGCTTAAAGTCTCTAGCAATGGTAACAACAGGAATTATTCAATAAATGTAAATGGTGCTTCTTTAATTTTTGTGAGTAGCATGTGTGTAAATACAAAGTTTCATTTTTAATGGCAGTTTACAAAACTTCAAAGAAGTTAAGGTTTATAATATTTGAAGTCTTTTGAATTCTCTTGTATTTTTAATGGTCCACTGTTCTCACACTTCTTGACTGCCAGATACATATGGAAAATTGTTATTAATTTTTTATTTATAGGATTTTCTTGTAACTGAAAGTTCAGAGAGAACAATAACTTTGTCAGTGAGCAATATGAACCACTAGTACTTTTTTTCCCTCCTTTTCTCAAACTAGGTTATGCTGATATGTTAAATAAAAAATGAATCAAATTTTGTCTTATTACAAAATATCATGTAATATATTCCTTTTTTGTAAAGTTTTAAATATATGATATTCAAATCAGAATCTTCATGAAGGATGAATCAGCAATGGAATTCTCTGTATAAAATCTCATTTGTAAAATCACTATGGAAGGAATCAGACCTCGAAAAATTCAAATTGTCTGGTAGTAAATAAAATCTTAACCATTCGGAAATCAGCCTCAAAAATCTTTCACCTATTAAAGGTGTGTAAGAAATTAATTTTCTTTCAAGAAGACCAGTAAGTCATGAATTATAAGACACACCATTATTTTATATATCATTAAATAAAAATGCTAAACTTTATGATGTGAAGGAGAGAAGAGAGTGAATATATACAAGTCAGTATATATATATATATATATATACATACATACATATATATATATATGTGTGTGTGTGTGTGTGTGTGTGTCAGTAGCAACAGATGTTTCTCCACACACATTTCTATGAATGGAATTTTCAATAATTCTTGAAGATTACTTGCAATCTTTCTTTACTCCCTAGAAAACACTTAATGACTATTTCAATGCTAATATAGTGTAAAATATAGTACATAGCATAGTGTATAATATATAGTATAATATATATTGGAACAAACTAGTTTGAAAAGTGTACCTAGGTAGAATCACATCTTCTACCAACAAATAAATAATATGCCCAATATCAATCCTTCAGCACTGTATTCACAAAATTACTTGTATATTGCAATTCAGATATTACCTATATATTAAAATTATTACCTATATATTAAAATGTAAATCAAGGTCTTATTTATTAAATTTATATCAACTACCCAATATGCATAAAGTCTATTGGAAAAGATGATTTAAAGAAGTAAGTAGCAATTATCTCAATAAAACAAATCTGTTTTCGCAATTGTGCCTGTATAGAATTGCCTAAAATAAAATAATTCTACAGTTGAATTTACAAAATTTTGAAACTCTTATAATGACTTCCTGGAACAAGAAAAATAAGTCTTTTTAAAATGAAGAAATGTTCATGAGAGCAGAGAACCCTCCACTAAAAATGTTCCTATTACCACAACCATTAGACACACAATGTCTGTGAGCATACACTCTTCCTTTTCTGTCAAAAAATATTTGAAAAGTATTTGTGAGCTCAGAGAAAAACTAAAATTTCCTTATTTATATGTATTTAAATAAAGGTCATTATGCAAAATATAATACCAAAAATGAATTAAATAACTATTCAATGGATTGTTCAATGCCACTGTAATATTAATATAAACTGCTTAAAATATAAAAGAAATTAAACTAAAGTTGTCAGTTCTCAGAAGATGAAATTGATTGCCAAGGTTGCCAATGAGAACGTAAGAGTATAATACTGAGGCTGCATGTATTTCAAAGTGGATAAATGCACCAAGGGAGCTTTAGAGCAGCTTAACCAGTGGGAGATCCTTAAATACTTGACCTCCTTTCCACAGTCCAAAAATCATGGTGCCTGATCAACAAAACAAGGTCAAGTACTGCAACGAACAAAAGGTTTTAAGTGTCCCATAATATTGTCCCATCATGCATTGCAATTATTCCTGACACTTTCTTTGGAACACAACAGCATCATGGTGATCATTGTTATTTTAAAAATATTTTATAAAAAGAAATAGAGAATATTCCCAAAGTTGTTACAATTCTGATGCAATTTTACTGTGTAAGAACTATTCTGCTTATAGGGAAAATATAGTCTAATAGGTATGATGAATTCAGAGTCAATACTGAGTAGATACACATGTTACTATTTGGCTGGGACATTTAAAAATCAATAAAAATCTCGGCCTTTTTTTTTTTTCTTGTTTGCTTTGTTTTCCTAAGACTGGATCTCCTAGCTCAGACTATCCTGGAAATCCATCTGAAGTTTAAGCTAATGTCACATTTGTGTTCCTCCTACCTGAATAGCTCTAGTGCTACGATTAGAAACATATATCAAGATTTGTTTGAATCTAAATCTGTGAAGCCCTTCAAAGTTTTTAACAAAGCAAATATTATGCAAATACTTGGTTTTTAAAATAATTTATTTAAAGCAATATATTACTCTTTCAGCAAAGTTAAAAAACAGCCTCTTTAAGATAAAATTAACATAGGGTCAATTCTCATTTAGTAATTATGTCTTAAAAATAACCACTAGCAATAGGTTAATGATACTTGGCCATTATTTCTTGCAAATTAGAGTTAGATTTCTGGAAACTCCTTATCACGATAGGTTTTTCTGTTTGGGGGGGTTGGTTATTTTTTCTCAGCTTAGAAATACATAACCTTGTTCTAAGTGTGATTCTGTTAAAATTGATCATACACAAAAGGCATTTCTTCAGAATATTTATGTGCAGGGTTTATTTATAATACATCTCTAACTGTGAAAGATTTAACATTTTCCTGAATTGTAATAACTTGACTAGGCATTTCTCTGGCTTTGAAGTTCACAGCAAGGCTGGATGCTGAGCTTTCTTCAATCATTTGCAATCTCCTGAATGCACAGGTTTAGTCATTTGCCATCATTATCTTAGCTCCATCATACACTGCATGCTACTTTATATCTTTCCAGAATTACCTCCCAAACATACCATGAAATACCACTGATCACATTACTGATTCATTAATATTGAACTCACGATGAACACCAATATAACACCATAGAGCAAAGCTTATCTGTCAGGTGCCAGTGATCATATCTACAATCCTAGCTACTACTGATCACATTACTGATTTACTAATATTGAACATATGATGAATAGCAATATAACACCATAGAGCAAAGCTTATCTGTCAGGTGCCAGTGATCATGTCTGCAATCCTAGCTATTCAGGAGGCTGAAAACTGAGGATCATGGTCCAAAAAAAGCCTGGACAGGAAAGTCCATGAGACTCTAATTAACCACCAGAAAACTGGAAGTGGCATCATAGCTCAAAGTGGTAGAACACTAGCAAGTTGAGGGACAGTGCCCATGTCATATGCTCAAGCACCATGGCACACAAAACAACAATAACAAACAAACAAAAATGCTTATCTAGCGTATTGCTTTTTCATCTCAGAAGATACGAGTAGAAATGTTACCTCTCCAGGAAACTATGTTTCTTTTTTTAAATATATTTTTATTGTAAAAATACTGTTCAGAGGGGTTACAGTTACATGAGCAAGGTAATGAGTACATTTCTTATCAAGCATTGTTGCCTCCACTGTCCTCCACAACTACATCCCCTGCCTAAATTCTAAAGTTCTATTTTCAACTTAGTGTCTTGTGCATCTCATTGTTACAATGGGTCAACCTGTATCCCTATTTAAGCCTTTTGTTTTTTTTCCTTCCCCTCCCCAAATTAGAGAAGTGTATATACAAGATGCAGGGCAGGGACAAAGCGTTTTTTTTTTTTTTTAATTTCTTGCTATTGTTTCTAACGTATTTATGATGTACCATGTGATTTTTTTCTTTATTGTTCTTCCCAGGGTATAACCCCTGTTTTCACTGTATTTGATGTCGAGACTATGTTTCTTAGTGCTGAAATCACCAACTATAGACCACACACAGAAAAAGATGGCCTTAAACTGAGTATGAAAAAGAACATGTATCTGTAGTTGATTGAAGAAACTAAAAGGAAGAGTGCTAATGTACCTACTAATATGTGTTGAGGAAAACTAAATTTTATATCACTCTTCCCAAGTCTGTAAATGTATTCTGATATTGATTTGGGGTACATATTTTAATAAGTAATAATATTATAAAATTAGACACTAGAAATAATGAGATAAACATATAATTGCTATAAATATGTAGTTTTAACTATATAACTATATATAAAACTATGCATATAAAACTATATATAAAAACTATACATATACATGTATATATACTCTGTATACAAAGCCGGATGCTGGTGGCTCACGCCTGCAATCCTACTCAGAAGGCTGAGATCTGAGGATCATGGTTCAAAGCCAGCCTGGGGCAGGAAAGTTAGTGAGAGTCTTATCTCTAATAAACCACTAGAAAACTGGAAGTGGTGCTATGGCTCAGGTGGTAGAGCACTAGCCTTGAGCTGAAGAGATGAGCGACAGCGTGTAGGCCCAGAGTTCAAGCACCATGACCACCACCACCACCACCACCACTAACAACAACAAAGCTCTGTATACAAAATAATGTACATTTATAAATATAAATATGTAGGTTGACTTTTTTGAACTCAGGTCCTGAGCACTGTCCCTGAGCTTTTGCGTCTAAGTCTAGTACCATAGCTCTGCTTCCAGTTTATTGGGATGGCATTTGTAGAGTCTCATAAGACTTTCCTCCCTGGTCTGACTTCTTATTGTAATCCTCAGGTCGCAGCCTCCTGAGTAGCTAGAATTACAAGAGTGAGCCACTGGTCCCCATTTTTATAGTCAATTTTTAAAATTATATTTTATTATCTTTAAATTGTTGCAAAAGTATTTGCATTTAAAAATCGGGCTCTAATACAATGCATTTTCATTATTGTAACCCTTTTCACCATTTTCTCACATCCCCTTTTTTTTCTAGTAGTTAAACTCAGCTACTAGAATAAGTAATATTTAAATATCAGTTATCTTTTTCACTCTCCTGTCCCATATGCCATAATTTATCAACACTACCCCAACCCAAATGAAGAATTTCATAATAAAATGATAATTTTTAAGGATATCCTATTTGTGATAAATCATGCTAGAAGGACTTGAAGACATTAGAATTCAATAAATAGTCATATCTGCATTATTTTTCAAAGCTTTAAAACCAAAAGGGTTTTAAATAAGCTTATTTGTTTTGCATTATTTTCAAAATTTAAATGTATAAATTAAGCACAATTATAACTGGCCATGGTGGCTTGATTGTAATCCCAGCAACTGAGGAGGTAGCCATGGGGAAAACAGAAAAGTTACCTGATATTTAAATGGTACCTGTTCTAGTAGCTGAGTTGATTTATTTGCAGCCTAGGCCCAAAAGGAAAGAGATACCATCTTACATCACTAATATATTTATGGTGATGCCTGATTGTGACCAGGTGTAAGATCATATTCGTAGTCTCATCTGGCTAGAAATATGAGACACTTCCTGAAAAATCACTAAATAAAAGCCAAAACACAAGATCTGTACCTCAATAAATATGCCTTCAGTTTTCAAAATAAAATATAGTAGTGTAAAAATGTTCGTATTACATGTGTTCTTCCTGTTTATACTATCTAGCCAATTGGCATTCCTATCATCACTTTTGACATCAGAGAGCCCAACAAGGAATTGTTGTAAAGCATTTTCCCCAGGGCCACCAGTTATACTAGAAATTATGAATGTCATTAATACCCTGCCACTTCAGTTTTGAAGAGCTTATGTTAATTTAAGTCTAAGAAAGCTTACACGCTGCACAATTCTTTTTAATTAAGATTAAAATTATTCAGGATGTCAATATAGTCCTCAATAATAATGATGACTTAATGTGTCATCTCATGTTCTTCTTTTTGCTATATGGCCATGTCTTATACTTGTTTTCAGACTGATGCTGTTTAGGTAAACAAAGTTCAAGGTTACCTAGAAATCAACTTTATGTCTGACACTGTGGTATATAGACAATTATGAAGTTAGCAATATAATTTGTGAAATTTGGTAGAAAAGTGCAAATTGCAAGGGTCTATGTCTCATGGTCTTAAAATGATCCTTACCATAACCACTAAATTATATATATATATGTGTGTGTGTGTGTGTGTGTGTGTGTGTGTGTGTGTGTGGTGTGTGTATGTATAGAGAGAGAGAGAGGGAGAAAGAGAGAGAGACTGTTTCAATGAAACTTGAATTTTATGATAAACCAAAATCATTAGAATCATAAAACAGATATATTTGATAATAAACCTTTAAAAATATGAAACTTTAAATGTTTTTTATTTCCTCCCGTAAATTTAACATAAAGGAATTGTAGCATAAGTTTTCCTTCTAACTGGAAAAATAACTGAAATGAACTCCTTGCATTTCTTTATACATTGTTATAAATGTGATCATTTTATAAATGAATTAACATTTATAACTCTTATTTCCCCATACCAGTAATTTTGTAGACATTTTCCCATTCAATGTATTTAACAAATATTGCTACTGGGGTAAACTTTAAGCCCTCCAACTTACGACATACTAAGCAACAAACATTTTAGCCTTGAGGTTTTCTTGTTATATGAGGATTTTTTCTCGACAAAATATAATTTGTTGTAATCATTTAAATGACAGTTTCCATAAAAATATAAACATATACTATATTATTAGTTAAGGGAAATGATATTCCTTATACAAAAATACACATTTTATTTTGTACTTTTCAGAATTAAACACACACTTTAGAGATGACGAAACATCTAAATGTTAAATGTTAATGTTAACACCATCTACACAATCTAAGTTCTTGCAAACAGGTGAACACTCCACACTGATCAAGGAGCCAAGGCTGCATTGTTCGAGAAGCATGCTCAAACTGACATTATTGGTACTCTACTAGAATTAAAGATATAAAGTTAAAAGTAAGAAAGCATAACTTTTCCTTTGACAGTTTCCTTCACTTTAATTGGCAATTTGACACTTGCATCTGTTATAGTGGAAAATATGCTATTTTTAATGTGAAAGAGTTTCTTTGTAGGTAGTGTCAATAAAATTATATAAAATGATGTGAAGTGCCATGTGAAATGAATGTAGTTCAATAAAAAATTGGATGTGTCCCTTATAGATATTCACATTGTTCTAATCAAATAGTTTTAGGAAGAA
>NW_012267289.1:3086282-3091319 GCF_000151885.1 Dipodomys ordii | reverse complement strand
ATTCAATTCAAACAAATGTTTTCTTTTCATGTTAGTAGAATATAATTATGTTGATAAGTGGGTACTTTATAAGCAATAATTTTGATTTTGCTGATGTCAATTTGATCTCTGGGGGCTTAATGAAATATACAAATGGTATTGCTACATGTAGTTGCTCAAACTATTGTGGCCTAACTATACATGTAGAACACTGATATGTTTGATTCATTCCTATAGTTGTGATTATGTTTTCCAGTTAGCAATGATCTGCTACTGCTATTGAAGGAATTATCTTAAGCCTGGTTCTAAATGTGTATAGTAAACTATTAATGAAAAAGGAAGATACTAATTCTTTGGGTCAATTTCCTAGAGAAATTAATAGAGAGAGGCAGATTTAAAGGGCTATAAAGTCAGAATGTGTTTTTTTCACATTACACAATAATTTGTTCTCAAAATACATAAGGATAATTCTGATATTTAAAATCTGTGACATTTAGATATCTATTCAACTGCACATAAAACTTGTTACTGGATGAGTCTGATCCCTTTTCATGTTTCTTGTTCTGTGATGGAAGTCAGATTCTCACTAAATATGCCCTCACTAACAATGTAAAGCTTATTCCACTAAGAAAAATAGGTACACTGAATATCAATTTCATTTTACATTTCCCTACATATTAATGATTATAATCTACTACAAATTATAGAGTGCTCAATGTTTAAAAAATATTTTCACCTTTTTGTGAATGAATGTTTTTATTGTTTCTACTTTAAACTTCGATAGGAATTTGTGGCTACTTAAAACTCCATATTATCATTGCTGTGCTAGATGGTTGAATCAAATAAAGGGCCATGTGTACCTGTCTCCATAAAAGAGGAGAAAAATCCAAATTCTGTGAAATAACTATGGATTAGAATTAATATAATTTTTTATCATTTATGGGCTTGTTTGTTTTGTGCCAGTCCTAACACTTGAACTCAAAGCCTTGGAGCTGTTCTTGAAGATTAATTTAAATTTTTTGTTCAAGGTTACTACTCTACCACTTGAGCCACAGCTCCCCTTTCAGTTTTTTGTTTTTGTTTTTGTTTTTTTGTAGTAAGTTGTAGAGAAGAGTCTCAGAGGCTTTCCTGCCCAGGCTGCGTTCAAACTGTAATCCTCAGATTTCAGCCTCTGGAATAGCTAGGAATATAGGCCTGAGCCATCAGAGCCTGTCTTGAATATTCTTTTCAAACAATGGTTTAATAAAGGATTAATGAGACCAATAAATGAATTCATGATAATGTCAATGAAACTTATAATAGTTGCCTTTTCTAGATCTGAAAATAAACTCAGTGTTCTTATGTTGATAAGTAAGAAGAAAGAAATGTGGTTTATATGATATTATCATGAGAATGTACTTGAATGTATGAAGTAGAAATCAAAGGAAACATTCATGTAGGCACATATCTAATCAGTAGGAAAACTTCATTTGAATGAATGCAGGTGATGGTTCTAGTCAAAATACACATTGATTTTTTAAGGAGGTTCTATAGATTTACTTGGGGAAAAAGGAAGGGTTCAAGGTGTAGAAGACAAAATATCCTTTTAATGCTCATTCACTTTAAGAAGAGAGTGAGTGTGGCTGAATGTAGTCAAAATATTTAAGTATGTGAAAGTGGAACTAGAAAAAATGAAGAGATGGATAAGTTTGGGTGAGATATAAGAAAGGAATGATATAGATCAAAACACATTGTACTCAAATAGGCAGGTTGAAATTAAATTTCTTTGTGCAACTGCTTAAAGAAATTAAAAAAATAAGTTTATAAGTCTAAGAAATCCATTTATAGTAAGATAAAACAAAATGATACTTCTTTGATTTAGCAGTAGGGATATTCTGGGTCCAAGTAGCCCCCATACTCATCTGTTGTGGGACCATTATTAAGGAAGAGAATTGTGATAAGGATTGTAATGTCTAATAACCACTTAAAGGGCAGGGTTAAAATGCTTCTAGGAGAGCAGAAGTGCATAGCTTGTAATCTGACTTAAAGGGTGAAAGGAAATTCTGGACCTTACCTTTGCTCCCATAGCTATTCTAGAATATTCAGGAAGAGACACATATTGTCCAAGAGGCACTTTAATGAAAGGGTGAGACCAGGATCAGAACATTGAATAGTTTAAAAAGAAAAGTAATAGAAGCTAACAATAAGTAAGCAGATAAATTTAGTAACTCAATTTCCTTGAAAATTATACACTTTTTTAAGACACAAAATGGAGGAGGATAATGGCAACTTCTTTTAATGAGGCAGAAAATCGTCATTCCTGAAAAACTTTAAAGGTAAGAATATCACTTGTGCAGATGTAAACATTAATCATGTCAAATATGTCACAGTACTTTACTCAAATTACATACTACCTATGTCAAACATATAACTTTTCTGAGATTAGATTTCATTTTGTATATTTTATTTTATTATGTGGCATTAAAATACCTAAAATAAAGCATGAATTATATACACATATTATATCTAGCTGCACATGTATTTTTATATTAATGTTTCTTTTGAGCACTGTAATCTATAATAATTAAAAATGTTTTACAATGTATAGCTATATTTGATGTACTTAAAAGACATGTACACCAACCATATAAAATTGAGTTAACTAGCGAAATATAAAGTACATTATGCCTGATCGACAATATGGATGAAAAATTCTTCGTAAATACATGTACAAAATTGTAAGCAAATTGGCAATTATTCTCTCTATAAGTTAGGATATCCACATAAAAATATAAAATGTAAAGAATCTATATAATTTGCTAGCTATCTAATAATTTTATTGTTTTCTTCCTAGACCTAAGCATTAAAATGAATCCATGGTACACGCTAGGCACACACTGTGCTATTGAGTTACACCCAGTCCCATTGGTCTTTTAATACATAAAGAAAGGCGAGAGTGGATAGTGAAATAAGCAGTGAAATCCTTCATAAAATTATCATACACTAGAAAAGAAAAATGAGAATGACAGGCACCTGTGTCTCATACCTGCAATCCTAGCTACTTTGGAGGCTGAGATCTGAGGATTGTGGTTTGAAGCTATACTAGACAGGGAAATCTATGAGACATTTATCTCCAACAATAAAAAAAGAAATATTCAAAAGAAATGAAAATAGAGCTGTAAGTTAAGTGATTGAGTGGTAGCTTTGAGTAAAAAACAACAACAAAGATCCAGGCCCTGAGTTCAAGTCCCAGGATTTACAAAATGTCTAAACAAACAAATAAATACATAAGCAAATAAATAAATGGGATCTATAGTGTATCTTTCCTAGATTGGCATACCGGTGGGAGTGGGAAGGGGGAACTGAGAGGGTTGAAATAGCCAAATATTGTCAAAATTCTTCATGTCCATATGTGAAAATGGATCAGTGAAAGTCTAATGAGTTTCATCTGGGAAATGAGGAAGGAGGATGAGAGAATTATAGAGAAAGTAAGTCTGATCAAGGTACATGGTAAATATACACCAATGTGTCAAATTGAAACTTTCTTGTTGGTGTTAGTAAAATTGTCAAAAATAAGTGTTTTTTTTAATGATGCACATTATATATTTCAGAAATGTATAGTGATAATGGCCAAACAATTACTAAAAGCAGTACCACTGCATTGTATACTAGAAAGAGTGTTTACTAGAAATTAATGAAAATTAAATTTTACCAAAATTTTATATAAATCTATTGAAAATTTAATGTGAGATGAAAAGTCATATTCTAATATTTTGAAATTTTGTTCTAATTGTGTTTAGGGGACTGTAATGTTATTAATGTTTATGATTAGCTATTTTATGTATTTGTTTTCATTGTAGGAGTATTACTAATAAAATGATTTCAAAATTCTTTGATTTTTCTCAGTTAAATAAATATCTAAAAAGTGCTGCAAAGTCATACTAGCCTTCATACAGCATATTAATTTTACTCAAAATTATTTTATATTATTTTAAAATAGTAGTGTACCATGTAAGTTTCAGTTAAACATCATCAATTCCAATACTCTATATTCAAATTCTATATATTCACCACATTAGAGAGATTGTGATATATTAATCTGTACAGGTGGAGAGTGTATTCTTTGGTTTAATCTTGGGCAGTGTTGCTTCACAAATGCAATTCTAGGTATTCAAGTTGCTAAGACTTGAAGAATTATGGTTTGAAGCCAACTCAAGACAGAAAAGTCTCAGCACACCTTTTTCAAATTAAATGGCAAAGGGCTTGGATAATAAGGATGGCTCAAGTCTAATAAAGATGAGGCTCTGAGGTCAAGCCACAGAATGAACAGATGTAAAAGAGAGAAAGATAGAAAGGGAGAGAGAGAGAGAAGGAGACAGAGACAGAAAGAGAGAAAGAAAGAGACAGAGACAGAGTGACAGAGACAGAGACAGAGAGAGACAAAGAGTCAGAGAGAGACAGAGAGAATCCAGCTGTAACTTATAACATACTTTATACAATAGCCACAAATAAGATAAGTTGGCTTATTTTAAAACATCTGTTGTTATTAGAGTTTGTGATTATAGCCATTCTAACTGGGGTGAGGTGGTATCTCAATGTTGTTTTGAGTTGCATTTCTTTTATGGTTAGCGAGGTTGAGCATTTCTTTATGTGTCTATTGGCCATCCTTCTTACCTCTTGAGAAGTTTCTCTTTAAGTCTTTAGCCCACTTACTTATTGGGCAGTTATTTCTTTGAATATTTGTTGTTGGGGGATTTAATTTTTTGAGTTCCAGGTATATTTTAGATATGAGACCTTTGTCGTTGTATGACTAGTGAAGATCTTCTCCCAATCCATGGGCTTTCTATTGATTTTGCTAGCTATGTCCTTTGCCATGCAGAAGCTCTGCAGTTTTATGCAATCCCATTTCCTCAACCTTTCTTTGATTTGTTGTGTTTCTGGTTCTCTATTAAGAAACTTTGGGCCTGTGCCAAGGAGACCTAGAGTTTTTCCTATCCCATCCTGTAATGTTTTCAGAGTGTCTGCTTTGACTCTGAGGTCTTTGATCCATTTGGAGTTGATTCTGGTGCAGGGTGATAT
>NW_012267289.1:3084008-3086232 GCF_000151885.1 Dipodomys ordii | reverse complement strand
ATAATCCCTCTTGTTCAATTGGAACATCTTTGTAAAACTACTCAATATCAGTTTAAAACGGTGATTGGTGTTATATATGCTTCCATGATATAATGCTATATTTCTTGGTTGCTTCCTATCTGCAAAATTTCCAGAAATTACACAAAATTACATTTATCAAAGTGACCTCCAGGAAATGAAAAGAGTTTTGATTTATTTTTTTTTCTTTTTGCAATTCTTTTCTCTTTGTTCTGCTTGTTCATTCATATGTCTTTGGGAGTCTATGAGAAGGCACAGAAATGGAGGGACAAAGGGTGAACAAATGTACCACTGGTACTCACCGGACATTATATGAACAGTATATGAACATAAATTATAAAACTTGTGGGTGGGGACAGGAGGTAAAAACTCGGAGAGCAAGGGAAGGGGTGACATTGTCTAAAACAATTTTATAACAATACAAATAAATTAAAAGTGAAAGTGAAGCTATAGTGCTATAGAAACATAGTCAAGCTAAACATTTTTATGTTAACTTATTTCTAATTTTTACTTTATGTTTCATTATATTGGGTTTGAACCATTTCTAATGCTCAATGCCTTGATACATCAGATTCATTTGGAATATCATAAACTGTTAGGTCTTCTGTGTCTGTAGGCATGGGAAGTTTAAATTCTAAATTCTGCTCTGTTTGATTGAAGGCAAAGGGGTTTCATATTTATTCTGAAAATGAACAAGCTATTATTTTTGTAAACATATTTGTCATGTGTACAGGGTACTGTACAGCTTGTTTATTTGATGAAGTTTATGATTTCTGAAACTTCAGACTCCAGGAGAAAATCCTTTGACATTAAGATGTAAGTAATACTTTTAAATATCAGAAAAATTCACATCCTGACAATATATTTATTTTAAATTTCTAAAAGTATACTTGAAATATACATATACTGCCCCTGCTTAGGTGTGGCTTATAAATATACCTTAATTGTCACACTCATGTGTGAAGATACAAATTTAAGCGTTTTTTTTTCCACTCAAGAAGAAAGCAAATTTTTCTAGAAAAGTCAAATACAATACTTAGGTTTTAAATTTTGTGAGTAGTAATTATGAATAAAGTTATATCTGTCTGTCTGTCGGTCTGTCTGTCTATCTATCTACTGACTCAAGGAAGTCATCAGGATTTTGCTTGTAAATAGTTCCTCTATTGTCTTGGTTCAGTGTCACGTGTTTCTTACCTATATATTCAGAATATATTTTGACAAGCACAAAATAAGATTTAGAATGTAATTATTATTCTAAGTTCTTCTCCAAGTCACTAATGGTGATGAACTGTTCATCAAATATACAAGTCAACATATAAATATCTTTACTAAAAAATAAATGTATATTTCATTTATGTATCCAGTTATCTAAAAATTATACCTCCCTTATGATAAATTTAAAGCATACAAATACTATCCTTTCCAGACCCCAGTCTAATGAGATTCAGTGTAAATATAAATAAATTAATCCTCTTGTTTTAGAAATCTGTTTTTGTTATTAATCTAACCAAACTGGAAGAAGTAAAATTTTAGTCATTCATAGTAAGAATATTATTTTATATTTGTCTGTTTATGTATAAACACAGGTGCCTTTGGTTCTAAATTTTAAATTATAAAAATGAAGTAAGGGATGATTAAAAACAAATTTTGTATGCTTTTTTTCTAAAATTTGTGTTGGTACAAATTTAATTGAGAGACTGATACAGAAACCAAAGCTTTTCACATGTTAAAAAGGTATTTTAATTACACTAATTGTAAAAACAATTTAATTTTTATAAATCATTTGTTCCTTTATTTACATTTTCCTGGAAAGAAATAATTCAGTAACTATTTTATTCAGAAAAATTAATAATTATATAAAATATATTGGTACTCTTCAATGATGGCTCATTGTAATTATTTTATTATGTCTTTCATATTCATAGCACAACCATACCCTCAGTCTTCCTTTGACTCTATAGATGTAGAAAAGTAGAAGAAATAAGTAAAGCTAAATGAGCTCATCTTCAGTCAGGTCAGCATTTAGAACACATTTACTACTTAGTACTTCAATGCTTCTAGTCAAGACAAGATTTAGCTGATTTTAATATGTTCTAACTCTTAAAAAATCTTTAAATTGTTGGATACAGATTGGTATATCCAATTATATTCCAGTGCTTCTTGATCAGTTACCTTTCCCATCTTTCTCCTAATCTCTCCCAAGCTT
>NW_012267289.1:3070379-3075208 GCF_000151885.1 Dipodomys ordii | reverse complement strand
CATTGCAACAATTAGATGTACAAGTCTTTTTGTTGAAAAACGAACTTTACAACTTTGGTGGGGGGAGAGGGGGGTTGGGAGGAAAGGGTTTGGGAGCAGGGGAGGGTATGGGAAGGGATGGGAAGGGAAAACAAAGAGGAGGCAACAGTGCTTGATAAGAAATGTACTCATTATCTTCCCCATGTAATTGTAACCCCTCTGTACGGTATTTTCACAATAAAAAATATTAAAAAAAAAAGTATTTTCAAGCCAGGAGCCAGTGGCTCACGCCTGTAATCCTAGCTACTCAGGGGCTGAGGATTGAGGATCTCAGTTCAAAGCTAGCCTGAGCAGGAAACTCTGTGAGCTCTTATCTCCAATAAGCCCGTAGAAAACCAGAACTGCTGCTGTGGATCAAATGGGAGAGCATTTGCCTTGAGTTGAAGAGCATAGTGACAGCACCCAGGCCCAGAGTTCTAGCCCCACAACCGACAAAAAAAAGAAAAAAAAATCTTCAAAAATCCCACTAAAATTTCTTTAAAAATATCCAACTAACTTTTACCTCCAGAATATTTAAACAGAAGGCATAATGGTAGTTTGTCCTATTCTAGTCATATATGTAAAACAGGAATGTAGTTAGTAAAAACAGAATTAGTCATTAAAATCAGGATCAGGAAACCAAGGAAACTGCTTGGTAGTCCATAGTCTTGAAAATCAATTTATGAAAAGAAAACTCAAGAAATACCATAAATAGAGCTGGGAAGGTGGCTCAGTGGTAGAGTGCTTGCCTTGCATGACAGAGGCCCGGGGTTCGATTCCTCAGCACCACATAAGAAAAAAGCCAGAAGTGGCGCTGTGACTGAAGTGGTAGAGTGCTAGCCTTGAGCTGAAGAGCTGAGGGACAGCGCCCAGGCCCAGAGTTCAGGCCCCATGACCGGACCAAAAAAAAAAAAAAAAAGAAATCATAAATATTCCATCATTACTTAATGTCCTTGATAAACTTGATAAAACTATTATGCAATATTCAGAGACCTAGAAATATGATTATAAGCAAAATAAGCCACAACTTCTTTCACTAAACATAGGTCTTGGAACTTCAACTATTTGTTGTTGTAATATGGAAGAGACATTTGTTCTTAGTAATATGGAAGAGACATTTATCTCTAGTAGTAGATATGAGAAAAAATGTCCACATCTACAGAAAATGTTTAAATTCTGTTAGGATAGGAAACATAAGGTATGTACTAAACATTTAAAATATTGAATTCCAATAATATTTTCAAAAAGTAAGTTGTTTTCCAATATGTTTTAGTGAGTCAATAGATCAAGAATACCTTTCCTTTACCAACTGAGCCACTTAAATTCATCCAGAAGGAAGAATAACATATACTGATCTATTCATCTTTGTGATTGTTTTCTATATCGAGTGCTTTTAATGTATAACTTTCTCCCTATTCTAAAAGAACACAAATATCATCAATACAGAGCCCATCAGGGCGGCGAGCATTTAAGAGAAGAAAAGAAAACAAGCAAACAAAAATATGTGAAGTTCTTTTTGAGTACCGGAAAGAAAAATGTTATACTTTGAATGGTATCTGGTGTTGAAAGAAATCCTAGCACAACAAGTTGTCATGTGGAAAACAAACTTTACCACTTTGGTGGGGGTGGGGGAGGATTGGGTGGGGGGTGGGGGGAGGTTGGGAAGGGATGTGAAGGGTAAACAAAGGAGGAGGCTACAATGCTTGACAAGAAATGTACTCATTATCTTGCCCATGTAATTGTAACCCCTCTGTACAGTAAGTTCACAATAAAAAAAAAAAAGAAATCCTAGCACAATAATTTAAATATACTCAAAATTACTTGACATCATCCTAGGGGATATTAAACTGTTGGCAATTGTCTTTATTATAGCAACATAGCATCTCACCCTCTCATCCACAGCCTTGCTGTGGATGGGAATTACAAAAGCTTTCCTAGGATGGAAACAAATCAAAATGCCCTTCCTGACTTGTTAATGAAATCAGTTCAGGCTTTTTATTCATCACCATAATATTCATGCTGTTAGTAGATTATATCCAACTAAGAAAGTTATTCATTTAAATAAGAATTTATTCACTCTTGTAGAATTCACAGAAGAGGCTTAAATACTATGAGTAAAAGAATTACTTGTCTATCAAGATGGAAGTACATTCCAAGAAGCTTGATGATGAAGTAACCATTTTAGTAAGAACTTTGGCTGATTTTGATCACACATATAAGGAAAAAAACAGTGCAGATTGTTTATATGTCACACAGAAAATAAACACAAATACTCAGGATACAATTTATTTATATTCTTTGAGGATGTGGAAAGTGGACATTATAAAGACTAATGAATAGAAACAAAATTTAAAATAGTTATTAATCTAATAATTTAAGCCATAGTTATGTTTATTTCAATGTTGCCTTTGTGTATAAAAAATAGCCTCAAATTAAAACAAAATGCTTAAATAGGGATACAGGTTGACCCATTGTAACAATGAGATGTAGAAGACACTGTTGAACAAGGAGCTTTACAATTTAGTAGGGTGGTAATGTAGTTGTGGAGGTGGGAGGGAAGGGATGGTAGGGGAAAAACAAAGGAGGAGGCAACAATGCTTGATAAGAAATGTACTGATTACCCTGCTCCTGTAACTATAACCCCTCTGTACAGTATTTTCACAATAAAAGCAACTTATTAAAAAAAGTTTAATGAGTTCAAACTTCAACTAAACTGAGTAAATATTCAATAATTTACTTCTTATGAGGAACTAATACATTTTTTCATAAGTAATGGGAACAACGTTGATGGCATACATATATTTTGATATATCAAAATAAAAGGAAATGTATTTGTATTTCTTTTTGTATTTTAATTTTTGTATTTTGTGGTTTTTAATATTTGTATTCATATGTTTAATGATTTAAACATTTACTGAGAATATTTTTGGCCTAAACATTTTGACCTAGAAGTGACTAAAAACATATCTGAGGGAGTGGTGCTGTAGCTCAAGTGGTAGAGCGCTCGCCTTGAGCTGAAGAGCTGAGGGACGGCGCCCAGGCCCAGAGTTCAAGCCCCACGGCCGACCAAAAAAAAAAAAACATATCTGAATGCATTAATAAAGAAAAAGATCATATGTAGTCTGGATGTCTTTGTTATCAAAGTAGGAAAAGTAGCTTTAGTTCCAAGAAATAAATTTGTATTAAAATTTTTATAGGGTTATTGTGATTTTCATTTTAATTAGCATGAAATATGTACCCTTTCCCTAAAAATATTTTTCTCCACACTTAAAACCGACATAGCAAGCCAAATAGAATATTTCAAATTTCACAAGCAGACAAATATTTAGTTTTTATTTAATTTATTATATAACAATTTCAGAAATTCAGAAATTTGAAGTAAAGCAAAACATAATGTGGTTTCTCAAAGTTTAGTAGGCAAGAGTGACAGAAAAAAAAACTCTTTGGTCATGAAATAAAACAACTTCACTTGGCTGAGTAATTAGGAAAGATTTATTATTCAGAAAGCTCTGACAAGTCTTTCTTTCGAAGGGAGATTTAGAATAGAACCTTGACATTTTAGATAAATGACATTAAAGATTCAATCCAAGGCAGTAGTAGTGTCAGTGATAGATTGAATTTCCATGAAATTACATAGGTTGTAGAAACAGACAAGTCTGGATTTGAATCCTTGCTCCAGTACTTTCTTATTATATGACTTAGAGAAAAATTGTTTAATCCCTTTGAACTTATTTCATTTCTCTCATCTGTGGAATCAGAAAGAGCAAATATTATCTTTGAGAGACAGTTGTAAGGACTTCATGTATTGGAAGTAGTTAATATAACCTGATAATTCAGATATACTCAGTAATTTTTTGTTGTTGTTTCTTTTCCCTTTTTCACAGTCTTTCTTTAGCCACGAAGAGAGGTTTCCTTGTCATTGCATTTCTTTTCCACTGTGCAATGAGTATATGCTTTATACCATGCAGAAGGACCAAAGGGTTACGTGGTGAATTAGAGACACAGAGCATGGGCCTAGTGCATTGGAAATGTCAAATAACTTCTATAGGAACACAGTAATTTCTACCATACATTTCCTTTTAGTAAAATCTACATCTCACTCTGCACTCCACTTTTTTCCTCTGTATCATCTTGCTTCCTAGCTTTACAACTCACTCAATTTCAATGTATTATAGTATTATAAGGAATTAGGAAAATGAAAATTTCACTTATCTATAACATTAAAGGAGTCAAACCCTGTTAAACTTGTTGCTACTCTAGTCACAATGTGTAGTTTGTTTTTCACACCAAGTGATGAACATATTTCTAGATTTAAAAAATCATTTCTGGTAAATATCTCTAATCAATAGATCATTTGAAATGATGTGCCAATCCTACTATCACTTAATGCAACAAAACCTACATCACTATAAGAATGTCAGCTAGTGACTATTTTATTATCTCCATGTTCTCAGAGATAGATGAGCACTCAGAAATTCAAGAATAAAACTCATGATAACAAGGAGAAATTCTTTTTATCAAGGATAGACATGGATCATATGCTTCCTACATTGTTGTGACTATTAATATTCTTATTATTGAATTATTGACATTTTCAATGGTTTTATTTTTATTTACACATATATAGATACATATATAATATTGGATGTCTAATTTCATATTTAAAATAAGATTTCCTGCTAGTATTAAGCTATGCAGCTATATTTTTTTTTTGGTCGGTCGTGGGGCTTGAACTCTGGGCCTGGGCGCTGTCCCTCAGCTCTTCAGCTCAAGGCGAGCGCTCTACCACTTAAGCTACAGCGCCACTTCCT
>NW_012267289.1:3066643-3070329 GCF_000151885.1 Dipodomys ordii | reverse complement strand
GTATAGAATTACACTGGATATATATATATATATGTAAATGATATATATGTATATGTGTGTATCTATATATGTATAACATGTTCTTGATTCATTTATCCACTGAAGGGCATTTAGTTTGATTCCATGTCTTGGCTATGGTAAACAAGGCTGCTATGAATATGGGTTTTTCTGGTAACTTTAGAGTGGCTTTGATTGTGATCTATTGGATAAATGACCAAAAGTGGTAGTGCTGGGTCATAGGGAAGCTCTATGTTTAGTGTTTGGAAGAACCTCCCTACTGCTTTCCAGAGTGGTTGAAAAGTTTTCATTCCCACCAATAGTGTAGTGTGTTATATATAACCTTGCACCAGAATCAATTCCAAATGGATCACAGACCTGAAAATATTACAGGAATGGATAGGGGAGTTTCACATCTAAAATACAGAGATACAGAGATAAAATACAGAGATAAAAAATTAAACAATCCAAAAATAAAGCCTGAAGGAAATGACAACCCATTAATAAATGGGCTAAAAACTTAAAGAGAAGAAGTAAGAATGGCCAATAGACTCATGAAGAAATGTTCATCTCTCGCCATTAAAGAACTGAACAAATTGACATTGAGATTCCATCTCACCTGAGTTAGAATGGCCATTATACACAATATTTTAGAATGTAGCTTAAGTGTTAGTAAACCTGAGCAGCAAAAGGTCAGTTGTCACTTGATTTTGAAATTCACACATGCTTCCTCTATACTATACATGACACAAATTCAAAAGCTAAGAGCCATTTTGCATTGCTTCCAAACATCTTTTTGTACACCTTCTTAACTGTGATTCCCTAATCACTATGCAGAAGATTTCTCTGCCTAATTAAACGACTGGTGCAGTGATGAAGATAAAGAATATAGAGCAGGGCTGCAAGCTAATCTACAAGCAAAACACGGTAGCCTCTTGTCAAGAATCAGGGCATATTTTATCGACAGCTGTGTCCAATAAGGATGAGTTATGCAGTAAATATTTAATATTAATGAATTTCTGCCATGATTGTTACCTCCTTCATTATCGCTCAGTGTGCTCAGGATAATAATTAATACACTAATTCATTGAAGTTCCATTTTTAGAAGCAGAAATGTTGAAGACTAATATTCAATTTCAGTGGAAACATAACACTCAGTGTTGTAACTGACAATTTATGAATCCAATGAAACAAATGTATAGTTGATCAAGTTAACTGTTGTGTTTACTGGTTTGATTCAGTTCTGAATATATGAAACATGTACAATATTAATTACTCATATATGAGTAGGAGACATAATTGAAATAATTATCATTACTGTGCAAGAAATTGATGGTCCAAATGACAAATGGAAATTTAGCATTAAATTGCAGCATCTAGGTCTCAGTCTTTAAAGCCAGCTATTCTGGTATTGCTTCCAAATAACATTGTCAAATTATTTAAATATTTGATAGCTATTTTCTCCTTTATAAGAGGTAAAATAACAGTTGGAGGAAGAGAGAGGGAGAGAAATAAAAGTGAAAGGTAGAGATTGAAAGAGACCAAGAGAGACAAGCTAAATTTATACATGGAGACAGAGTGACAGAGAGGTTCTTTAGTGAGCATAAATAAGATACATGTACTGTTAATGTGACATATTTAGGCTTCCAATAAATGTAGTTTTACTCCCTCACAGATAACAGATATTAAGTTCTGAATAAGTAGAATAATTACTATTTTAGTACATGCATAAAGTTCAAAATCCTCTGTATTCAGATTAATCATCTCTATAAAAAGTTTGTTGTATTTCTTTTAGGACATAGAGTATGAAAATGTAAATGATAGTAGTGTCACAGAAGAATTCCATATGTCTGTGTCAGTGTAAATGAGCATAGATATGTTTACATGTATTTTTATTCATCTCTAAACATAATGTGTGTTTATACATTTCCCTAGAAAAAACAAAAACAAAAAAACATTCCTCAAAGTGCTTGGAACAATTTTCAAAGCAAATGTTTAAATGATCAACTAAAATAAACCTTATTATCAAAAGGAAAGTAAGCAAGTTAAAATATATTTTTGGTTTAGAAGTGAAGATTGTGATTATATATATGTATACATATACACACATATGTATGGCATATAAATATATATATTATATATTAGTAAAAGTAAACCATCTTGTTTGTTTTACAAAGCATACAAAACATACATTTTTTGAGAATGATGATATGTTAAACACTGAAATGTTTTCAAGGGCACAGCATATGCAGCTGCCATGTGAGATATAAATGAAGAAATCCTGTTTTAGATAACTCCATTGCTTCTGACTTCCTTGGTTTTTACACCTCATTGGTTTTTGGCCTGTTAAATGCATTTGCCTGTTCATCTGAAATCTAATAACACATTCATTTTATCATTGAATTATGAATTTCAGAATTCCAAATTACCATAAAAAATTTTATTATGTATAATTAATTGCTAAAACCTTCAATATTATCTTCTTCAAAAATCATAACATAGTCACTATTTAAACATTACCAGAATATGAAAATTACCAATTCATATTGTTTTACATTTTAGACTAATGAGCTCTCAAAACTGTTTCCTGAATTGAACTCCAATATTCACATAATTCTTTCCTCCATTCCTTTTGGATTTCTTTTACTATTGAGCTACTAGGTCCATTAGATTACAGCATATAGGCAAACTATCTTACAGTATTGAGAATTATCTCAATAGCCTACCTTCTAAATATTTTCCTTGAAGATTTACTCCATGGCTGGAGACCAGTTTCTTGCTAACTCCTTATGTGATGTAATATGTCATGACTACTCTATTTGTATATTCCCTGCATTATGATTTCATTGTGAGACTGAATATTTTTTATTCATGACAAATATGAGAATTGTTCGAATGCAGTATTAGATACTGACATATTTCATTTTTCTGAGATGCTGAAACTTAAAACTTTCTGTTTAATCCCTTAGAATAGTCACATGGACCATTTATATTAGATATCATTTAATTCCAATTGAAATTTGAATTCTTTTACTGCTGCCTGAGTGCCTCAGTGGAATTTCTGACTGTTCCCTCCTCCATCACCTCAAGTTGAAATCTGAACGAGTTCCATCATTCAAAAGATCCAATTTGACCAAAAAAATTGATTGAAGTGCCTCTATTTATTCATTATTTTTATATCTCAATTTTAATGTCAGACATATTCTAGGCACATATCCAGTTGTGAAAATATACACTATCTTAATTATTTTAGTTATTGTGCTATAATCTATTTTGGCAAAATTAAAAGAACAGGGCAAATATTTTCTCGATTTCGATATTACTGGTTGTATTATATATGTGTCAACATGTCTCTCTTATTGAAAAATTCAGCTGTTCTCTAAACCAGGCTTCATCTTGTAACTCATAACTATTTTTTTTCTTTCTTACTTTTTTTTTTGTCAGGGATTGGTATGGAAATGGGCCTGGGTGCTGTCCCTGAGCAATTTGGCTCAAGGCTAGCACTCTACCATTTGAGCCACAGTTCGACTTCCTGGTTTTTGACTGGTTTATTGGAGATAAGAGACTCATGGACTTTCCTTCCAAGCTGGCTTTAAACTCTGATCCTCAGATCTCAGCCTCCTTAGTAGCTAGGATCACATGTGTGAGTCACCAGCACCTGGCTCATGGCTTTTTTTTTTTTTTTTTTT
>NW_012267289.1:3064213-3066593 GCF_000151885.1 Dipodomys ordii | reverse complement strand
AGAAGGCTGACAAGCCAGGAGTCAAAGGAAATGATTATTAATACAGAATTTTCTATAAATAACTAATACTGCCAGTGAAAAGGAAGGAAAAAAGAAAGAGACCCGCTAACCATTGACAAGCAAACTTTTAAAGTTTTATAGTCATTGAGAGAAAATAAACCTTTTTTTTCTCTTTTTCTTTTTTGCCAATGTGGTCTTCCTATGGCTTGAGATTTGAGAAACAATACCTAATGGTCATGCCTTGAGGGAAAAGTCAGAACTAATCGAGCTACTAATCTGCTGTCCATTTTACCTTTTGCTTCTTTTTTGGTTAAAAAGGATTGGGGCTTTTTTAAAAAGATTTTTTTTTTTTTCTATGTTTTTTTTTTGCGTTTTTTTTTAGAGGGGATATTTTTCTGTGTCAGGTGTTTTGTGACTTTTGAGGATGTGTGTGTTTTTGTGTATATATGTTAGTGTGTGTCTAAAATGTCAGCTACTCTAAAAAGTATATCTAAATCCAAGGAGTCTTATTGGTATATATAATAGTAGGTAAATAGCCAAAGATATAAACAGATGAAATGAGAAAAGTTTGTTTTTCAAGGACACAATAATTTAGCATTCTATTTCTGTGTATATCTAATTTGTTTTTTATAAGATATGCATTAAAAATAATGGTCTAGTCAGTATATGACAATTTATTATTTAAAATGAAGGGATGGAGTTTAGCAGGTTGAGTGATTTGCACAATTTGTGTTTCTCCATATCTTTGTAATGCTCTGGCAAATAGTTAACCTTGTACTGCGCAAAAGATAATGTGCATGTGGCATAAAAAGTTTATAAAGGACTAAAAAATAAAATAGAGGCTGAATTCATTCATTTGCCTTCCTTAAGTCAACATTTTCACATTTTCCTTTGTAACTCCCCTGTATTTCCTTTCAGAAAATATTTTCAAGTGGGAAACTGTTTTCTTCATCTATTGAATAAAAATGGAAAGCTGGGGGAGGAATAATCTCTACAGTACACAGTTAATTGTTGAGAAAATAGTTTCACGTAATGTTTGGCTACAATACAGTTTCAAATTGTGCTAGGGGCTTTTCCCTGTTACATAAAGATGCATAAAAATATTTTCTTCTAATCATTCTTGAAACTTTAAATGCTATTATAACAAAAAACTTTACCAATTTGCCAGGTCTGTTGAGGCAACTCCTTTTATTTATTTATTATTTTGCCAGTCCTGGGCACTGAACTCAGGACCTGGGCACTGTCCCTGAGTCTCTCTGTGCTTAGCACTCTACCACTAAAGCCACACCACCACTTCCAGCTTTTTCAGTGCATGTGGTACTGAGCAATTGAACCCAAGGATTCATGCATGCAAGGCAAGCACTCTACCACTAAGTTACATTCCCAGCCTCCAGAGGCAGCTCCTTAAAAAAAAGACTTCTGCATAGATTGCTGAATCATTTGAAGTAGTGTATAATTAGATTGAAATATAGACAACATGCAGACAATTTTCTTTTAATGATTCATTATTTTGCCTTCAATAATAGACAGTGACTCAGTTTTCCACTATTTTTCCCTTTCTTTTCATCAGTTGTGTGTAATTAATCTGAGATATTCTAGTTATAATACATGGATTATTTATAGCTTTCCAATGGCTTTAAATTAATGAAATATAATAATAATAGTAATAATATTAATAATTTAGTTAGGATAACTAAATAACTGGACACTGTTCTTAGCTATAAAAATTTCCTGTATATATCTAAATTCCCACTCCATTTACAACTTTATTTTTCCATTTTTAGTGTATTAAATTTTAGACAAATATATTATATTGTTCTTAAAAATATTATTGTTTTGAAGTCTTCTTTCTTACAGTTTAATTTAGTCTTAAGTTTCACACAAACTGTGAAAGGAACAAATAAAAATTTAGGAAAAGATACATTTATAATTGACACAAGATAAATAGGGATTATTTCAAAGGATTTACCGACTCAAATAAAGGAATGAAAAAAAACCCTACAGACCCTTCACAAACTTTTTCTTAATTATAAAAATTATGGTCAAAGAACTAACCAGGAATTATCTTGTCAGTTATAAAATTCACTATGGATATACATCCAGTGATAAAATCATAAAGCCAGAGAAGAATTTCTAGAGTAAGCAGTGTCTAGACACAGGTCTCTACTTCCTAGGCCTCTTAGATGGCTGCATACACCTTAGCTGCTAGGTCTGTGTCTGGATTCATCATCTTTAAATTTCATATACACTATCCTGGCAGTAAAGACCATTAAAAATAACCTGAAAATGTACTTATATTACATAGGTTCAAAGTGTATCAGAAAACAGTTTTTGAGAGAATAAAATTGTCCCTTGCATTTCACCAGCATTTGCAAGCCCT
>NW_012267289.1:3061583-3064163 GCF_000151885.1 Dipodomys ordii | reverse complement strand
AACCCAAGGATTCATGCATGCAAGGCAAGCACTCTACCACTAAGTTACATTCCCAGCCTCCAGAGGCAGCTCCTTAAAAAAAAGACTTCTGCATAGATTGCTGAATCATTTGAAGTAGTGTATAATTAGATTGAAATATAGACAACATGCAGACAATTTTCTTTTAATGATTCATTATTTTGCCTTCAATAATAGACAGTGACTCAGTTTTCCACTATTTTTCCCTTTCTTTTCATCAGTTGTGTGTAATTAATCTGAGATATTCTAGTTATAATACATGGATTATTTCTAGCTTTCCAATGGCTTTAAATTAATGAAATATAATAATAATAGTAATAATATTAATAATTTAGTTAGGATAACTAAATAACTGGACACTGTTCTTAGCTATAAAAATTTCCTGTATATATCTAAATTCCCACTCCATTTACAACTTTATTTTTCCATTTTTAGTGTATTAAATTTTAGACAAATATATTATATTGTTCTTAAAAATATTATTGTTTTGAAGTCTTCTTTCTTACAGTTTAATTTAGTCTTAAGTTTCACACAAACTGTGAAAGGAACAAATAAAAATTTAGGAAAAGATACATTTATAATTGACACAAGATAAATAGGGATTATTTCAAAGGATTTACCGACTCAAATAAAGGAATGAAAAAAAACCCTACAGACCCTTCACAAACTTTTTCTTAATTATAAAAATTATGGTCAAAGAACTAACCAGGAATTATCTTGTCAGTTATAAAATTCACTATGGATATACATCCAGTGATAAAATCATAAAGCCAGAGAAGAATTTCTAGAGTAAGCAGTGTCTAGACACAGGTCTCTACTTCCTAGGCCTCTTAGATGGCTGCATACACCTTAGCTGCTAGGTCTGTGTCTGGATTCATCATCTTTAAATTTCATATACACTATCCTGGCAGTAAAGACCATTAAAAATAACCTGAAAATGTACTTATATTACATAGGTTCAAAGTGTATCAGAAAACAGTTTTTGAGAGAATAAAATTGTCCCTTGCATTTCACCAGCATTTGCAAGCCCTGCTTTGTATCTTCTTTTTCTCCCAGAAACATGTATATCTTAAGTATAATGTGGACTTGAGTTTTGTAGTTGTGCCGGATGAGTGTCATTGTAAAGTTTCTCTAATGAAACTTCTGTGAAATCTTTCATTCAGATCCAAATATGGACAATCTACAGTTTAAGGAGATTGATAGCATATAGCCCACTTGTACTGGATGTGTCGGAAGTGGACATTTAAACACATGGCCAAGTGCATTCCTTTATAAATACAGGAAGAAGAATAATTTATAACATATATTAATTCTATACAACATATATTAATACTATGCAACATAGTGCATAGAATTTAACAGCCTCCTCCCCCACATATTAACTCTGCCTTACAATTTCTCTGTGGCTACTGTCACATACATACACACATACACACGTGCACACACAGAGTAACAACTTACATTTTAAGTATTGTTCTTTTTTATTATCTTTAGGTAGTTTCAACATTTTAAATATTATTATGACACTATATAAACAATGACAGAAATGCTGGTGTTTCTCCTTTGAAGATAAATATTACAAATGTAATTAAAGGTAAATATTTACAATATATGCAGGAACATTTTAGCAAAGAAAGTGGTAATGTAATGTTTAACTCTGTTAACTTGTCTACTCAGAATGCCAACATATTTGGTCATATATTGAGTTCATGTTTCTGGAAAGGTTATTGTGGCTGAGATTAACATTTAAGTAGGTAGCTATAGGAGGAATAATATTACTCTCTAAAATGTGGTGAGCCAATTCAACCAGCTGAATGTCTTAATATAACAAAGGCTGGCATGCATTGCGTAAGTAGGAAGTCTGCCAGAAACCTGTATTTGAACACTAAACTGTAATTATTTCAATGTTTGCAGCCATTTTGAAAATTTTGAACTTACCAAACTTCCATAATGTCACAGATCAATTATTTAAAATACAAATCTGTCTATTCATATCTCTTTATGTGTGTATGTGAATATATACACAGATTAGATAAAATAAAGTATTTCAGGATCAAATTGTTTGATTAAACATTTTCCTGTTTCAAAAAAGTTGAGATTCTGCCAGGTGCTGGTGGCTCACACCTGTAATCCTAGCTATTCAGGAAGCTTAGATCTGAGGATCAAGGTTCAAAGTCAGTCCATGCAGGAAAGTCCATGAGACTTTTATCCTCAATAAACCACCAGAAAACTGGAAGTGGTCCTGTGGCTCAAGTGGTAAAGTGCTAGTTGAACTGAAAAGCTGTGGGACAGTGCCCAGTCTCACACCTACCCTAGAGCCTCACAACCTACCCTAGAGCCTCACGACTGACTTCCCCTTCACCACTCCAAAAAAAGTTCAGATTCTGAACAAAAGAAGCAAAACAAAACAACAACAAAGCCATAGATCCTCTGAAGTGAAGAAGGGAGAAAAAATGGCGGTGAAGAAATTTTTGAGTTGGGAATCATTGAGAAAATGGTTCATTATCATTCTCTTCAAAAAGGATTCTAGCTGGCTAAAATAACTGATTTTCAGAACAAAAT
>NW_012267289.1:2989173-3061533 GCF_000151885.1 Dipodomys ordii | reverse complement strand
TTTTTGTGGGTCCGGTCGTGAGGCCTGAACTCTGGGCCTGGGCACTGTCCCTCAGCTCTTCAGCTCAAGGCTAGCGCTCTACTGCTTGAGCCACAGCGCCACTTCTGGCTTTTTCATTTTGCTTATGTAGTGCTGAGGAATCGAACCCAGGGCCTCGTGCATGCAAGGCAAGCGCTCTACCACTGAGCCACCTTCCCAGCCCTCATGGCTATTTTCTTAAGTGAAGTTCTATCTTCTCCCTTTCTCTGCCTTACAAAATTCCTAGAAAACTCTCCAGTTCTTCATAATGTTTAGTAATTTCCTATGCAACATATTTGAGACCCTTTAAATAATCTCAGTTGAAGTAATTTCTGTTAATTGAATTAATATCTTGGGCACTCATGCCTGCTATTCTTCTATGACATGCTAGGCCATACAAATGCAGCCTTGTGTGTAACTGTAACTCCGCCATTGATGGGTCATCATTTATAGAATTTTTAACTTTGAAAAAAATGTATATGTGTATTTGTGTATGTATGAATAAAAATATTTATCTGATATGATGGCAATCCACTCCCATAAGCCATTTTATTACATCATCTAACAGATTAGATATAATAATATTTAAAGTTGTCTTTTTAACCTCCCATTCCTCTATCAAAACCTTTTCCATTCCAGAGCCAGACACTGGTGCTTGTGCCTATAATCTTGGCAAATAAGAAGATTTACAGCAAAAAGTTTTTAATTCAAGTCCAAGTAAGGGGAGTTCAAAAAACTCTTATCTAAAAAATAGAAGATTGGAGGTGTGTCTCAGGGGTTAGAGCACCAGCCTATAATGTGGGAGGCCCTTAATTTATACCACAGGACTACAAAAAAAATCAATACAACCCAAGGAAAAGTCATTATATAGTGAATATTGAGCAGAAACTGTAGTGTCCTAATTGTATTATCCAATGTCTTGAGAATCACTGTTGAATTTTTATTAAAAACTTTTGGACATTAAATGTATATGCTTTTTCTGATTACATATATATATATATATATATATATATATGTTAAAGATACTGTAAAAACGGCTTACAGTAACATGAGAAAATTTATGAGCTCATTTCCTATCGAGCATTGTTACCACCTCCTTTGTTTGTCCCTACCATATCTTCCTCTTGCCTCCCTAACTCTTCCCTCCCCGCCACAATGCTATAAAGTTCATTTCCAACAGAGTGTCTTTAGATAGACTTGAATTATGGGTTAGGAGAGGCTAAAATGGTGGAGAACTGATGTCCATCTCTGCAATGAGAATGACAGCCTAGGGGATATAAAAATCCACCAACATCTAGCATTTTCTACTTTGGTTTTGAATCTATGAGCAGGGTTGGAGATACTCTCCACAACGTTGCCAACATGCTTGAAGATGAATTACATTTTTTTAAAATTCTATGGCTAGTGGCTACTGCCAAGGTTAAACATTTGAGTAAATTACTGTTACATGTTTCTAAGGGAAGCTTTTGAGAAATCTAAATTAACATACTGGTTACTATAAAATAACACATATATGGGTATATTAGTTTTGTTATATTATTTCTTCCATGACAATTCTTCTAAGAGAGAAAGTGTTATTTCACTTATAGATAGAAGTGACTTAAAAATAGTAAGTGGATCCTCAAAAATTTTAAATTAATTTTTAATAAGCCTTTTACCTTTTGAGTGCATGACTTTCCTAATATATTATTTATTGGAATTTGGTTGCATTTTCTAGTCACTACAAATTTGAAATAAACATAGGTTACAGAGCAGTTGGTGACAATTACCAACTATCATCCTTAATGTTTTAATACTTGAGTTGCTTGATATTATAACACAATATAAACCCAGAAATCAATAAAGTAACATCTGAACTCCTTCCAAATATGTAACTAGATAATAATCTGTAAACTTTAAGATTGTTATGGTAACTAAATTCTACTAAATGACAAATTATATGACTTAAAAATAGCATGTACATATACACCTATAAATAGTGTACATGTATATAGCTATGTATATGTATGTATATATATATATGTATATATATTCTGGCAATGGAATTTTTTGTATCATGTATATTTGTGCTTGCCATGCTCTTTCAGAATAAATAAATAAAAAGAAACAATGTTTCTACATCACACAGGGCAATTGTTGTGAGAAATTTGGTAGTACATCAGTCTAACATAAACTTTAACCCTAACACATGTATTGTGACATTGTTTTCCAGGTAATAGGGAATTCTAGAAAAGCATGGAAACTGGAAGATTTTCCTTTTACAATCTTGGCTACGGGAGGCCTGTTCTCTGCTGGATCAAATTGTTAAAGTTAGCTCCAAGAGAACGTGAAAAGAAAGTAAAAGCAATCTCTCTCTCTCTCTCTCTCTCTCTCTCTCTCTCTCTCTGTCTCTGTCTCTCTCTCTTCTAAGCTTTAGGAAGTCACATTTTCCACAAATGGCTGAAAACATTCTCTATATTCTCTATCAGCCTATAACATCCCATGGGGAAATATTGTAGGGAAAACATGAATTTACAGATATGTAACAAAAATTTCATTTTAAATTTCTAAGAAAAGACTAAATTTAGTCTGGCCTGAGTGGCTTATATCTGCAGTCCCAGCTCTTCTGAAGGCTGAGACCTCAAGGATAGTGGTTCAAAACCAGCCTGGACTGAAATATATGAGACTGCATTTCCAATTAGCCACTAAAAACCCAGGCTACAATTGTGGTTGGTAGTTGATTTTTAGTTATGAGCAAATAAACCGAAATAAATAATGTAAAGCCCTCTTTTCAACCCTTAGTACCAAGAAAAAAAGACTAAATTTAATCTTATATATTAGCAAAATATGTATCTATCAAACCCCTCTTCTTTGGTTATTTATTTTCTGATATTTACATACAAAACTGATGTAATATTAGTATCCTACATATAATTAAAATCAAATGTTTTCTACTCAGATTAAAACTATTTATATTCTACAAATTAGCATGCCTGGTATGAGACTTAGCAAAGAAGCTATAGTTGATGACTGCTAGATGAGGGCACGAAAGTAACACATTCACTCTTCTACTAGGAAAAAAATAGTCAAGCATTGATTGATTGATTGATTGATTACTTTATATTATGTATTTATTTATTTTTTTGGCCATTCTGGACCTTGAGCTAAAGGCTTGAGGAGAGCTCACTGCTCTGTTTTGCCCATGGCTAGCCTTCTTCTACCACTTGAGCCACTTGAGCTCCACTTCTGGTTCTTTCGGTATTTAATTGGAGATAAGAGGCTCGTGGATTTGCCTGTCCAACTATCTTCAAACCTTGATTCTCAGATCTAAGACTACTGAATTGAGAGTTTACAGGCATAAGGCACCATCTCCCAGCTTCAAAGATTTATTTAAATGAATGTTTTATCTTTGCACTTCTGCTAAAAATAGTTTCAAATGGATATATTTCCCAAAATTCATGCTCTACTTATTTAATGTTGAAATAATTTGGAAAAACTCCTTCTGAAATTAACCTTTGATGAAATTATAGCCCTCAAATGACAAAAATGTATAAAATTGGGGAAGATAAATTTAGTCTGAAATTACTGAAAGCCTTCATTAAGCCTTAATATATGCTGTCAGCTTTAAACTAAATAATAGATGAGATTTTAACATAATCAGAAGAAAACTGCTGGTACCTGCCTCTGCTACTGTCACAATGAAATTGACAAGATAATTTTGAAAATAAGGCCTTCTCCAAGTCACTTCATGGATCTGACAAGCATACCGTATTTAGAATTATATCTATTCATACAGAAAATGATTTAGCTACAAAGATATAAAATAGTTGAATGGGAGATCAAATACATTTAGAGAATGTGGTATTTCTCACTTTAACAAATAAACACAACCATTTTGTATGTTAGCATTTCTGTGCTTCCACAACAGTTTCTATTGTCTGAACTTCTATGACGGCCTTCAAATGATCTTTTGATGCCCTTGGATAACCTTTCAGCAAGCTGCAATGTCATGACTTATATATTTAAGTTATACTGAAATTTTGTCTTCACTCTTGTGTGGATGAAACAAAGTATTTATGTATGTTATCTATTCAGCTAAATCAAAGGTTTGGTTTTATAATTAAGATGCATTTCCTTCATTAAAACATTGAAAAAATTTAAATAGCTCTTTTAATATTGTGCTTAAATTAAAAATATCAAAGTAATTGTATGTAAAGAAATTAGTCTCATCCTCAGATAGATGATAGTTCTTAATGTCAAGGAAAAAATATTTCTTTTTATGCATCCATCAGCTTAAAATGGGACAGGAAAGAGACACAGCGGGGAGAAACTCATAGACTCACCTGAAATTTAAGTACAATAGACAGGTCACATTTTTGAATTGTCAGCTTTGATATGTCTTAACTTCTATATTATAAATCATGTCATATTCAGAAAGTTGAAACGTGAAAGGATCTATTGAGCACTGTCCCTGATCTTCAAGAAACCTGAATTTCCAAAGAGACATACAGATGAAAAATTCTGGTCTCTTTTATTAAATGTCTCCAAGCTAAATTTTCAAGACACAGTAGGTAGGGGGTTGTGCAGGGTCTGAAGGCTTTAGAAACTTGATCTCAAGGGAGAATTTTTGATTAGAAAAGTGAAGAAAATATTAGTTATTCAATAGCAAAAGTCATCTATATTGTCTCGAGCATATTTTGGCCATATATATATATATATATATATATATATATCTTAAATCATAAGGTCTCATTATTCACCAAAATTCTTTGCAGAGCTTCATATCCAGAATAAGCTTTTTATTAAGAGAAAGTGAAATCTTATGCTTCAATGCTCATATTGCATCTTCGAAGAATTACGTATTGATCAGTGAAGGAGAGAAAGGCAATGTATGGTCTAGCAAAGTGAGGATAAGATTTAAATGTGTAACTGATACTACACTGCAGTAACTTTAGGCTCATGAAAATATCATATTTAAAATTTGGAGAAAAGTGCCAACATAAAATGTATTACATTTTCTGAATCTTTCCATTTCATTCAGTAGTATTACAAATAAATTGTCCAGTAGCCTTAGAGATACAAAGTATTATGAACAAAAAGGACAAAATCCATTTTTTTCTAAAATCTTCTGATGAAATATCTAGAAAATTATCTTTTTCTCATTATTTAAAGAAAGTTTACATTTCCCACCACATAGCACGTTTATACATTCAGAAGACAAAGTTGGAAGTTGAAATACAGTGATGATATTTTATCATTAATATTGCATATTCATTAATATAAATAAATATGTTGACTTTTTATATTAAAAAGACAAGAACATGTTTAGGAAATATAAATCCACTGTATCTCAAAACAATGGATTCTTAGCATTATAGAAGGTATATTCTCTAAAAGCTTTTAATCAGAAGAAAACTCTTGGTCAAATTTCTTGAATGTACTAGCTTTATTCATAATAACTAAAGGCTTTTCATGTGAAATAAATTTACAGTCACTTTTAAAATGCAGCCAGAACCGATTAAAAGAGCCTCTCAAAAAGTGTCATTCAAAATCTGTTCCAGGACAACGCAGAGGTAGTTCAGAATCACACAAATCTCAACATTTGCTTCATGTTAAAAAAAAGGCCTAGGACAAGAACTAACCTTGTGAGTTCTAGGAAGAATTAAGAATGAAATACACCAAACCTTCTTTAACTTTCCCATCTCTTGCACTAAGCTACCATCACAAAATGTTATCTCTTAACAGTTAATATTGCTATATTTATGTTAGTTGATTTTGTATTAAATACAGACATGTAGTCCCAATTTAACCCTCCCCTCTTGTGAATAACATATTCTACACAAGAAACTGTGTTAAAGTATAATAACAACACAATGCTACAGATCATAGCTGAGAATTCAATCAAAACCCCCAAACACAAATAATCTTTTGAAAACCACCTACCAAGCCTATCAAACACAGAAAACTATCTAGCACCATGGCCCCGTTATTTTCTAAATAAAAAAATATACTCGATCTAATGTTAGCTAATGGGACTCTTCGATAAAATTTGGAGAAAATGTGCAGTATTTTCTAAAAGCATTAAAGTTCAATGCTCATGCTTTTGAAGCTTTTACTTTTCAGTAGTACATAGTATTTTAAAATTGCCCTGAATGAATGTTTTCACATGGGATTTTACTAGTAGGATGTTTCTGAAATAATACTTTAGGAAAGTACATACATAATTTGAAGTATTTTATATCTTTAGAATCCAGGCATTGACATGGTTAGAATAAAATTATGACTAATACTGGTGGAAATACTTGAAGTCAGTGTGACATAGGGCCTAGAACATTTTCAAATGAGACCAATCATGAACTAAGCAGGCATATACTTCATGTATGGAGCTAAGTACATTTTTGTTCCTTAACATTAGTGGGTGACTTGGGCTACTTGTTCAGATTGTGCCACAAAATTATTGAATGAACTTGCCATGGTCTTGATACAGCATTAGAAATGTGGTTTTGTCAGAGCACTACAGGTGTTCCAGTCCTGGGGGAACAAGTTACTAGAATTAAATTCACATGAGTCTAATTCATCAGCTCAAGTGACAATGTTCTAACATATTAAGGGGATATTCTAGGGCTTGACAATTGGGACAAGACTTTGGCAAGGGCATACCCTGCTGAGTAGGTAGGTTCTCCAAGGGAATAAAATTATAGATTAGACATTTCTCTTGAGAGAACAGAATTAGAACAAGGGGAGTTGAATGGTCTTAAGGGATCATTTTATCAGACAGTTGGTAACCTGATTAATTGCCCTTTCTTACTGTTCTGCTGATGTTTCTATCTAAATAACTGGGCCAAGGTATTATGAAATCAGAGCCTTTTTCTACAACTGAATTCTATGGAACATTGAGAATTCAGAGAATTGGGTAGTCGTTTGTCTCTCCATGGCTACTATAATATCTAACTTGGCTATATAGCTATTTATATTTTATATGACTACTTTGTAGCCATACTATATGAGTATAGCTATATAGTTATATTTGTATAAATTTAATGTTTTTGTACAAAGAAGTAGGCAGAAATAGAAGAGGAAGATAGGAATTCTGCATTTTATCTTTTTTGAAGATAGAAAAATGCTAATACAAGCCATGGGAAATAGTATAAAATAATTCACAATAATATTAAAGTACACACAGTCTTAATATAATACTTGCTTATTCTTTTCTCAGTAACTCTTGGTGCTCTACACTTGAGTTATGCTTCTGATATGGATTTTTGCTGGTTATTTGGAGGATGAAGTTTCATTTACCTTTCTTCTGGGACTAGACTTGCAGTTCATGCTTCCTGAGCCTAACCTGCTAATAAGTACCTAGGATTGAGGATGAGTCACTAGCACCTGTACAATACTTATTTATCTTTAGTAAAACTTTCAAACTTGGGTAAGAAATTTGATAAAGACTACCTAGAACATAAAACATCACGTTATTGGCCTGACTGCATGACAGAGTGCACATTTTATCTGATAGATCCTTGTACTTTATCTTTCATTCAAAGTGTGGACTCCCATGCAGGAAGACAAACAAATGCTGTTTTGAACAAAACTAAAAGTCAATATAGGAAGGTTTTCCCTTTGCACTCATGTTGTCTCTGAACCTAAAACTACTCTAAGGCTTACTTATTATGAAAAGTAAAATGTGAATGGTATGCAAATTCAAATCAGAAGGAATACCTTATCCTACATTCTCCATCCTCAGACCTGAGGTCTGAGAACAGAAACCAAAGTAGCTACAACAAGCAACAGTTGATTCTTTTATGCATTAATCATTTAATTATATTTTTGATCTTTAAATAGTTGTAGAGAGGAGTTACCATTCAACAAATTAGAGTACCATTCATCTTAATGGATGTTGTTCCTTTATCACTCTCCTTTATTCTCTCCAGCCCAACTCTTCCCCACATGTTTTTTAGTTTCAGAGGCTATCCATTGAATGTCATGTCTACCCTCATTCCTTTGTTCTTCTCTTCATCTGTCTACCCTGGTCCCCTTAACCTCATGATCTTAACTTTCAAAAGATGAGACTCCCCTCAAAGGGATAATGAATATATATATATATATATATATATATATGAATTTTACTCACCCACTAGAAAAAAATGATATTATATTATTTGCAAAGACATAGATGGAGTTTAAATATATATATATATATTAAGTAAGTAATCAGTCCCAGATAAACAAAGGGTACATGTCTTCCCTCATATGTCGAAGCTAGAACTAATTTATAAATGTACAAGTAAATCCTGTGCAAGTGCACAGGATTGTATTAACCAGAGGGTGGGATTCTCAGAGGAAAATTCAAATAGTGTAATTCCTTAGAAAACAAATACACAGTCCATCAAAATGAGTACCTGGAAACTGGTATTAATCCTTTGAGATAGATGCGTTCTTGCTGGGTCTCTACCCAAATGACCTCACAGATTTGCTCTAATTCATGAGAAGAATTCAACACCTTTCCTGCCTTTGCAAACCTCCAGTCCTATGGAGACAATTCCTTATGATGTAGTAAATAGATTCCTTTTTCATAAGACATATCAAAAATTGGAAAACAATTAAGCAAAACAGTGAAAATAAATAAATAAAATAAGGAAAGGAATTTTTTCAATAGACATTATTCTTACTTTCCTTTCAGGGGAATGAGAATAGAATGGGTTGGTCCATGTGTGCATGCGTGCATGTATACCCATGTATGTGGTCATGCATGCACACACATGCACACACACACAAACACACTTTAAAATGGAATAGTTAAAAAATCTATATCCAATCCCAAACAATTTTCTCAGTGCTATTAATATGATACTTCATGTTACATTACAAAATCATAATGGAAACACAACAAACAACATCTTATAATGGAAATTAAAAACATGTTCACAAGACTCTAAGAGTAGAGTTTGTATTTAAGAAGCCTATTTCCAAAACTTAAGGCTTTACTCCTGCTAAAACTTTAGCTACATTTAAAATGCAAGGCAGCACTAAAAACATAGCTTTTGGAGGTCTTTTAATTATAGATCAATAACTGTGTCTGAGTGAAAAATCAATTATTAATGTATGTAAGCTGAAAATTTGGGATATTTTATAGCTAGTATCTACCTTCAGAAGATTCAGATTTTTGTAACAAATTAAACAGATAGCTGATTATTTTGAGTAATGTTCACTATATAGGGCCACTGATTTAGTTGAAAAGATATGGACTGATTAATGTAGACTTCAATATAAACACTACTGGGAAAAAAAAAAAAAGATCTCCTGACATCTCAGGTAGACATTCTGAAAGCTAGTTTTCTGTAACTTGTCATTTTAATATGTGATATACATTGTATAAATTCTCTAAATTGGGTTTCTATAGCTTATCATGTTAATGTATGATAAAAAAAGAATGGAGGTGGAAGAGATTAATAAACAAAACAAAACACCTTTTCCAGTATCTAAGGGTTTTTCACAAACAATTCAAAGTGTGTTATCTTTTGGTTAAAGAAATCTCTTTAAATATGTTAATGTTTTTTCTCACACAGATAAAAAACTGATATAAAGAAATGAGAACAATGCAGTAATAAAAGCTCATGTTATGTGGACAGGAAAACAAGCATCAAAGGAGAGCAGAGTACAAGCACTTCTTAAATCACGCTAGGCATAAATGGCATCAGCAATCAAACTGCACACAGAGTTCAAAAACACTTGCTTTTTAATCTCTCTTCAAAAGGCAAAGTAGTGCCTGACAATCAAGTATGAATAAACTGGAAATGAATCAGCAATAAAACAAAGGATATACAATTAACCATTTGCAATTTTAACATAATAAAAGAAGGAAAATGTAAATTAAAACTGATGCCTTTAATTCAAAATAACTGTTTTAAGTGTAGATTCATCTAGCATCTGGTTATGTTCACACTAATTTAATATAATGAAGAATCTAGATTGTTTGTAAGCATCCCTCCTAAATGAATCTTCACAGTGCAGTGTACAGGTCATTTCTCTAATTTCTTCTTGCTGGCAAAACACATTAGAGAATAGAAAGTCTCTTTTGTGGAGTGATGACTATTGGTCCACATTTGGAAAATGTGTACTATTTTTTTGTTTGTTTGTTAAAAGGAGAGAGGGATGTGTGGGAAAATATGAAAAAAAATCATGAAGTTTCCTCATTTGGTTTTAGGAAATATTGTGAGAAATCAGCATAGTAAGAATTTTCAACCCAAGTTTGTACCAGTTAGAAGACCCACTCTCTGCTCTTGGTTCAAAACAATCTTTCTTATCATAGCTTCTAAATACAAAGGGAAACATTTTCAAACCACTCTCTGTAGACAAAAGGAAAAAAAAATCAAATTGATCTTTACCTACACTCTGGAAAAGAATAGCAAAACTCAGGTCAATATGACCTTTTCTAATTTTCTACTTTCAAGCTTAGGTAGTATATAGATAACCACAGGAGATCAATACATATTTGTGGAATGAAAGGACTAAACTTTTAGACCACTGTGTTGTAGATTGAGTCAGGGTTATTGTTGTTTTCCCACCAGGGATTTTCTTTACAAAGATGTCTTTCCCACAAGTAAGAGGAGTGGTACAACAGAAATTAATAAATATGTATGCTTATCAAATCCTTGTGCTGAGCCAAGCAAGGAGCTAGTCATTTCCAGGGAACAATGAATGTATTAGATCCAGTCTATCTCAAAGAGGAAGATAGAGTAGAGTGCAGAGGAATAATGTACAAGTCCACAAGACTGCAGACAGTCAAAAATATAAGAAAGAGATGAAGCATTTTAAAAGCCAAAAGCTATCAAATAGAAAACAAACAGTGTTTGCACATGCAAGGAAGATCATGCACAGAGATTATGGTAAGCACAGAAAACCTTGCCTGCATTTCAGAAGAATTGCGAATTTTGATGAAGAGATGGTCAAGTGTTACTTTTTTTTTTAACAAAGTCAAGCACCTCATGCTTTCCTACATGCAGAAAACATAATAGGACATCTAGAAAGTGAAAGTTAATCCATTTTGCAGTTCATATGTTGGAATTGGTGAATAGTAAAATTAATGATTAAGCTAGCCTGGTAGTACATACTTGTAATCTGAGTTATTTATTAGGCAGTGATTGTGGAATTGAGTCTTAGGCCAGTCCAGATTCCTCCTCCAAATTAGCAAAGCCCCATTTTAATTCACAAGATATATGTGATATAGTGCAAATTTAATCCCAGCTATAATGAGGAATAAGAGGAAGAGAGAAACCAAGGTCAAGTCCACGAAAAAAGAGCTTACAAGAACCGATGAGAAAAAGTAGCCTTAGGTACCCACAAGACAGTATGTTGGAAATGATCTGTTCAACTTGGGCAAAGGGAGGGGGGTTTGAAGAGGAGTTGGGAGGATGGAAAGTGGGAGAAAAATGAGGGAGGGAGCAACAGGTTTGACATGATATTTACTTATTGCCTTGCTTATGTAACTGTAACCCCTCTGTACATTCCCTTGACAATAATAAATAAATAAATAAATGGTTTAAAAAAGGGTCTGGATGTATGGTTCAAGTAGTACAGTGTCAACTTAGCAGCAGCACGGTACTGAGTTTAAAGACAATATCACCAAAATAATAATCACTAATAAAAATAACAATGATTGTACTATAGCTGGATACCAAATGTAAATGTTGTCCAAATCAGTACCAAATTTTCTATCTATATGAAGAATTTGAAACATTTATTTATGAAAATTCAATGTTAAAATTAAATCATTTTGACATTACTGTTATTTATAATAGAAGTAGTACCCCCAAGCTACAGTTTCACTTATTATAATTTTGTTATCCATATGCATGCAAGTCTGAAAATAACAAATGGAAAATTCCAGAACTAATTAAAATGTGGGACACCTAAGTAGCATGATAAAATTTTGCACTACCACACTCAAGAAATTATGTTCTGTACAGAAATGGTGAATAAAAATAAACTTTCTAAACCTACTTTTTAAAATGTTATTTTATTTTATTGTAAACTTGATGTACAGAAGGGTAACAGCTACAAAAGTAAGGTAAAGTGTTCATTTTTTGTGAGCATTTGTTAGAAGCTGAAATTTACAATCAATAGTATATGTTATGTGAATATCTTTTAATTTTAAAGTAATGATTATTACATTAATATGAGTAGCAATATCTACAAAATGAATAATCATAAATCTTTTGTAATCCTTTTTAAGATGATATATAATACATTATCTATTTATTTATTTATTTTGTGGGGAGGAAAGGGATAATAGGGGAAAAACAAAAGAGGGGGTAACAATGAACAATAGGAAATGTACTCATTACCTTACTCATGTAACTGTAACCCCACTGTACAGTATCTTTACAATAAAAAATAAAAAACATAAGTTAATCTTACTTCTATGTTAAATACTTATTAATAGTTCCAGATGAATAGTGTACAAAACTTTCCATAATATGTGCTTTTAATCATGTTTGTTTTTTCTTTGTTCTTCCAGAATGCATCTGTATAGCAAAGTGCGATATCTAATTTAGGGATGTCCTCAACAGATTTACCTTTTCCTAAGAAAATAATGTGAGACATAACTGTATTAAAACAAAAGAAGCAAAGAGAAAAGTCAGACCAAACATGTTACATCCTGGAATAACAAGGGGGGAAAAATCATGATTACAAGCACATATTATGGCAAGTTTAATACACTCTTGGTCTGGAGCTGTTAACATGTTCTTAACATGGAAGCAAAATTAAATGGTGTATATCATCTTAAAAGAGATTAGGAAAGATTTATGAATAGTCCTTCTATAGCCATTTCAGCTTACATGAAATTTAATAGTCAACAGTTACCTAATACTGTCTGAAGACTTGTATGGTCTAGAAATCGAACTTTGTAGTGATTGAAGTAGGTAGAGAGGTCAAAGCTTAGATACTGTCTAGGAATGGCTGCCAAACAGACTATCAGTCTTAAATATCAATTGTCTCAACGAGGATTCAGACTGTCTGAATAACGGACTGTTCACAACGCTGTCTGCCAATGCCAGACAACTCTTCCTTTTGTTGTAAAGAATGTGATGATCAGAATCAGCTAATACCAGCAGTGGCTGCTTCAGATGCACCGACAAGCACATCTAAAACATTCCCTTAAAAGCAACACATCTCCCTAAGGGTCAAAATTCCTTAGATACAGATACAGAGTTCTGTACCAATGAACATAGAAACAAGGTCATTTGATGTAATGTGATTACTTTGGTCTGTGCAGTCATTATTTTTCATTTTGTGCAGTTTTAAATGACATTTGCAGACGCTGGGTTAGTTTGGTTGCCTTATCTACCTTCTTTGTTATCATGAGACAGAACGTCATTAGAGAGTGGCTAGTACATCTTTTAAACACACACTCGCACACACTCTTTTTTTTTATTCCTGTGTTGAAGTCCGTCACATAATTGTTTGAAGCTTATGGGCTCTGTGTGTCTGCTGGCTTTTGTCCAGCACTTAAAAGAGAACTCAGTCATTAATACAATCTCCCTTCTGCTGAGAAGAATCTTTGTGAAGTTTCCAGTTGCAACTACAGGATCCTGTGATATTAAGTAAAAGTTACAATGGACAGACTAAAAAAGAACATCCATATGCCACAGACGGTATGAATTGTGTTAAATTAGTTCCTGTTGGAAGTCTTTCTTTGCATATTTTTACCCATGCTATCAAGTCCATCCAGACCTCAGGCTTATGTTCTTTAAACTGAGACATTTTTCTACTTATCAACTTACAAGTTCTTTACAGGAACAATTGTGACAGCACTGTCTTTGAAGGCATCAGTGGGGTGGATGTAACAGAATATTGTTTGATCACAATATAAAACCTGTTTTTGTCACTTAATTACTGGTGCTATGAAACATGAAGGTAATAAATGTGACAAAATAATAATTAGTGCAATTAGCAACATGTACTGAGTTACTTAGCCATGTCTCCCCAAATACCCATTACTTCCAAATTCAAAGGGAATTTTAAATGTTATGCATTGATGTTTTATGGTGGCTTTAATTTTTAAGCTATTTTGATTTAGTCAGAATACTTTAATGAGATAGATTATTCTTATGTCAAAACTGCTTAAGAGAAAGCATATATTGGGATTTTATTGACATATTTAGAATGTTATCTAGATGTTTAGAGGATATAAGCTGTCCATTGTTAATAGTTTATTAATATACAAAGTTATGTCGATTATGAATGTGTGTCACATGATCAAAAATGACTTAACACTAACCAGAGATCCCATTAATTTCATAAAAAATCTTCTTCTGTGAGCTTATCAGTTTCAGCACTGACTTGTTCAAATTTCAGAATATATAGATATCTATATAGATACCTAACAGTACATAAACACCAACAGTACATATAGATAGATATCTATGTATGTATGTATGTTTATATATATATATATATATATATACTGTTAGTGTTTAAATAACAATTATTATTATCCCTCACTTGATCATAAGAATCCTAGAAGCTAAAACAATGGATGTTATATGCATGCCTTTTGTATTTCGTTATGGTTTATAGTTAGTTTGATAAATGCTTATTGAAATAATGATCACATGTCTTAAGAACTTCTGCAAGGCTTAATTGAAAGTCTACATACAGATTTTAGGCAAATATTTTGCTTTTTACCATTGGAATGCTATGTTGATCTGATCTGATCTCTAATTTGATGCAAAAGAACATTTTGTTCTCTCTCATTTTTTCTTAGCAATCAGGCATTCAGGTTATATAAAGATGTTCTATACTCCCAAAGAAAAGAGTGATAATAGTTTATACTTTTTAGTTCCTTAATAAACAATACTTTCTCATCTGCCACCATACTTGTCCAGACTTTCATGTGTTTGCATAGCTGTATTATTTTAAAGTGAACACTGCAGGGTTAAATATAATTTATGCAATCATTGTAGTGTATTTCCTTAGTTTCTTATTTTAAAATAGTTTAAATTGCCTATTATATATGACAACTTTCTTCAGGTCGAGTTTTGCTGCTTTTAGGTTTAAATTTTATGAGTGTATCTCCTTATAATATCATATAGAAATAGTAATAATCTGATTTTGTAAGGTGCATATCTATACAAAGATTGTGACAGTTCAAATTGATTTATTATATTAAAATTTTAACTCATACAAAACCGTTTGAAGTTCTCTCATAGGTAAGAACAAAGAAAATTCAATAAAAATTTCTACATTATATTGAGTTGCATAGTCGTTTGGCATTCTACCAACATCTTCAATTTGTCACATACAAAAATGTTTAGGTCATTGATACAGATTTATCACTACAAATGAAGATCAGTGATAAAGATTGCTGACCATGGGCAAAGTCATTCATTCAAATCTCCAGGAAAGACCTCCTAGAATGTAAACTCCTAGGTGTATTTTTAAAGCAATGATCAATTAAAGAATGTAATCAAGTATTTATCAATACCTAAGAACATGATTCTTGAAACTTACTAGTTATACATGAATAACAAAAAGCCCTGTGATTTAAAAAAATTTTGGAACTTTTATAATATATTAAATTAACTGTGAATATTACAAAGTTATTTTTGTCTGTAATTCAGGATCAGTTTCCAAATGTCTCTTCAAACACAACTGTAAATCTCTATGTATCTGCATGTATGCATGTATGTATGTATGTGTATGTTTATTTGGAAATCTGTATACTTGTATTTGTATCTATAAGTATAATTTTTTCCTTTTTATAAAATTATAGGTAAGATTCTCATAGTCATCAGTCATAGTTCTTAGTCAGTTTCTTGATAAGCACCCTCTTTCTCTTCATAAATGATCATTATGCAAAGAACACTGGACGATAATCCACATCCGCTGCAATAAGACCATTCCCCCAAAATGGAACTACCCATTAAGCAAGACAGAACTTCTAAGGTATTTCAAAAGAAATAGGATTTTTAAAAAGCTCTTTCAAAGATCTAAGGCTGGTCCACTGAATCATCTGCCTTGGTTTGAATCATCTGCCTCTATTTCAATCACTGCCCAGACAATAATTGTTTATACGAAATGCATATAACAAATTAATAGAGTAAAATAAAGTTTTAAAAAAGCAGCATTCATGTGATTTTGCAGGCATCTGCAAAAGGATCTTTGAAGGGATCCTGATATATTCTGTCAATGCCAAGCCTTAATTTTCAAACATATTTCTTAATTTATTTCCACTTCTGTTGTTATAATGGTTTTGCTCTTACAGAGTGGCAGGTAGAAAAGGAAAGAATGGTTCTCTGTCACCTTATAGGAAGGTTTGAGTTATAATCTGTATTTTGCCATTTACTCAGTATAGGATAACTTGGACAACTCATCTAGTCTTGATATTTTAATTTATTAAGAGGATATTTTTTTAACTTACTAACAGTATCACTGCTATTTTAAGAATTAAAGAAAGTAATATTGTGGGATACACTTTGAAACTGCCACGAGCTAAGATCTCATATTTACTGTTGAAGGAAGACGCAGATGTGAGCCTCTTACAAAATGTAAATGATATTTCAAACTGGAAAATGTGAGAAAGCATTGCTCTCTAATTTAAAGCCAAAGTCACATCTACTTGCTAGAATGTGAACTACTGAAGCATTTAGCTTAGAAATTGAGTGCTTTGGACTGCATATAAGTGCTTTAAAACTCTTCTAAATAAATGCTTCCATATCATTCATGTCACTGAATGGACCCTCAGTGAAATGACACTTCACCTTAATAGCTAAATTATTGACCACTCTTAATGCATTCCTAAAGACAAAATGAATTTAAAGATTTTTAAAATAACATTGTTAGGTAATAATTTAAATATAATGTCACTTTCAAGACATCCACTCTGTGCACAGAATTTCAAACACCAAACTGGTGATTCACTCATTTGATCAGTTATTCATTGGTGTGTCTCCAGTGTAGGCACATTGAGAGTCCTCCTATATGACAAGCAAGAGAGTCAGATCTTCTGTGGAAGGGGTATGACTAAACTACTCTGCAGACTGAGAGTCAGAACTACATTTTTATTTCTGCTTAGGACCAAAACAGAGAGAGTTCTTGAAAACATTTGTAAATGCAATCTACAGCTGGTTATAAGAGCCAATTAAAACACATCACTTTGACTGAAACAAGATTTACAAAATTCAGGACTGAATTAGGAATTTATTAATTTAGTCTTTCTCTACTAAATATGTTCAAGTTCTGCTCACCAGAAAAATAAGTATTCCTAAAAATAAAGACAGAGAGGGGGAAATGAGGAATAAATGTTCCTGCCAGATATCAGTCGTGCTCTCTAACAATTCTATAATCTTCGTTTCTCACCAGGCTGAGATCTAGAGGATGAGAGTTTGCGGCAGCACAGGAGTAGATGTTTGCTACTCTTCATCTCCAAAATTATAAGTAATAGGTGAGGCTAACGGTGAACCTCAAGTGTAGTTAGCCTTGTAAGCATGAGACCCTGAGTTCAAACCTAAGTGCCAACAAAAGCAGCAACAAAATAACTTTTGAAAATGTATTTATATTTATATTCTCCCCAAGAGAGGGAGTAAAATTATTTTAAATATTAATTTTGTGTTGAATTCATATAATCAAACTATATAAAATTGAATACAAATTAAAAGACTAATTTATTTTTCTATAAATATGCAGAAAAAGTATAAGTATGTACTTTTGAGAAGTTAGAATCCTGGCTTTAATTTCATTTTTCATTATCTACCTGTCTTTGTGAGTCAAGATTACATATAATGAAAATAAGCTAAAGATCAGTCAAAAAGTCAAATCTTATTAAAAGAGTGTAGTTGAGCCTTCAAAACTTTTATAGCAAATTATATTTAATTAAGAATTAAGACAGTTAAGAGACTATTTCCTGTTTCATTGCCTGAATTCAAATTCAAATCAGTTTGACTAGTGTCAAACTAGTTTTCATTTATTTTATATATTTTAGATAAGTAAAATTTTAGTAAATTAATTTAGGATAACTGTGTGAAGAAAAATATAAAACAACATTTCAGAAATTTAATTTGTTTATATAATATCATGATTTTCTTATATAAAACACATGAGTCTAAATCAAGTTTCAGTGCTCACTTCTGTAACCTAGCTGAGATCTGAGGATTGATGTACAAAGCCAGAACCGCAGGAAAGACCATGAGGCTCTTCTCTCCAATTAACCACTGAAAACTGGAAGTGGTGTTGTGGCTCAAAATGGTAGAGCTCTAGCCTTGAGCTGAAGAGCCAAGGCCCAGAATTCAAGCCCCACAACACCCCTCTCCCCCCAAAAATACAGTGAGTCTAAAGTAAGAAGTTTTCTAATACTGTGTAGGATCATATTTCATAGAAGCAAAATACTGCATGTTGTAGGAATAATCTTAGTATAAATCATCATTCTGTCTATATTTCATTTACACTTACTGTATTTTATTATAGTATCAGGGTACTCTTCAGTCTGAGCCCATGCCTTGAGCCTGACTGTTTGAGATTACTTTCAGATGGAATCTTCACTTTTCTGCTCTGATCAGCTTTGATCGGTTGTCCTTTAGGTCTGAAAATCTTGCCTATCTTGGACCATAGGCACAAACTACTATTTCCTGGCTTATATTCTTTATTTTCTATATTTCATTTAGAAGTCTATTATATTTTTATTTCATTTGGAATATTTATCCAATTTATCTTTTATTGGCTTTATTTGGGATGTGCTTTTACTCAAAAGTCTAAGATTAGTTTTGTTGGCTGGATGAGAACCTAAATCTCCTGTTCACCATATCTCTCAACAATTTAAGTTTGAAATTCATTGATGTGTTTGCTTGATACTATGTAGATGGCATTTTACAAATGCACTTTTCCCTTGCTTCAGAAAGAAGACATGCTTATACATTTATTTTCCATTATTTGTCAGAACGTGTTTATAAGAGAGGTAAATTAATGATGACAGAAGGATATTATTTTTAAAACTGTTCCCCAGATATGTTACTAAATGCTCCACATAAAGCAATCAAGGCTGATGGGATTTCCTTCACTGATTTGAAGTTATAGTTGCATTGAACCAAAAAGTTAAGTCTAGCCAGGCAATGGTGGCTCATGCCTGTAATTCTAGCTACTCAGGAGGCTGAAATCTGAGGATTGCGGTTCAAAGCCAGCCTGGGCAGGAAAGTCCATGAGACTCTTATCTCCAATAAGCCACTAGAAAACTGGAAGTGACACTGTGGCTCAAGTGGTAGAGTGCTAGCCTTGAGCTGAGGAGCTGAGGGACAGTGCCCAGGCCCAGAGTTCAAGCCCCATAATCACACACACACAAATTAGGAATGACTATGCAGCATTAAAGAAGCACATCCCATCCTACCACCCACCTCATACATATACTGATCCTACAGTATTATATCCGATCTTACAGTTATTTGTTTAGAATCATGAAGACATTCACACAAGCCAACTAGCACACAGCCAAAATTTAAAATCTGAGAAAAGAGTTATATGAATAATAGTTATATATGAAAATGAAGTAAGATATGCTTTCTAAGATATTGCATAATTATATAGTCACTTTCCTGCTGATTGATTTTGTTGTCTTCTAAGACTCAGGATGTTGGATCTATCTATCATCTATCTATCTATCTATCTATCTATCTATCTATCTATCTATCTATCTATCTGTCTGTCTATCTATCTATATTTTGTTGTTGTTGTTGTTTATATTAACTGAAGTCAAATATAATCATCACCGCTCCAAAAACCTTGGCATACTTACTCCATTTTATCCTTGACTAGAATCCCATAATCATGATAGAAAATGAATACAATAATGTTATATTTTTAAAAACAAACAATGTTTAAAAGCCTGAAAGCCTTAAAAAAAGGAATGTTTTTGATTCAGCATAACAGCCTGAGATGTTCTGTTGAAATGTCATTTGCTTAGTCACAGCACAGGGCCATGTAGGTAATAAAAATTCTGTGAGTATGTTTGCAAAATACCAATGCTTTAGCAATTTTTCATAGCTACAACTTGTGGTGTAGAAGGAATGCAATCTTGAATAAACAAGATGAATGAAGTGAAGGGTAACTATTGCTTTATCATTCTTCGTGTAGTCTGAGGGATTCACTGTTTATATGTGAAAAGAGGCAAAGCTATACAAGACAAAACAATGCAATCATGCTTGCAAACTGCATGAAAAGCCAATTAAGTATACAAATTAGCAAAATGGGAATATTAAAAGGAAATTTAAATTAAGTAATTTACTATCTAGTTAACATTACAGTAAGGTTATCTCATACTATGATATCTATGATGCAAATGACATCAATTGACTTTAAAATATGCTTTCATTCTTGCAGTGATACCCACAAGATAGAATATGAACTTTACAACTTGGCGGGATGGGAGGAAGTAGCCGAGTGAAGGAGGTGGTGGAAGGAAGCGATAGTAGGAGAACAACAAGGGAAGGTGTAAAAATGTTCCACAAGAAGTATACTCATTGCCTAACCCTTGCAACTGTACAGCATCTTTACAATAAAATAATGTTAAAAATGTACTTTCATGTGTCAGACTCAGCTTCTTCCCTTTCAGACACTGCAGTTGTTTCTAGGTAAAAGTAGATTTTTTGTACTGTGGAACCTGTTCCCAGAATTTAATACTTGTTCCTTAAATTATTGAGTCATTCCTCTAGGGGTAATATAGGTATTTGAAAATCCAACTTTACCAAGGGCATAGTTTCAAGTTTTACTAATGTATGTATTATAACTCTGAAATTCTCAACACATATATTAAGCTAAAGTCATTTAAGTATTTAGTTGCTAGAAGTGTTGTATAAACATATTACTGAAGAGGCACTGAAAATCTTTCATAAAACATTCCAATAATCTTTTTATCCTTATCTTCAAACACTAATTCTTTTCAAATAAGGAAAGCTAAAAAGAAGAGCAAATGTTTAACTTTCTCCAAGAGTCAGTAGTTAAATGATGCTACAGGAAAGGTTTTGCTGAAATCACAGGAGCTGTTTCAGAAAGAGTCTAATGTGCCTTCATGCGATATAAATGACACTTTGAAAGTATAGCCCCTGGACATTGTAATATCTTCTTGTATATCTTCTTCATGTGTAAGTCTTCATTTATTTTTATTAAATTATTAACGCCCTTGGCACTAATTAAACATTTAACTCATTATTGAATGTCTTCTATGTTTTAACATTGTTTTTTTATTGACGTTATTGTGATTTGAAATCCAGGCCTTGCACTTGGTAGGTAATCACTTTACCATTTTAATTTTTTTCAGTTATGTGTGTGCTATGCCTCCAACCAGCCTTCAACCACAAGCCTCTACTTAGGCTTTATCCTCAACTGAGATTATAGTTATAAACCACCACATTTGGCTAGCTTCTTAAGTTGGGGTCTTGGTAACTTTATGCATGGACTAGAGTTGAATCGTGATCTTCATGATCATTCTCCATTTCCTATGCAGTTTAGCATCTAATCAGAAATACATTTGAAATATACATACAGTTCAAACATTTTAGTATATTTCATAGAACTATATAGTTTTGTTTAATTTTTATAGAAGATTTCTTCCATTTCCTCTAATCTATGTTTTTTATTAAATTCCTCAAGTAAGGAGTAATAGGTTTATGTTTTCAATGTCTTTATATCATAATCAAATTTGGAACAGTCATCTAATGAAGTCAGCCTTATATTGCCCTTTAATTTCAAAACTGATAATGCATTGTAGGTATTTAATAAATATTAATAATGAAAGGAATAAGTAGACAATGACAGTTGCCCATGACAAGAAAACAGGGTTTAGCCAAACACCATGCCAATAATCCTTTAGAAATATTAATATTCTCTAAAATTTGTAAATCTTAAAGTCTTGCTTATAAGAGCATACCTCACTTATAATATTTTATATATTCAATCTTATTTGGGACATGCTATCTTATTTGGTAGTGTTTAAAGGCATTGTATATATTTCACATTCAAAGCAAGCTTTGCTGGATTTATTTTTTTGATAGGGATGGAAAAAAATGCGAAAATTCTGCAAGGGAAATGTGCTCTTCTTGTCTTCAGAGTACCTCTCAAGAGGGTGTGCATAGGGCTGGGAAGGTGGCTCAGTGGTAGAGCGCTTGCCTTGCATGCCTGAGGCCCTGGGTTCGATTCCTCAGCACCATATAAGCAAAAAGAAAAAAAAAGTCAGAAGTGGCGCTGTGGCTCAAGTGGTAGAGCGCTAGCCTTGAGCTGAAGAGCTGAGGGACAGTGCCCAGGCCCAGAGTTCAGGCCCCACGACCGGACCCAAAAAAAGAGGGTGTGCATAGATTAATAGGTATCAATAGTAGGTCAATCAAGAGTAGAAGCCCTTTGTATTGAACCAGACATTATAAAGTGATAGCTTTCAGAATTCAGGTTCAATAGCTACTAAAATATGGTCAAATCATAGGACAGTTTTGAGTGAAAAAAAAAAGTTAAGGAGGGTCTCAGGGTTCTCTTACTCAGGTAATTTTACAGTTAAGCATGGCCTAGGATAAGAAGGCAATGACTACCGGAGTAATTGGGTGTGGAGCCAGGAAGAGGTTTCAACTTGATAAATAAGAGATGTCTACTACACAGGGACTTAAGATGCTGTAGCAACAAGGGAAAGTTCAGAGCAGGAGGCACTGATTAGGATATTAGCGTAGGGACTGGAGACTCTGCTGTCACATGACTGTGAAATGAAGAGAAACAAAGAGCCTGTTAAGAAGACTAGAAATGTTGAGCTCTGGTGGCTCATGTCTGAAATCCTACCTAATAAGAAGACTGAGCTCTCAGGATTACAGTGTGATACCTGATGGGCAGAAAAGTGTCTGTGATTCATCTCCAATTAACCACCAAAATAAATAAATATAAATAAACAAATAAATAAAATAAAATGAAGTAGTTCTGTGGCTGGAGGAGGTAGAGCAGTAGCCTAGAGTAAAAAGAGCTTAGGGGACAGAGCCCAAGTCTTGAGATCAAGCCCAGGCTCAACAACCAGCAAAACACACACACGCACATGCGTGCACACACACACACACACACACACACACACACACATACACACACACAGGCCAGAAAGGTAAAATTACAGAGAAGAGAGTAATTGTCCTGAAGGGGAAGCAAGTTAATCATTTACATCATAAATTAAATTGGTCAAATATCTTTCATAGGAAACATAAGAAATATGAAAGTGAATTTAACAGTAGGGCAGATCTTGGTGATCCTGACAAAAGCAAAATAGGGATTAATAATGAAGTAATAGGAATGCCCTTGTTGATAAAGAAAAAGAGTAAGGCATTCAATATATACTTTAAGGAGTTTGGCTGATAACGCCTTCCAAGAAACATAGTATGAGCTGTAGAGAGTAGTAAGACTAAAAGGTTTATTCAGAGGACTATTGTCAGGATGATCTTATGGGAATTATTTCCTCATAATTTGTTCTTTGGGACCTTAGTTGGTAAAATACAAGTTCATATAATATATGGCTATATTTGTAATATAATTTTATTACTTATGGTTAATTACTTAAAAATCTGTACTTGATTTAGCAGGAACATGACTGGATTGGGGATTTATCTCAGTGGACTAGCACTTGCTTCTCAAATGCAAGTCACTTTTGTAAAAATAAAACAAAACGAAGAGAAAAAAAGAAGAAACATGTCAAAATAATGGAGTACATTAGATTATATGCTGTGTTTGAAGCATATATAACAACAAAATTGTTCTAAAGTATACCCAGTATCATTATTTTAATGTCTTATTGAAGAGTTAAGTGTATTGGTTTATTCACAGTAATTATTTATAAGAATTAAAAAAGAATAACTAAATAACTTATGTACTTACCATATTTCTTGATATTAGTCTAAAATATTTTTATGATATCTGCATAGGACTTTAACTATATCTGAACAATAAGAGAAAAGCCTCAACTAACATTCTTACCCAACCAACAGCAGCGCATGATATCAGGCGATTTCTTTAATGTGTGTGTGTGTGTGTGTGTGTGTGTGTGTGTGTGTGTGTGTGTGTGTGTGCAAGTTACAGCACTTGAACTTAGGAAATGGGTACTGTCACTGAGCTCTTTGTTCAAGGATAGGTCTCTACAACTTCAGCCACAGCTCTACTTCTGGATTTTTATTCGTTAATTGGAGATGAAAGTCTCACAAATTTTCATGTCCAGGCTGGTTTTGAACTATGATCCTCAAATCTCAGGCTCCTGAGTAACTAGGATAACCTCTATGAAACACTGATCATTGGCCAATTATGCATTTTAAACTTTGTATTTCAGCTAGTAATTAAAATATCTTTAGAAGAATCTAATAAATATGCTTATAAATATAGTTCTATTTAGATAGAGTATCAGATTGTCATTTCACACTTTGAGTAATTTTGACTATTATCAACTTTTCACTCTCATTTATTTTAGAGATAAAGAAAATGTTTAGTTTTTTTGATGTATACACAATTGTTAATATATAAATGGATCATTTTCACACATTTAGAGGATTTTTTTCTATTCTATAGGCTTGTTTATTGTCAAGCAACAACATTTTTTGTATATGTTTTCTTGGAGACTATCAAGTCTCCCTTCCTTCCTTCTTTCCTTCCTGCATGCTTGCCTGCCTGCTCACCTTTGTGCCTACCTGCCTGCCTGTCTTCCTTTCATATTTGTGAAAAGAGGTTTCTATTCCTGAAGTCTAGTTATGGGTACAATGCATCTTGATTAATGTCACCCTTTCAACCATACTATTTAAACTTACAATATCCTGTCTAGTGGCATGTAGGTGTTCATTCTGTGAAGGAGGTTCTTTTGCTATGAGTAAGAGCAATGAGAAGGAAAAGATATTCACCAGTCATCAAAAAGGAATACCATTAATAAGATTCCCAGACTAGAGAGAGGGTGAGGAAGTTGTGACTATGTGAGATGAAAGTATTCCATCTTTTTTGAAAAGTTCATAACATTTTTCTTGATGTAGCTACACAGTATGTGTAAAAACCCTGATTGATGGACTGAGTTTATTCATGCTTTTTCTTATAGTGTATAAATAAATTGATATTTCAAGGATACACAGGTGACTTAAAGAATATAATGTTAGATATATACCAGCTCTCCCTGCATACATTGATTTAACCATAATTCATTGTTTCCTCATACTCTGTGTAGTTCAGCCATTCTGCTCCTCAGCATCTATTATTTCTCCTGGAAAAATGATCAATTCCATGTTGCTTAAAGTGTGTTTTTAATCAACTCTGTGTTGTTTTTCACACATTGTTTCACTTCTTTTCTAATGACCATCCACACTCTTTGAGTGAACTTGCTCTATTTCTTACACATGTAATTTTTTGTGCATTATTGTATCTGTGTACAAGGGTGTTACTTCCCTTTTAAATGTATTTTGGATGTATGTGTTATTTACATATTTCCCAGTATTCAGGCCAAACTATATTCAAATACTTGAAGGATTTTACATTAATTCTGTAAATCCAGAGTGGTAATTGAAAGTGAAGATCTACTTATTATTTACCTTTGCAGCTAATGTTACATAAAAATAATGAGACTGATATATGGTGGATAATACATCAAATATTACCCTAGCTGACATAAAAGTCAAACAAATCATTCAAACATTTCATGAATATTAATTTCATTAAATACTACCATAAATCTAAACTTGAAGACACTGGTAAATATTGTTTATTTGTAGCCATGTTATTGACCACAATTCCAATTGCACTTAAGTATATAAGGCTGAACACTGAAATGTAAAATGTATCTATCTATGAACCTAAATGATGATATTAAATGGTATTATAAACTAAATCATTTCTGATCTTAGTAATTTTAATAACATTATTGATAATTGAGAATAATTATCAATTACTCTCAAAGGTTTATAGAGTTACAGTTTTGATTTATATAAATACATGAAAAGAGAGCAATATATAATGTTTAAAATATTGGCTATGAAAAAGTAGATTAATTTTAAGAATGACATAATGAAACTATATGATGGTAATGCATGAAACCATATACTGTTTATACCTCCTAAAGAAACTGAAATGCTAATGTTTTAATCAATCTAACTTGAAATAAATGTTTGATGCCACAAAACTACATTATCGTGAGCAGTGTAAGAGGCAAGATCAGAAATTATCAATGGCGGAATAAAATAAAGATGCTAACTTGTTACTGTGTCTGTTACATTTTGTACTTCCTCCAGTAGGCTTTTTTTGGTATTTTTGTTTATACCAGGGTTTAAATTAGGATCCGTGCTTTCTCAAGTTGCTAACTCTACTATTTGGCCCATTACTTCAGCCAGGTTTTTGACTGATTATTTTGGAAATAGCATCTTCTGGATCATTTTTCCTGTACTGACAGCTAACCCTGATTCTCTTGGTTTCAACCTCCTGCATAGATAGAATTACCTACACAAACTCTTCTTACCCAGATCTCTTCTAAGATGTTTCTATGTGTACTCTGCTTTTATGAAGTAGATTAATAAGATATTATCTCAGCAAAGTTCCTAAAAGAGATTGAGTTCTACCATTAATTTGCAAACAGATGTTTATACCTGAAACATCTCTGACTATCTGAAGTGGAATGAGAGACTAAAAGATAATATACGGAAAGTTTAACCTTTGGGCTTTAACAATGTTGTTTCATGGACAGATTTCCAAATTATGAATAAAATCAAAATAGCATTTTGGGACAAGGTGTTATGTATAACATAATCCCTTCTAACTCAATCATGAGTTTATTTTTTCACACTCATATATTTTAAGAAAGTACACATCTGGAGGCTATACAAATACATTAATTTTAAGGTGCTTTGTGTTCTAATTACAATACTTTAATCTTGCCCTTTCATTTTTAAATATATTATATTTAAGAAACTTTATTAACAGAATTTCATTATATCCAAGTATTTCAAATATAATGTAGTAAAATGGAATAATAATTTTGAAAAATAAAACATGTTTTACACTAAACATAGTCAACCCACTTTTGCATTTTACAAGACAGAAAGATGACTTTGAGTCTGCTTTTTCAATGGCTTAGATTTCTCCCTTATTTACTCAATTATAACATTTACACTAGAATATTGCAACTTGTAACACCAGTATCCAAGAGGCTTAAGCCAGGAGAATTACAAATCCTTCTTTAGCCTGACTTTAAAACTAAAAATTAAAGTTAAAATAAAAATTAAAGAAAAAAATCTTATATCTCTACTCCTAGCTAGTCAGAAAGCTGACAAAAGGAGGATCATAGTTAGAGCTAACCAAGCAGCAATATCTTGTAGGCACCATCTACACTTAGACAGCAATAATGCTGTATTGAAGTCTAAAGTCATGGCTTACATGTAAGAGCACCATCCACAAGCAAGCAAGCCATATTAGGCTCTAGGAAAAGCACAAAAGCAACAAAATGAAAGTGAAAAACAATTAAAATGTAAGAAATTTTCTACATTGACAATGTGATTATTAACATATATTCTTTATTGCAGTCAATTATGAAGAATTTGGTGGTAGTTCATGAAGATTTGGAGAATCAAGCATCCCAAAAAGCATGATATGTTCTCTGATTAAATTATTTGTTAAATTGTCTGCTATTATTTGAATTAAATAAATGTTAACTTTGAATTCTTATAAATTTTGTATTGTTTCAATATTACATAGAAAAATAGTATAGAAAATAATATTTTTACAACTCAATGAAAAGAGGTTAATTAATTTATATTGACATGAAAAATCTCATAAACAAATTACAGTTAAAATTTTCTCCAGCCTTTCTTAAAACATGTTTCCCATAGTGCATTTCAATTTCCTGATATTTATTATCTATCTATTCACCTTTTCTTTTTATACATAATAAAATATAATCATACTAAACAATTAATAAAATCAACCAGTCTCTATGACTAATGTACATAAATTTCCTGTACAAGTATGAATATTAAAATAAAGTTAATGTAATTAGCAAAATTTCATAAACTTTCATTTTTAATATGATCATAATTCTTAAGCCCATATCTTTTTCTTCAATTTTTATTGTCCATAAGAAGAAATTGCTAAGCATAATTTTGAAAATTCTTATTACCAAAGGATTTACTCACCTATGTTTCTTTACATTTACTTTGATAGAAAATTCTTAATTGTGGTGTGTGAAAATACCAAGAGTTTTAAAAGAGATTATCCTGAAAATCCTATTTACAGGTATTCAGTGCAGTATTGTCCCTTTAATGAAGCCAAAAGGGAGAAAACCAATGGAATACACCAAAATAAGCATATATATAAGTGTCAACTTTAGAGACATAATGAGTTGACACTTTAGAAGAAGCATAATCATATAAGGTCTGTTCATTATTGTCAAAGTATAGTTTGGAGTCTAAGTTTGAGATGGATGGATAGATAGACAGATATACTGGATTTATATATATATATATATATATATATATAGGTACACGTATATTTAATTTTATATGCAATAATTACAATATATAACACATTATGGAAACTTATTCCAAGAACAAACTTGTCTCTGTTCTGCTGGAACAGTTTGGAAGTCAAATTTAGAAACTATTCAACCAGTTGCGCATAGTCTCTTTATTACTCAGGTTAGACATATTTCAAAGTTTTAATCAGGTCTGTGATCAAAACATGGATTATTTATCTGTAAATTAGATTTATTTCATAGATATTGTGATTTTTCTTTCTGTATTCCATACATATCCTACCTCATCAGATGTCAGAATCTGGATACTAATCTGGTAAAAGAAAATGCTCACTATTGTCTGTCCCAGGACAATTGTGAAATTATCAGGGATGCTTTTCCTAATCTAACCCGATCACTCATTTCCTTCACTTTTCCTGGAATCAAAGAATTGCTACATCCATCTTCAATACGACTGCTGGAGATTAAGGAGCTCATTGCCCACAATGTATCAAATAAATAATGGTATAAAATATTAGAACCCTAAATATGACAGCTACCTTTTATTTTGAATCAAGATTTTATGCCAAACACAGTACAAAATAATTTATACTTTGAGGGAAATGATTGTTGGAGTTTCATGACATGAATACTGAGACTCAGACTCTAAGTCATTGCTTCAAAGTTAAGAAGCTGTTTCTGAACAAAAACATGGTGAGTTTAATTAAAAGCCCATTGTTTTCTACTCCAAAAAGACATGATGGAAAACTTTAAAACTCATAGATACAAAAATGTTAGACAGGTAAGAAAACTAAGAAAATTCATTGAATAGTACCACACAGAATTACAAAGATATCTGTTCTTAACATCAATGTTATATACAATCCAAACAAGTAAATTATTTCCAAATGAAAGTTATTGAGTAGCAGCAGTCATTGCACATTACCAAATTTTACTCAGTCAGTCTATATGATCTGTATCCTTTAGTGGGTAGAAAATTCCACTGGACAAGATCATCAACTCAGCAAAACATAAAACCCTACTAGCTCTGAAATGGGTCACATTAATATGAACAAGTATCAAGGAACTCAAGGTCCTGGCTCAGCAGTTTTATTTTTGTTTTTAGGCAATACTAAATTGAATAAAATAGTTATAGTGGTTAAAGATAATAGTAAAATTATGCTTCACAGTAACTTTTGACATTAAATATTGCCAGGAAAACATGGAATGACATTTTAAATGTTTTATATAAAAATCTGACAGAATAATAAATATTGGTTACAAAAAAGGAGAATAATTATGTATAAATGGGTTAGTGAATGAAGCTCATGGGATTCAGAATTTAAAATGTAGGCAATACTAAAAATAAAACAATCATTTGTTTTTACATAGCTGTATTCCCAAAGTGTATTTTTTCTAAAAGTTAATAGGCTTTTATTGAATATCTGTTGAAAATGATTAGCGAACAAGTGAATAAGCTATTAAACTAAATTTTTGAAAAACAATCTTAATGTTGACAGAATATTTCAATGATTACAGTGCTCACATTTTGTTTCAATTTTCAGATTATGAAAACCTAACAATATTAAACTTATGAAGAGGAAATTTAAAAAAAATAAATATAAAACTAAGAAATTCACAGGTAAATAAAAATTAAGTTGGGTACACACAGACTTTATTTTATATAGTGAAAACAGAGCAGAATCAGCAAAAATCATTAGCGATGGAAGCATTAAAATCATAATTACTTGAAGTTACACATTTCTACTGAAACCATAAGAGGAAATTTAACACAATTGAGGAACATTCTAGGAAATCTTCATAGTTCTATGATAGATTAAAATTGATCATATAATACATTAGGCAAACTTAATAAATGCATATTAGCATAAATAAATGGTTACATACTATTCTGTCTAAGCAAACACTTCCTGGTTTCTTTTATAATTCAAGGGGAAGATAGACTTAGGAAATACCATGAATAAGAGCTATAGCTGGCCTCCCAGAGATTTATAAGAACAACTTTGACCACAGAAAGAGAAAGAATTAGATACCCTTCAAATTGTAATCTCTGAGAGCTGTGATATATGCATGCTGATGTGATTGTAAGCATCATTTCCTGCACAAGTTCTCTTTTGATTCACCAAAACAATGCAGTCCCAAGAGAGACATTTAAAACTTGTAGCTCTAGAGCATTGTTTAAATAAAAAAAACTGATTGTTAGTCCAGCCATATTTCTTTACAACCTATAATTGGAAAAAACAATTCCATTTCTTGGGTCTATGGGGCAATATGCAAATCAGAATTCATCTTCACAATGGAGTTTTGTGATTTCTCTCACCGTAACCTGTCTTTATTTGCCAGCTCCTTACATGACAGAGGGTTCAATAACCCCCACTTCTCTGATGCACTTGCAAAGGAACAAGAGATTGCTTTCCAGGCGGGTAGTCACAAGTAAGCAATTTCACAAATACTCTAATGAGGCAATCCATAATGGTTTTCCTAACCGAGTTTGTTCACCAATCACAGAGAAAAAAAAAGTAATTCTAGCAACCTTTTTGAAGGAGAAAAACGAACATGCTCACACAGGTATTCAGTTCTTATAGTCCAAAATGACTATATATGACTATATATGAAGTGGTTAACATAAAAGGTCATCTTGAAAATTATGTTTGCAGGTTATTTCATATATTAAATAGAACTTGGCTTAATTTGGGCTTCAGGGAATGACTAGTGCCTCAATGTTGTATTGCATATAGAATACTTAATTAGCATTATTTCTTAGAAAAAAATCAGAAATATGTCTCTATTTTAAATCATGACCTCAGTTACATCAGACAAATGTATGTAACATAACAAAATTTTTATATATATACATATATATGAGAGATTCATAAACTAAGTATTTTAAAATAATTTAAAGTATTTGCAAGGATATGTTATATATATGATATATAGGATGTATAGGATATTTAGGATATGATATGTCACCATATACATATATATATATATATATACTGCAAGTATTAGAATATTGTGTATATTTTGTTCAAAGGAATATGTGCAGTTATATTGTAGACAGTGAGTTTTCCTGAGGCAGCATTAATAGAACAGCATAAGATAGAATAAAATGAAAAGGGATTGGTGGGTGATGTTAAATGTCTCATAAGTCCATTACTATTTTATATGTTAATGCAATGAATATAGTTATTAACCCAGCTTCCATTTTATATATTTTACTGCTATGATTAAATATTTGATATTTAAATGCATTCAAATGCTGTGACCATTTTTGTACATTTTTATTGTAAAAATACTGTACAGAGGGGTTTCAGTTACATGAGTAAGGCAATGAGTACATTTCCTACTGGGCATTGTTGCATCCTTCTTTGTTTTTCCACTACTATCTCTTCCCTCCCACCTACACAAGTATCTCCCACTGAAGCTGTAAAGTTCTTTTTCAACATAGTGTCTTGTACATCTCATTGTTACGATAGGTTAACCTATATCACTATTTAAGCATTTTGTTTTTTCCTTTCCCCTCCCCAAATTAGAGAAGTGTATATACAAGATGCAGGGCCCCAACATCAAGCACAGTGAAAACAGGGGTTATACTGTAGGGGAGGAACATACAAAGAAACAAAAAAATCATATGGTCCATTATAAATATGTTAGAAACACTAGCAAGAAAGAAAAAAAAAATTGTGTCCCTATCTTAGGGTTCATTTAGCTTAACATCACCTTATATGGTCATATGTACATAACTTTTGACATTTTCTGCTTGTTCTACACATGGTTTCCCTTATTTGCTGTGAACATTTTTTACAGGACAGTGATCAGGAGCTTACATTTCCAGCTTAAAATCTGGTGATGCTTTGTCGACACTCAAGTGCTGATATTACCACTGAAAATAGTCCACATCCCTTCCTCCAAATTATGAAATGAAATGACTGCAAAGATTCCTATAGTATGTCTTTAGACACAGAATTAAACTACGCAGATCTTTCCCATAATTTGTGGCTGGAATAGCAATTTACATATATGAAATTAATAATTCCTGCGGTAATTATTAATTAATATCTCAAATTCAATTCCTTCCATGATTATTTTTCAGGTTATCTATCCTTACTCTGGCAATTCTTCCTTTGCTTTGTCCACACTGTCCTTTACCATTGCAGCTCACTCCATATAGGCATCTTATTTCCATGGCGAGGTTAAATTCTGAATAGAAGATTGAGAATAGGGAACACTTTTACATTGCTGGTCGACATTCAAGTAAGTGTATCATTTTTTTAAGGCAGTAGGAAAGTTCCTTTACAAAACTAAAAATCAAACTAAATGTGCTAGCATATGCTTGTAGTTCCAGCGCCAGCACTCAACGGGCTAAAGTATATGGTTTACGAGCTTGAAGCAAACTGGGAGAGAGAGAAAGAGACAGACAGACAGACAGAGACAGAGAGGCACAGAGACAGAGACAGAGAGACACAGAGACAGAGACAGAGAGTGAGGGAGAGGTCCTACCTTATAATAAATAAAACAAAAAATAAAAATACATGAATTATACTATAATCCAGTAATCTACTATTAGACAATATCCAGAGCAAATAGAGCCAGCACATCCAAAAACATGCTTATTTTCTCTCAGCACAGTTACTAATTTATACTCATGTTCACTGCAGCATTATTCATAACAGAAAAAAGGAGAGAGTAGGACATCAGCCATCAGCTATCAAATGGGTAAAGAAAATGAGGGTATATATTCAATCAAATAATATACATCCACAATGGAATGATATATTGGTATTTGTGACAACATGGGTAAAATCTTCAGAACATTATGTAAAATAAGCCAATACAATAGACTAATATTATGTGATATCATTACTATGTGGAATCTGGAAATGTTGTTCTCACAGAAATAGACAATAGAATTGAGCTTACAGAATCTGGGAGAAAGAGAAGAAGAGGAGAAAGGGGTAGTTATAAATAAAAAAATAACAGAGTATATTTCAAAGTTATAAGCAGAAACAAATTTGAAAATTTTCACTATTACACATGATGAGTATTTGAACAGGTAGGTAGCTTGGATCCTGTTTTATATGTTATCAAACAGACATTAAAATGTAATATTGCCCCATAAATATGTACAATTTTGTTTTGATGCATCAATTTCAATAAAGCCAATTTAAAAATGTGTCCAATCCGTATTTTATCTGATCCTTCTTCTAATACCCTCAATGCTAGTTTTTGGGTGAAGCCAATACAGATTTCTCACTCTATCGATATAAATACCCAATTTCTTCAAATTCACAAATTTTCCACATTCCTTGCTCAGCTATGACCACTCAATATTAAGAAAGTTTCTTACAAGTACTGTTTTATTCTTATCTGAAAAAAATCTATTCCATCAAATATGTCTGCTTGTTGACTCTACCTTGTCTTACCATCCTAGCCTTCTAGTTAATACTTTCTTATCATTACTTTTTCATATCAACCAGCCTATTGCAAAGTTGATACACTGTATGTTTAACAAAGTTGATACACTGTATGTTTAATACATCTACTGAATTCTTCCTCTCAGTAGGTACAAAAGCACTAATTGGTAATCAATCTTGAGACAGATCTTTACAAATGTCTTCCAAAGAAAGAAAGAGAGGACGAAAGAAAGAAAGAAAGAAAGAAGGTAGGAAGGAAGGAAGGAAAGAAAGAAAGAAAGGAGAAAGAGAGAGAGAAAGAAAGAAAGAAGAGAGAGAAAGAAAGACAGACAGAAAGAAAGACAGACAGAAAGAAAGAAAGACAGTAAGAAAGAAAGAAAGAAAGAGAAAGAAAGAAAGGGAGAGAAAGAAAAAGAAAGAGAGAAAGAAAGAGAGAAAGAGAAAGAGAAAGAAGAAAAGAATTGTCATCCTTCTAATTTTATAGTGCAAGAATCAGATTCACTTTCTGCTATTCCACCAATGAAGTAGTAAGACCTAATAAAAAATAAGCTATGAATTTATGAGGAAGAGTTCAAATTACTTTGAATTACCAAAACAATAATATTGATGACTTCATTGGAAAAATAATTACTCCATTACTATTTTAAAATTTAGATGGGGCTGCGAAGGTGGCTCAGTGGTAGAGTGCTTGCCTTGCATGCATGAGGCCTTGGGTTCGATTCCTCAGCACCACATAAGCAGAAAAATAAAAATAAAAAAATAAAATTTAGAGGATCCCAACCAGTCTTAATTAGTACCTTCTATTCCTGAATAGATGAAATTCTTGAAAATGTTCTCTGGCTTTAAGGCCTCTTCTGATTACTTTACCTGTCCTGAAAATCTTTAAGCTAGCCTTTCACAGTCACAAAATTCCTACAGCAGTACAACTTCATCCCAAGTCTATCACGTTTTTGTTTCTATCCTACACTGACCTTTCTTTGTTTCTGTCTCTCTGTCTTTTTTCTCTCTCCCATTCTCTCTCTGTTTTGCTCATATATATATATATATATATATATATATATATGGGGTATATATATATATATACCCCAAATTACAATTCCATACCTACTGGTCTTCCACAAACCATTAACATCTCACAATCTATCATAGGCTCATGCTGATTTCTCTTGTTTAACCTAATTCATAAAGCAAACATGGAGCACTTCAACACTCACTTTGATCATGATACTACATCAAAGATTATCAATTTTTTGTATTAAGGGCCAGAAATGACTTTGGATTTCATAAATGAAGAGTGGGGTAAAAAATCAAGCAACTCTTTTCCTAGAAAAAACTAATAGTGATTTGATATTTTATATTTGATTTTTAAAAGCTATGTTCTTCATTCTCAGTTACAAAATCCATAATGCACCAGATTTAAAACCTTGAACATTGTTTTACTTTTTCCCCAAGGAAACTGTTATTTAATAGTTTACCAATGCTCATAATTGTACAAGGGAATATAGGATTGATTTAGAAAAAAAGTAAAAATGGTGATACTAGAGATTCAGGAAATGGTAATTAATACAAAACAAATAATAAGTGATGGCTAATGCTGAGTTGTTGCCAAAATTTTATTTCATATAAGGTGTCTTGCATAAAGACAGAGGTTCTAGATATTCACCTAAGTTTGTAGTAAATATAAATAACCCTGTTTTTATCAATGTAGATCAGCTGATTATTAAAGAAATTCCATTTAGCACTGGCACAATTAGTCAAGCCCCCAGTATGGCATAATATAATTAATAAGTATGCAATTTTTTTCATTGTGTGATTCATAAAACGCCTCTAACAATTTATATTACACTATCATATTAAGGAGCTGCAATTACTGAAACACTATAAATGATGGAATCTAGCATAAAGAGATCATGTAGCTCATCTAATACAGTACAGCGAGAACCTCACAGAGTTAGGGAACAGTTTCAGTCTTCTGATCATATATATATAGGATCTTGTTATAAATCTACTAACTCTGTATAAAAAAAGTTGAACTTTCCAGTAAAGTTCTTTCAAACTTTATGGCCTTTGTGCTTTCAAAATAAAAGTCAATTGAATCAGGATGTGAAAACATTTTAACCAACTAAATGTTTCTCCCAGTCTGAATCTGAAGTATTGATCAGAGACTTTAACTACAATTAATGGTTATGAAAATGATTTTCAACTCAGCAAATAAAAGAATTGCCATAATTACACTTTTATAGTAATGCCATATATTATGAAGGATCTAAAGAACTTAAGAAAGCAAAATAATGTGCAGAGAAAAATATATGAGGACAACATAAAATAGAAGTGAATAATGGAAGAGATTATCATGTGAAACTTTTCTATTTGTGTTCTTTATGTATTATTATTATCATTAATATTTTAATTTTATGTAATTTTAATTTCATATTTTGTAAGCCTTTTCACTTGTTTTCCATGACACTCTTTCTTTTAATAATTGATGTGTTTTCAGTGTTTTTATTGTACTTTCACTGGTAATAATATTTGGTCTCATTGACTAATCGAATGAAAGAAAATTCTTTTTCTTTTTCTTTTTTTTTCCTTTTTGTTTTGTCGGTCATGAGGCTTGAACTCTGAGCTTGGGTGATGTCACTGAACTCTTCAGCTCAAGGTCCCGGTGCCTGGCAAAAAAATGTCATTTTTACCATCAGAAGAAGAAGGAGGAGGAGGAGGAGGAGGAGGAGGAGAAGAGGAGGAAGAAGAAGAAGAAGAGGAGGAAGAAGAGGAAGAAGAAGAGGAGGAAGAAGAGGAGGAAGAGGAAGAGGAAGAACAAGAGGAAGAAGAAGGAGCAGGAGGAAGAGGAGGAAGGAGGAGGGGGAGGGGGAGGAGAGGGGAGAGGGAGAGGAAGAGGGAGAGGAAGGAGAAGGAGAAGAAGCAGAACAAAAACACCACCACCAGTGGCTCATGTATGTAATACTGGCTACACAGGATGTTGAGATTTGAGGATCGAAGTTCAAAGTCAGCCCAGGCGGGAAAGTCCATGAGAGTCTTATCTCCAATAAACCACTCACAAAACCAGAAGTGGTGCTGTGGCTCAAGTGGTAGAGTGCTCACCTTGAGCTGAAGAGCTCAGGGACATCACCCAGGCCCAGAGTTCAAGCCCCAGGACCTACCAAAAAAAAAAGGGGAGAGGTATGAAGGATACACATATCTTTGATTAATACAAATTTTGTATTTTAATAAGGAAATCATTCTTTTGTTCAGTTTTACATCTATAATGGTGTGTTATAGAGGTGATTGAGAAATCACTTAGGAAGGAGTACTATCAGATTAACAATAAAAAGGGAGTACTTAGCTTAAGCAGGTATCTATTGAAAGCTATCCTGGAATCACCTCAAAATCAGAATTGCCTTTGTGGTTTTTCATGTCATCTTCCAAATTTTGCAATTTCAATGCAATTATAGTTGTACAAAGTCCGTAAGAGTTCTGTTTCCTTCTAAGAACCAAAATCTGATGCTCTCTTTCATGTCAGAATTTATTAAAGATAATGTAATACAATTCTAGGATATTTTTAAAATTAAGTCTATGCACATGAAAATTTAAACAAATTGGAAATAAAGACAGAAATATTTTCATGAAATTGTTTGTTGGAGATAACACTTCTGTTAGTATGACTTCCACAAAATGCTGGAAGAGAATAGCATTTTCCAAGGATGAACTGATAACACAGCTTTATTCCAAATGAGGAATTTCAGAAACCATATATACTGTGTAGTAGTGTGAGTTAACGAAGTGGTGATTTTTAAACTGAAAGCACTCATAAAAGGTGAATATTTTCATTTTTATATGGATTATTTTGCCAGATATTATTTTAATCTATCAAAAATCTAGACTCTGATAATTTCAAGGAGAATAATGGACCTTTTAAGTGATGTTATTTTACTCGCTAGTCTATATTGACTAATAAAATACACTCATTCACAATGTCTCACCTTGTTTTGAGGCTCATGTTCAACTAGTCACTGGAACCTTAAATTTCTGTGAAATTAGGTAGCTGAAAACCTATCATCTATTTTTTTATTATTATTATTTTATTTTACTTGTGAACATACTGTACAGAGGGGTTACAATTACATGGCAGGATAATGCGTACATTTCTTACCAAGCATTGCAGCCTCCTCCTTTCATATATTTTTTAAGGTATGTGCTATTATGAACTTTTCTTATTTTGGAAGGCTCTCTAATAATGATTCTTCAGAATAAATGCACTTTATGTGCAGAATTTTTCACATACTGGGTATACAATGAGCAGTAGTTTTAAAAATAAATTAGTAGCTGGGTGCCAGTGGCTCACATCTGTAATGCTAACTACTCAAGAGATCAGAGATCTGAGCATTGTGGTTCAAAGTCAGCCTGGACATGAATGTTCCATGAGATTCTAATCTCCAATACCCATCAGAAAACTAGAAGCTTTGTGGCGAAAAGTCATAGAGTACTAGTCTTGAGCTTAAAAACTCAAGGACAGCACCTGAATTCAGGCCCACCTGACCAAAATATTAAAAACAAAAAAATATAAATAGCAATCAGGGTAGGATACTGTAATTTCAAATATGTGACATATTAAAATTTAAAATTATTTATTATGAATTAAGCTTTAATCATGATTACAGACTAAAATCATGATCTATAGCTCTTTATCCTTAATCTTTGCAAGCTAGTATGCTTGTCTCTAGAAACTATGTTTATGTTCCAGTTCAAGATTGTTCTGGATCTATTCCTAGAATTCTGCTTTAACCAACATACTGCAAAACATTACAGTATATTAAAGTCCTAAGGATAATCTAAAATCAAAAGTTCACTGTTTCATTATGTCTGTACATAAGTGATTTTAGGGGGGAAACAAAGAAGGAGGCACACCGCTCAAAAGGAAATGTACTCATTACCTTGGTAATGTACCTGTAACCCCTCTGTACAGAATTTTTACAATAAAAAAGAACAAAAAATAACACAAAACTAAAAACAAAGAAAAAGAACCATTGTACTTCTTCAGCTCTTTAGATGAGACATTGTTGTTCCCAAGAGGCAATCATGAAGTCTGCTAATTCAGAGCCAAGCAATCTCTTTTAAACCCTCTATCACTTTTCCTACTTAGAATTAATTTGTTTAAGCATGCATGAATAAGGAAGGTGGAGCAAGGGCAGAGCTACTGATTAGTAAAGAAGCAACTATTATTATGAGTAAATATTGTATGCTTTCAGCCTCTTACATTTATTTCTTAATAAAACGTATGATTCCATTACTTACAGGGATTTCAGATGAATTGAACAAATGTACCATTTGCAATATTGTTGCATTTGAGTTTTAAAAAACTAATAATTTAACAAAATTAGTACCAGGAAGTTGACACATATTTTGTTGGAAAGGGAAGGTAAAGGAAAGGTCAGGAGAGGAAGGAAGAAAGGAAGGGTAGGCAAAGTTAGTCATTATATTCAATTGGAATTATATAAAATTTGAATGACACAACTTCCTTAAGTGATGGATGGATTAGGGAAGATGAGTGAGAATTATGGCATTGATCAAGATGTTTTGTACATATTATCTGACTGGTTGAACTAAAATCCCTCTATGCAATCACTTAAAATAAAAATGGAATTCTAAGTGAACATATAATAATCAAGTATATTAAGAAAAGTTTATAAAGTTTATCATATGTAGGAAAAAGATCTAAGCAAATACATACTTTGTTAGATTAGTCATTGTTTTCTGGTCTAACTGTTTATGATAGCATATTTATTGGTAAGTATATATATATATATGTCATGAAAGTGATAATTCTGAAACAAATGAAATTATATATATATATATTAGTAGAACTAGAAAAGCATATTTGCCTAGTAAAATGGAATGTTACACATGTGAATATGTTAAAGGTGTTTTAAGTGACCATTTTCCCTACTTAGATTTCATAAGATGTAATAAACTTTTCTTTGAATGGGCCTTAAACTATGTGTAGAAGTGCAGGAAGCCTGATCTAACTCAATAAAAAGAGTGATGCTGGGAATATATGACAAGCCAATATTTATATTTGAGCTTCGTGCAAATGTTGTCCATTAAAAACCTCACATATAAATTAAACTGTTTACTTATAAAGAAGCGTAATCAGATCCCCATGTGTACTTTCACGTACTATTTAATTCATTTTTATGGGATTTTTTATTTCTTTTTTTTGGGGGGGGTCCGGTTGTGGAGCCTGAACTCTAGGCCTGGGCACTGTCCCTCAGCTCTTCAGCTCAAGGCTAGCACTCTACCACTTGAGTCACAGCACCACTTCCGGCTTTTTTCTTTTTGCTTATGTGGTGCTGAGGACTTGAACCCAGGGCCTCAGGCATGCAAGGCAAGCACTCTACCACTGAGCCACCTTCCCAGTCCCATTTTTATGGGATTTTTTTGTTTGAGTGTTTGAGTTAAATTATGCTTGTTCCTTGTATCTTAAATTATGCTGGAAATCCAGAAATGGTAAAAATTAAGGAAAAAAACTTTCTAAAATTATTAGAAAGGAGTGGATCTTTGAAACTAATTTTAAGTAGCTAAGTCCTAAAATCATCACTACTTCTTTTTTTTTCTTTTTTTTTTTTATAAAATTGCAGCTGAAATGCTCCACAGGAGTTTAATTTGTTCACTGGTCAAACCTCAGAGAGATTATAAACATCTAGAATGGGATCAATTTTGTTTTCTTATAATTTCAAGACTCATCTAACAGGTTTTATCTCTCTTCCACTTTGTAACTTTTCATAGACTCAATGTGGGCCATCATAAGCAAATTTTTCTTCTTTATGCTGAACATATGAATCTCTGTTATCCTCTGCACATTGACCTCAAGTACATTTAAAAGAAACTTTTATATTCAAGTGTTTTCAATCACTGTTAAGCAGAAAAAAATTCTTCACAGCTCTATTACACTCTCATCATTTTCTGCAGTGGAAAGATTATATTCTGTCTTGCCTGTCACATTGCTGGCAATCTGGTGTCAACTAAGATGTGATGAGTACTCTCATTCAGCTTGTCCAATAGGAATCAAATGTGATCTCCATTTTTTAAGTCAGTAATTTTGGGGCCTTTGCAGACATTCATTACAGTGCCATGTTTTTATACCCAAGTGCATGTGATATGTAAAACCTTTCAAATGTACATGTCATGAACTACTTCTACATTTAGGAACATGTATGCTATTCTCTACAATAAAAATTAGCCACTTTGAATATATATATATACTAATTTGTCAGGTAATTAGAAAAAATGATTTCAGTTTTAGACTGAAATGAAATTTCATATTCCTTCCAAATAGAAATGTAGAGATCACTAAAACTGTTTTGCTTCATATGTAACACTGAACAAATAATGAGTGGAACTATAAATGCTAATTTGAAATTTTGATGAACAATATTCTAAAAGTCTGTGCCTACTTTATTTGATGAGTTCTAATATAAATAAAATTAAAAGCTGTTTCCGTAAAACTCCAGTAACATGGAAATTTATTGGCAGCATTCTAAACATTAAAACATAATATGAAGTTCTCTTTGTTGTGGTTTTAAATATAATACATGGAAATTAAATGTTTTGAGTATGCCTGTCCTGAGGCCCACACTCAGGGAATGCTTCGATAATGTTGGTTCCTGAGCTTTTTGGCTCAAGGCTAGTGATCTACCCTTGATCCACAGCTCCAATCCCAGGTAAGGCTCTTGGGGACATTTTTATCCAGGCTGGTTTTAAACCACAATTTTCAAATCTCAGTAGTAACTAGGATTACAGAAGTGAGCCACTAGCAACGATGTTGGAAATTAGATTTTACTGCTATGAAGTATTTGTTAAAGGATGGAACAAACCATTATAAATGAGGTTAGATAATCTCTGATATAGACCATGAAACAGGAGTTGGATCAAACAGGAAACAACAAGTAGAAGCTTTCATAAATACAATTATCTTGAACTGGATGAGCAGATGAGAATAAGTTCTTTTCTTTCCCTCTTTTATATTTTATTGTTTGTTAGAGTCTATTTGATGCACAAAGGGATTACATTTGAAATTTCCGTATTTGCATACAATGTACTTAGATAAGATTCACCCCATCTATAATGGTCTCTCTTCCTGCCATCTGAATCTAATTAAATAAATTTCAAGAGGTTTCATTGCATTATTTTCATTTAAGTATATAAATAACTTGAGTATCTGTGCCCACCTTTACCTCTCCCCTTTTCTCTATTACTAGGACTCCTCCACAAACTCTTATAAAAGATCTATTTTAGGTTCCTGTCATTCCCTCCCTCCCTTCATTCGTTCTTTCCTTCTTTCCTTTCCTCCCTCCCTCCCTCCTTCCCACCTTTTTTCCTTCCTTCTTTCCTTCCTTCCTTCCTTCCTTCCTTCCTTCTTTCCTTCCTCCCTCCCTTTTTCCTTACTTCTTCCTTTCTTTTTTTCCCCTAGCTTCCTGATTTTGAATGCATGTATTGATTTTTCAAAAAGTTTCACCTTTTAGCAACTGAAAATGTTAAGAGGTTTAAACAAATGCTTAATATTTTTTACTGGTTAAACAGAAACCACATAATATAGTTACTTACATAATTACTGCCCTTTGCTTCCTTTGCAAGCTGCAGCATTCTAACTAACTAATGTATACATAAGTCTATTTGCAGGAATTAAATTGTTGAGCAATATTGGATTAAATATGATAAATGAAGCTAAGTACTATACATAATAGCAAATTCCAATGTCCTGATTTTCAAACTTTCTGAGCAGAAGATTAAAAAAATATGCAAGACCATCAGTTATAGTAAATTAGTTTGCATGTACATTTAGAGGACATATGGAAAAAACCACAAATGAATATATTTTAGTAATCAATATTCAACCTGTAACTGAGTGTAAGAAAATAAATATTTCCTGGCCTACTTGGACTTTGAAAACATGATTTTTCTGCATAAATTAATTTCTATATGTTAAATAATTAATTTGAAGTGATGACAACAATAATTTAAATTAGCTCCTAAATATTGCTTACCCTCTCAAAAATTGCTTACACTTTTAACAGAAATCTATTAAAGCTACAAGCAGCAACTTATGAACAATTTTAACATTAAATGCTTTATTTTTAACAATGGTATAAATACCAATTAGATTACATCATAGTAGGGAATGGACTGAAAGCAGATAGACATTCTTGAACTAAAATGGTCAGTATTCTCTGGCTATACCGAAATTTTTTATAATGATGCGTTTGCTTTTTTTCAAAGTTATATGGAAAAAGGCAATCTTTACCTCAGTTGTAAAAATTCCTTTAATCATGAAGCCTAAAATATTGATAGGTATTTACACTTTGCTTCTGGGCATTTCTGATTTTCTGTTCCTTAAACAATGTAAAATTTATATCTAAGATTACTGTTATGGACAGAAAATTTCAGGGAAATCAAAGCTATTGGGTGGGTTGGGGTTCACAATATTAACACGTTTTATCATTTGTCTTACATTTTATTTATTAAAAAACACATAGGAGCTGTGGGTGTATATCCTTAGGAATTAAAAGTAACATTTAACTTATTCCATTCCAAGACATACTTTTAAATATATATATATATTCATACTTTCCTCTTTCTTAGGTGCTCTATAATAGGGTTAACAGTCATGTACAATGACTGTCCTAAACCAGGTTTTATTTGCAATAAGGAGTATATATCTGAGACAAGCAGAAACGGTCAGATAAGTTGATGTTAAGCTAAATGAACCCCAAGATAAGGACATAAATGTTTTTTTCTTTCTTGCTATTGTTTCTAACATATTTATAAGATGGTTTCTTTGTTGCTTTGTATGTTCCTCCCTCACGGAATAACTCTTGTTTTCACTGTATTTGATGTTGGTATAATTTGTGGAGGGGAAGGGAAAAAACAAAGTTTTTAAATAGGGAGACAGGTGGACCCATTGCAACAATGAGATGTACAAGTCATTATGTCAAAAAACGAACTTTACAACTTTGTCGGCTGGAGGGGAGGGGCGGAGGCGGGAGGGAAGACAGGGGAGGGGGGAATATGAAAGGGCAGGGATGGGAAGGGGAAACAAAGGAGGAGGCAACAATGCTTGATAAGAAATGTACTCATTACCTTGCCCATGTAATTGTAACCCATCTGTACAGCATTTTTCACAATAAATAAAAACGTATTATTAATAAAACTATATGGTGCTATATTTTTTCTGTATGTTTCCTTGGCTCAATAAATTTTTGATAATTTCTAACTGGGAAAAAAAATAGATGTGGGAGGGGATGTGGCCAAAAGGGAACCCTACTGCATTGTTGGTGGGAATGTAAACTTGTTCAACCACTTTGAAAAGCAGAATGAAGCTTCCTCAAAAGACTACACATACAGCACCCATATGACCCAGCAATGCCACTTTTAGGCATTTACCCAAACGATCATAAACAAGACCATACTAAAGCTACCAGCAAAACTATGTTTATCACAGCATTATGTACCATAGCTAAGATAAGGAACCAACCCAGATGCCCCTCAGTAGATGAATGGATCAAGAAAATATGATATGTATATATATATAGATAGATAGATATACAATATATATATATTGTATATCTATCTATCTATATCTATCTATCTATCTATCTATCTATCTATCTATCTATCTATCTATCTATCTATCTATATGGATTCTATGCCTCCATCAGAAAGAATGACATCATCCCATATGTTAGGAAATGGAAAGACTTGGGAAAAAGTATATTAAGTGAAGTAAAAGCAAGGAACAAAGAAACATAGGTACCATGGTTTCACTTATTTGCAATAACTAGTATATGTCTAGGACAAGCACAAAAAGTCAAAAGCTATGTACGTATGACCATATAGCATGATGCTAAGTGAAATGAACCCCAAGAAAGGGACACAGAGATTTTATCTTTCTTGCTAGTGTTTTTAATGTATTTACAATCTACTATGTGATTATTTTGTTTCTTTAATATGTTCTTACAGCATGGTATGACCCCTGTTTTTACTGTATTTGATTCCAGTGCCCTGCACCTTGTATATACATTGTTTTTTGTTATCTAATTTGGGGAGGGAAAGGAAAATAACAAAATGCTGAAATAAGGATAAAACTTGAGTATTGTATCAATGAGATGTACAAACATGTTGAAAACAAACCTTACAATAAGGGGGGAAGGAGGAGTTTGAGAGGTGGGGAAGGAAGAGATGGTAGGGGAAAAACAAAGGAGGGGGTAACAATTCTCTACAGGAAACGTACTCATTACCTTACTCATGTAACTGTAAACCTCTGTACAGTATCTTTACAATGAAGAATATATATTGATTTTTAATGTATCATTGTTTCACCATACCATTCATTAAATTTCACTGTAGAAAATTATTTTAGGTTATAAATTATTTTTCTTCCTTAGGTCATACATATAGGAAATCCTAGAAATTTCACCACCATTTTATCACATTCTCCTTATGAAAATTAAAGTAAGCCCCCTATGCAGTTGTTTTTTGCATGCATTTTTCTTAATAGGAAATGCAGAACTAAAAGTAATATCTTTCTGCACTTAATGAATTGGACAACTATGTTAACTCAGAAAAAACAAATTGTTTAAATAGGGATGCAAGCTGACCCATTGCAACAAGACGCTATGTCAAAATACGAACTTTACCATTTAGGTGGGTGTGGGGGGGGGATGTAGTTGTGGAGATGGGAGGCAAAGGATGGTAGGGGCAAAACAAAGGAGGAGGCAACAATGCTTGATAAGAAATGTACTCATTACCTTGCTATGTGATTGTAACCCCTTTGTACAGTATTTTCACAATAAAAAACTTATTTAAAAAAAGAAAGAAATCCTATCTATTTTGCAAATGACAAATAATAAAGACATACACGTACCAAAGGGTGCATATTAGGGATTAGTTTTGGACTTTGGTGATTAAAAACAAAATATTTGAGCTAAATTGAGTTTCTATGTAGGCAAGCAGTTCTACTCTATATGTAGTTCCAATAAAAGGATGGCAGGAAGAAAATCTGAATCCAACCTTAACTTGGATCTGTTAAAAGGCAAGTATATTATCCTGGTCTTATGGAATATTAGAGCTTTAGAGGAATTTGAAAACAATACCACTTTTCTACATTTGAGTAGAAAAAAATTGATGAAATCATCATAAGCTTAACATTATTGAACATTACAAACAGGATTTATTTCTCTCTGTTCAATTAGTACCTACTGGCTGTCACTAAATATTAATTGAGAAACAGAATAGTATAACCCCTGAGTTCACTGTATTTGATGTTAGTATAATTTGTGGAGGGGAAGGAAAAAAAACAAATTGTTTAAATAGGAATATGGGTGGATCCATTGCAACAATGAGATATTCAATACCATATGTGGAAAAACAAACTTTACAACTTTGGTGGAGGTGGAGGAGGCAACAATGTTTGATAAGAAATGTACTCATTATCTTGCTCATGTAATTGTAACCCCTCTGTATAGTATTTTCACAATAAAAAAACTTATTAGTAAAAAAGAACTCTCTTATATTGGATTAGGCTCTTTGACTTTCCCCTAATATATGAAGTAATCATCTTTTAAAAGAAGAAAAGTCCAAAAAGGAAGAAAGTATTGGTATTTGGTTTTGACCTTAAGATTTAAAATGCCTAAATGTGAATTTGTATGTACAGGGTAGATTTGAGAATGTGGAAATTGAATTGATATAGAATTGGAGTCAGAATGAATGTATAAAACAGAAATATGAGAATGTGAAAACAGATATTTAAAAGTACTTAGTAAAATTTTCCATGATGACTTTGTAAATATGTTCTCTGAATAGTCTGTATAAGAATACCTGAGAAAAATATATGTATAGAAAATTTAAATTCCTATATCTAAAATTTAACACAATTAACAAATTAACTAATAAAATTTGACATAATTTAATTTTTGCTATTACATTAGAATAATGTTAAAACTCTTAAATGAACTCTTAAATGGAGTCTTTTTCTATATGTTCACAAGTTATTATCTTATTCTTGATATCAAATTAATATGTATAACACAGGGTTTTATAACCAGATCCTTGCTTAAATGAAACACAACTGAATGAAATTAAAATTATCAGAGACTCATGCACTTTTTATCATTCTCCATAAGGTTAATAGCATAATTTTTCATGGCACAATTATTTAGATCCAGAATTGTTAATGAGTGTTAGTTTTCAAAGCCATGTGACTTATTCATTACTATGTGTGACCAGGACAGAATCCTGGAAGTAGTGGCCATACATTTCCTCTAAAATACCTAAGATTAATTTTAAAATCCTTTCTATTTTGTGAACCTTTTTGAATAAATAAAAATATCAATTTTTGAAGATCCTGACAAACATGCACTAAAATTACTTCTGATTTCCATAGATCCAATCATTCCTTTAAATTTCATAATGGAAATATTTTAAAGCATTAATAGAGAAAGTATATTGAGATTCCACATTATCTCACTTATAAAGGCCATTATCAGAAAAACAACATATGCTGATGAGAATACGACCAAAAGGGAAAACTTATACATTGTGGAGGGAAGGTATACTTGTTCAATCATTCTGCAAAGCATTATAGAGCATTCTCAAAACTTTAAAAATAAATATACCCTATGATCCAGGAATTAAAGTAGCTTGCATTTATCTAGAAAGTTACAAATAAGGATTCAGTAATGCCACCTTCCCATCCATAATTTTTGCAGCACTATTCACCATAGCCAAGGAATGGAATCAGCCCAGATGCCACTGTATGGACAAGTAGAAGATTTGGGAAAAAATATATTTTATGAATTACATCAGTCCTAGGGAGACAAAGGATTCATGGCTTCCTTTGTGGAATCTAATGTCAGCTTATAAACGTGAAAGTAAATATGCTGGGTGTTACAATGTGGACAAATGAATTAAGAATCTTTTAAGAAGAAAAACCTTAATCCACACACAGAGAGGTTAAACATATTCATCTGAATACCAATGAGATGTTACAGTTCCTCTTAATTTATAACTCTCCATCCTAGTAAATTTGTATATTTGAAAATACCATAATTAATAAAGGGAGAATAGGACACAAGCAGTTAATATTTTATGTCCAGAATGTTGAATAATTTCAAGTATTATGTATCACTGGGGCAGAATCTTTCCCTCAATAGCCTTGAGAAGTAGAAGATTTTGAAGATATATACAATTTCTTGTATCTGATTTGAAGAAAAGCCATCATGTGTGCTTATTTGAAACTTTTCAAACATGACTCTGGCTTCTTGCTGGTTACCTTGTGCTGGTTGCTTTGACTCTCCTGGGCTCATCTATCTGCACAAGTTTGGACCATGACTTTTACTTTTCAGACTTCCAAGGAGCTAAGTTTACAGGCATAAGTCTCTGGTACGTGCAGTAAACTGCACCATTTCAGGAGGTCCTGTTTTTACTAGTATGTCAAAGTGCTGATTCATTTCTACAAGTAGAATTCTCTATCTTATGGGGGACTCTAGAAATAATGTCAGGGATATTTATTTTTAAAAGTAAATATTAGATATCAGAGTTGCATTCACATAACAACAAAATCTTACATTGTAGCTTATCACTCATGTAGTTATTGTTAAAGAAAAAAACTATGAAAAATGTAAAACTTTAGTGAAGATATATTGTGGTATGAAACAACAAGATTTTTGATGACTTTCTGTCCTCTAGGGTGTTTTAACTCTTTAGCTTTTAAATAGCATTGACATTACTATGATGTTGTTTAATATAGCATGAAATGTCACAATTAATAATATACACTTCTGCACATATTTGTAATAAGTATTTATATTGCCTTATCCCTAAGTGAAAATATATTTATGTTTGATGTTGACAAATCAATTATCCCTTATAAGCTTTTATTTTACTGTAAGTCATAAAGAAATCAAAAAAATTTAAATAAGGCTTGGGCTAGAATTTCATTTAAAATACGTAAGTTGTTTCCAAAAATACAGTTAATGGAACTTTTTAACATGTATTTAAGAATAAATGAGAAAACCATAGTTTTTAAGTTTGTCATATACCTGTGTGTGTGTAGGCACATGCATGTGTATGTTTGTCATGTTTTATATGTGTATGTATTGTGTTTATATATCATTTAAATATGCACATATGAAAATGCATATGGTTAAACACAAGGTGTGTAGTAGAGGAAATATCCTCAATATTTGCTGCATAACATGATATAGAATGAGCTTCTTTAAACTTAATTCTAACAATATACTGCCTGATCACATAGTCAATGCATTTGTACTTTTTGAGCTGTCTTCAGTTTTACAAGACTTATCTTTTCTAATTATAGAAAGAAGTCTGATGAACAACTAGTAATTCTTTAGGATAATAATAAGAATTTCAGCCGAAAAAATCTCTGACAACTTGATAACATTTCCAGTGAAACCAAGGTTCTGATACATTCCATAGGTACTCCATACTTGAAAGAGCAATAGCATTTCCATTCCTCTTGTTCCTCCAGTAGCTCATAGGCAGAAAGAAAAGAGTTTCAGAAATTTATGAAAAATGACAGGCCATGTAAAGTGAAGTTTGAATAAAAATGTAAAAAGCTTGAGGTGGTTGCAAAATTTCTTGGGGGAACTAGAAACGCGCTTATTAGAATTATCAGCTTAAAAAAAAAACCTCCATGATAGGAATGTAAATCAAAAGTTGCTTCTGGATTGCTTAGCCAGCAGAAAGAACTAAAGAACTGAAACTAGGTGCTCTGAATAGGGCTCCTTGAAATAGAAAAAAAAATAAAATAAAACATATATTAGAAACTAACTATTCAGTATTTTCAGGTTGGAGAGAGGGGGGAGTGTTGGTTTCACACAAAATCCACCCCTAACATACTTATTAATTTATTGAACATTTTATTATGCACACTAACATTATGCAGTTGCTGTGACCATTAAATGACCATATTACATGTGCATGAGAGGTTCTGTGTTTGTCAAGTGTCAGTCAGCTACCCTAGTGACAAATACCAGAAATAAGCAACTTGAAAGGAGGAGGGTTTGTATTTGCTTAGTTTGAAAGGGTCCAGTCTCTGGTCACATGGACCCATGGCTTTGGGCCTGGTGGTGGCACATTATCTTATAATCAGCGTGTATTGCAGAGCTGTCATGACTGTAGAGTGTCCAGAAAAAAAAAAAAGAAAAATGGAAGGTGCTGACTCCAAGAGCATGCTTGTGGTGATCTAACTTTCTTCCATTATGTTTCCCCTCTTAATTATTCCTCCAAAATGCAACAGCATCAGCACCTAGTGACCATATGCTAAGTCCTTACTCCAATGGGGCCATTCCTATTCCAGGTCACAGCATGAACTAACTTTTTCTTTGTTTTATATAAAATGCATATGTGTGTGTATATGTATATGGTAGCTTGTTTATTAATTGACTATTTTGCGAGACTGATTTAGTTGAAGACTATTCTGCCCAGATGTTAATTATGAAGGGACTTATTGTCAAGAAAGGAGATGTTTTAAGAGACATGATATAATTAGTGATGAATGTATCTGTAAGGAAAATCCCTTTAATCTAAATTTAATGTACTGATTCAGGCTTCCACATGACCTGTGAGCCTGCTATATGTATCAGCTCTTCACTGTCTTCTGTGAGGGGAATATGTTCACTTGAAATCAGCTGTGGTTTAACTACCGAAATTTTCAAACAGTAAAAATTGGAGGCTTTCCTCCCATAGGGCAATTTTTTTTTGTCCTGAGGCTTGAAGTCAAGACCTGGGAACTCTCCCGGAGCCTCTTTGTGCTGATAGCAAATATTTTGCCACTTGAGCCACAGTACCACTTCGGCTTTTCCTGAGTAATACATTGAAGATGGAAGTCTTGGAATGGCAATCCTCAGATCTCTACCTCCTGAGTAGCTAGGATGACAGACATGAGAAACCAGCATCTGGCTTGACTTTCATTTGTCTTCATAATAAAAGTTACAAATACTATAAAGTTTCTGAATTTTGATACCATGAACATTCAACACAGCAGGCGTAGCTTACAAGGTTTTGCTGGGATTTTTCAAACATGCCCATGAATTCCATTGAACCTCAGTACAAATTCATTTTACTCTAGTCTTGTGTTAGCTTCCTAAGCCTTTATATACTCTAATAAGACCTCAGGAGTAACCTTTTTTTCTGAATCATATTGCTTTTTCGCTCTATCAGCCACCACAAAATATGTCAGTTTACAACAACCATGTCTTCTTCATAGCATGTCAAACTCTATATAACCTACAGTAACAAATTTTCAAAGGCAGAATGCATTATTGTATTTCAAGGTTTCTTTGTCAAAATAGTGTTTGAGCACTTCTCCTTTTGTGTTAGCAATGGACACCTTTACATCTCTTGCATGAGATTGTCTCAGAATGGTCCACTAGCCTAATCAACTTTGTCTACCCTTACAAGTAAATTGTACCCCAGTCCTCACATAGATCACTGATCTGTCCTTCCTTTTGTATACTTCTTTCAGTTCCTACCTAAGTCAGACTCTTTATAAATAGTCATAGATTTCTTCTGCACCATTATCTCTGAAAAAGTTTTAATTTATGCTGTTTCAGTATATCTTAAACATTTTGGTTCTCCTTTGTCCCTGTGAGTAACATATTCTAGACTATAACCTGACTACTGGTTAAATTATCATATTCTTTATGGTTTTAATCATTTTCACTTTTTAAAACTCAGACTTCCTATAAGTTTATTTATTTTACCCAGTTCTTTATATGTGAACTCCAAATTTACTAAAAATTGTCAAAGTAAAAAATAAGATGAAATCCTAGAAGAGTTCAAAGTGTATTACATATGCAACTTGCACAAAAATGGCAAACATGTTTGGAAAAATGTGTGAAAATCAGTATATAATGGAAAGGAATAACATGGGTGTGAAGGGAATAAGAAGACATAAATATAAAATGGAAATGAGTCAAAACCTGGCACAATGTTCAAAAGTGCATTCATGTACAAGTTTCCAAAATTTTAACAAAAAATGTTTGTACAGAAAACACTAAATCAGTTTAGCATGATTCTAGCATAAACCTAAATAAACATTCATAAAAAGCATGCAGTGAGAATTAATAATCACAAATCATGAGTTATGATGTGCCTCCAGGGTAGTATGCATATGAATGCACAAACTCTTGTATTTAATTATTGTAACTGGGGTTTGAAATGAGAAAATAAATTGCAACACTTCTGTTAAGATTTTTTTAATGGCTAGATCACACTTGGTAACATGTGTTCCTTCTTCCCTTTCTCTCTTTCCATATCAAGCCAGGGAGGATATACAGAAAAAAAATGGCAGATTGGGAGGAGAAAAAAAATTCTTCTACTGCATAGTACTCAGGAATTGTCATGGAGGTTGAATTTATATGCAAATATGTTTGAGATATAAAACAGACTGTCAAGATCTGTAGACTTTATCCGATCAAATCTGCCATCTATTTTTGATATACTTTTTTTTTTGCCTAACAGTTTCCTTATATAGAACAGGGCACATCTATCATCCAACATATCTGCATTCCATACAACTATTCAGAAGGTTCTTTTAATTAAATTCTATAAATTCATCTTCATTCATTCAATTTTCCTGGCTTCACCGTAGCCTTCATTATCTCATTTATATAGTAGCTTAAAATAGAAATAGTTCCACTACTTTTTGATTTCTAATGTCCTACTACCCTACTATCCAAACTATCCCTGTGAAACTCACATTTCTTTGTTCATGTTCAACTCCCATTTAACTCTCTTGGTTCTATTATCAGTTGAAATTTAAAGCCCAATTTTCCTGGTTTAATAAATCACTGAGAGTAACTTGAATGGTAATGTTTTATTTTTGCCCTCACACTTCAAATAAATAATTATCAAAAAAATTACATTTCATACATGTTGAGCTTCTGTTCCAGCATATATGATGGGATGTTCTTGTGTTTTACTGTTTTTCTAGATGGTGTGTTTATTTGAAAATATCCCATTATGTTTTCCTAATTGATAGTTTCTTATGAGGAAGATAAAAGTATGCAGTCACACAATACACAGATCTCTACAGAACCATTAAAACCATCATAAATTTTAATCGAAAGACAATGAAGCGGATAAAAATAGGTATTTAGCAAAGAGAAAGAATGTTTTGCTGAATATGAAGAAGAAAGAAATAATCAGTATGAAGTCATATATTTTGCAAAACAAACTCCTCAGTCTTTCTAAATACATATAATTTCAAGATAATTCAAGCCTTAAAGGTAAATTTAAAAGAAAAAATTTAAAACTTTTAAATGTTTTAATCATTTTCACAAAGAGCAGTGGGGATCGTATACAACCTTCAGTATCATCCACTGTTTGCACATTTTAAATACAAATATCATATTTTTCATGTATTTTAATGTATAAAACATACATTGTTTATATGGCTAAGTTTTATAATTTGATTCATGCATCCATGTTACATTTCTATGTTGGCCCCATCTCAACTAACCCAGAACAGTTTTTAATAGGTGATTACTATGTGCAGACTATATAATGCAGTTATAGAATTCAACAAAAAGCAATTATTTATTGATTTTGTATATAAGATATATTTAACCTGTCATCTCTAACCATCAAATTCACTATTTATCAGATAAAAATATCTGAGGTACAAATAAAGATACTGTGGAAGATGAAGGCATAAAGAATAGTTTTATCAACCTAATATATACATTTTTGAATCCAAGAAGATTTACATATATACATACATACGTATGTATGAAATAAGCTTAAATTTATCTATTCAACCACCTGAAAATAACGGAATTGACTGTACTCCCACAATGCTTCATGTGTGATTGAAGTCAGAATCTTCTGTCTGTAATTAATTTTTTAGTTGTAGAACTGGAAAAATACAGATATCTTGAACCTGTATTGTGTTCAAGTTAAACCACATTTGAGGAAATAACTTTTGGTGAATCAGATGGCAGAATTACCTTTACTTTATTTTATTTTGTTTTTATTTTTTTGTCAGTAATGATGCTTGAACTCAGGGCCTGGGCGCTGTCTCTCAGCTCTTCAGCTCAAGGTGAGCTCTCTACTTCTTGAGGCACAGTACCATTTCCAGTTTTCTGAGTGGTTTATTGAAGATAAGAGTCTCATGGACTTTCCTGCCCAGGCTGGCTTTGAACCGCAATACTCATATTTCAGCCTCTTGAATAGCTAGGATTACAGGCGTGAGCCACCATTCCCTGGCAATTTTTTATACATAAAAGATAAAGAATACAAGTTGAACTGCATGAAAAAGAGCTTCTCAGCATGAACATTTAAAGATTCCATTGAAGGGCTTGACAAAATATGCTTTGCACATAATTCACTCTTGTATGATAAATTTAAAAAACAAAACAAAACAAGAACAGGCAGGCTCCGGTAGCTGAAGCCTGTAAATCCTAGCTACTCAGGAGGCTGAAATCTGAGAATTATAGTTTTAAGCCAGACTGGGCACGAAAGTCCATGAGACCCATACCTCTAATTAACCATCAGAATACTAGAAGTGGTCATATTGCTTAAGAGTTAGAACGCTGGCCTTGAATTGAAGAACTCAGGGAGAACACCCATTCCCAGAATTCAAGCCCTTCTTCTGACCAAAACAAAACAAAACAAAATTGCTTTATGTCTAAAGTATAAGGGATTTTGTGTCATTTAATTCACCTAGACAGAATTCAGCTTTGGGGCTGAGAATGTGTCTGAGTGGTAGAGTTCCTAGTACCTAGCAAGCAAAAAGCCCTGGATTTGATTCTTCAATACCACATAAACAGAAAAAGCTGGAAATGGTGCTGTGGCTCAATTGGTACAGTACTTGTCTTGAACAAAAGAATCTCAGAGACAGTGCCATGGCCCCGAGTGCAAGCCCCAGGACTGGCAGAAAGAAAGGCAGAAAAGGAGAGAAGAAAGGAATTCAGCTTATAAAATTGACATTAGGAGAAAATAAATCTAGGAGGTCTCTTGTATGTATGTATGCATACATATATACATATATATATACATTTACATATATGCATGTGTGTATCAACAATAAAATAGCTATAGAATTCATTATTTTTTCTTGAAATTTAGTACTGCTGAAAAGATCAAACACAGAGTAACTGCCAATGCAGAGCAAGCACATCAGAAAAAGAAGAGTTTTCCTTTGGTCTTTCTCATACAAATATTGTCAGACAATAATGACACAAGTTCCTAGCCAGGCTTTATAGTATTCCTTACATATTTAATATAAGCTATTGTTATATTAACCTCAGACATGATATCAATTTGAACATGATACTCATCCTTCAGAATGTGTAAAACAAAACAAACAAAAATCCTCAAGTCCTTGTCCCAAGAGATTGAGATTTATTACTTCCTGAGATTCACAGTGACAAAAAAGATTTACTGTTTTTGATCATAACTCTGAGTACAGGCTTCAGCCTGGCGAGGTATTACTACACAGACTGGGCATTGTATGATGAATTGATCCTGGGGAGGACCCCTGGTGAGCTCCTCTACTATAGCTATGCAGTGACAATTTGTTCTGACAGTCAGCTTCACTGCTTTGGTCTGTCACTTTAGCTCATTCTTTTAATAACTTGTTGATGGGTTTTCTTTTATATTAGGTGATTCAAGATTTTATTGAGAAAAATATTCTGTGAGACCTATAAAGATAGAATAGGGAGAGACAGACCCTTCATTGGATAAAAATTTAAAAAGCAAAAAATAAAAATAAACTAAGTAAAAAAAAAATCAACAGTCAGGCTACCAAAATATGACCAACTGGTATCACTTATTTGGTTATATTATATTATTTTAATTTATTATATTATATTATTTTAATTTAATTTAATTTTAATTTATATTTCACAAATGGTTTTTCTTTTAAATACAGACTATCCAAGAGTGTTACCCATGTCTTCAAAAATGAGGAATCATACTAAAACAACTTTATCCATACTTGCATAGATTGCACAGCATAGAATTTCTCTGTGTAATGAATTATTATAAAACAAAGACATTGCAAGATCTGTAGCTACAATAGTTTAATTGTTAGTGTAAAGAAATATATATTCACTTCTAGCCCATTTACTGATAAAAGTATAGTTATTGCCAATCTCATAGGAAATATTAAAACTAAGTCATAGGTTACTGTTATGGAGAAGGACATCAGGTTGTTCCATGTCCTTCTATATAGTGAGTGCAAAGGTGGTGAGGTAAGCAGGAATTTGAGTATTAACAATAGCATGTACTTTGCCAAGGAGGCACCAATAGTTGCCATGAGAGCGCTACAGTCCTCTCCCATCTCTACAGAATTCTCTCATTTCTCAGTTCCACCTACTAATTAAATAAGCACCAAATAAAATATTTAAAACCTCCAATCACATATACTAATTTATTACATCCTCAATATGGCTGAAATGCACAATGCATATTAAAAATTTAATAGCATATTTTATAAATTAATCCATATTTATAAAAGAACAAACCAATATTAACCATGTTTCTTGTACAAGCAGAAAAGCTATGAAAATATGACCATGATAGTTGAGATATCTTCGACAGTGTAACATTGAAGAAAAATTATAATTTTTATAAAATTTTCAGGAATATCTTTCAATTAATGATTAAAATTATATAATTTTAAATCTTAAAAGATGTAAGCTTCGTGGTGGGAAGGTGGCTCAGTGTTAGAGTGCTTGCCTTGTTTGCATGAGGCCCTGAGTTAGATTTCTCAGCACCACGTAAGCAGAAAAAGCCAGAAATGCTGCTATGGATCAAGTAGTAGAACGCTAGCCTTGAGCTGAAGAGCTGCGGGACAGCTCCCTGGCCCAAAGTTCAGGCCCCATGACCCACAAAAAAAAGAGAAAATTTAAGCTTAATACTGCTTTTGAGAAAGTTAGAGTCAATAGACGTTTTCGAGCCAATATATGAAATATTGATTATCATCATCAAACTGGCTATTGTACAGAATTTATATACACATATATCACACACAGACACACACACACACACACACACACAAACTTGTTTTATTTATCTGAAAAAAAAACTGGGAGTTTTGGCCAAGTAGCATATATTATATGAAAGAAAGTCTCAATCTCATATGTAATTTATGTAAATGTGATTATCATATTTACTTTTATTCACTAGATAGAAATAAAAGTTGAATTATAATATGTTTTTAATTTCAATTTCAATCTGCATTTCACTTATTTTAACATAGTTTATTTTTTAGTGAATTACTTTTCAATATTAGCAAAATCATCATTTTTCATGCATATCCTTTGTTATATTGTTTTTATTACTTATTTCTTTAAAAAGTCAATGTAAGCCCACACAACTGTGTTTCTTTTCTATAACTTTCAAAGAATTTAATCATTTTTCAATTTAATACCAGAAAAAAAAGGTTTTTTTTTAAACCAATTGTGGATGATATTTTTTCTCTATGTATAAATTCTATATGTCTATAATTCCACATATTTATGTTATTTACATACTAATATCTGCTATTTAGAAATAAGAAGTGATAAAATAAAAGACTTGAGCAATATCAGTTTCTCAAACCCCTTGTTCTGTCTGATCTAGGTCAAAGCAGTTATTAATATTAATCTGCTATTTATATAAATCATGACAAGGAAAATACACAGAAAAGAATATACATATCTTGAACAGCTAATTGATGGTTATAAATTACATAATTATGTTTGTTCCGAGTATATTGAAACATTTGATGTTTTTGTGGTGGTTGTTTTAAAGCAAATTCAGTGCAGATTAAAATTTCTGCATTAATGTTATTGTTTAGCATTTACCTTTCACAATTTCTTCTATGTATCTTAAAGCTAACTTTTAAACATCACCACAGAACTTAAATAACATAATCAGAATTTTAACCTTTTAAAGTTAAAGGTTTGAAATAATGCAATGTTCTAGTTACAGGTAGGGGCAAATATGTCACCTTTTTAAAAAATAAGCTAATGGAGATTTCAGTAATAAAATGGGTTGCAATTTATCCTTAATCTTTCAAAATTGATATCACAGGACTCCATTAACAGGAACACTTAAAAGACAAGTTCAATATTTTCTGCTCAGTGCCAATTAATCTTTTCCTAATATGTTAGTTTTTTTGTGCTTTTCCATAGAGCTTCCTTGTGATTTTTCTCCTAAGGCTGGTCTGTCTTGAGCTTATAATTTCATTATAATTCATAAGTCTTAGAAAATTTGGATCCTTTCTTCCTAAGGCTTCATCCATATCTATATCCATATCTTTCTATGGTTTAGAATGACCTTCCCTATCATTTGGATGAGGTAAGGGAATTTCTATGTTTTTATGACAGTATCATCACAGGATTAAAATATCTAAATCAAAACTATTGTTCTTCTCCCCAGTCACCTCTGCCTTTAGATCTATTTATGCCTGTCAAATTTACAATCAGCTTTTAAATATACAAACTCAAAATAAGCTTTTTGATTTTGGTCTAATGATTCTTTTTTTCCTTTTTTTGTGGTTTCTTTTTTTTATTCTTTTTTTTTCTAATGATTTTTATGAATCTTAGGTAAGTTCATTATCATCTGAGCTTTGCTCTGTGTGTCTTCTACTTTTTTTTTCAGAAAAATATCTCCAGTTTTTTGCACAAAGCCACCTACAGACTTTAATCTGATCTTCCCTTCACCTCCATTATAGTTTAAAACATCATGCTCCAGAATCCCCAACTTGGTTGTTTTTTTTTTTTTGCATTTTTTTGACATCTCAGTTATGATTTTTCTGGGGTTCATCTGGAGCCATGTTTCTCCCTACCTGTACCTTCTGGTTAGCTGGATTTAGAAGTAAGAACCATTGCACTGCATCGAACTCAATAAACTTTTGTACTTACCCAATTTCCCTATTTGCAGATCTAGTAGATTATTTGTTTAAAACAATAAAAACATTCTAGCTAGGCACATTGGCTCAAGTCTGTTATCTTCTAGACCTGGGAGTTAGATATAAGAGATGATGATTTAAGTCTAGTACTGCCAAACTAAAGCCCGTGGGAGACTCTATCTATACCTATGGTTGAGTGTCATGATATGTACCTGGCCTCCCCAGAAATGAAGTGAAGCACAAACAGGAGAATAACAATTCAGGCAGGTCTAGCATAAAATAACTCATCTAGAAATTAAAGCAAAAAGCATTGGTAGAATGATTCAAGGTGGAGAGGTTTTGCCCAGTACATTAGAAGCCCTGAATTCAAACCATAGTACTTAAAAAAATATATTTATGGCTTAATTATATTTCTATTAACACTTACATGATAGTAGCTCACCTATTTTCTTCTTTCACTTCATATTGCCCATCACATCCCTAAATTCTTTGTGTAAGTCACTTTTGTAGTTGATTCAGCCTTGCTCGCTTCCCATGTCCTAAACCACTATCTAGAGTTCTCGGAGACCACAGAGTGAACCGATTTAGAAACACTTCAGGCTAATAAGACAGATTTGAATAATTCCATGTGGACAAGAATTAAAACAACAACAACAACAAAACATTAGCCATACAACTGTAGGTAAGTGGAAGCTGGCTGAATAAATTCCATGTTTTAATTGGTGTTTGTTTTTAAGTAATATAAGATTTAAATAGACCCTAAAATCAGTAGTTGTCATTGAAAGGAAGCTGACCAGCAAGAAATTGTTAAAATTGTTGTGTTTAGAAAAAAATGTTTCATTTAATCTGTAGTGGTAATAAATTAACTATAAATTTGCTCTAAGGTTAAGGGCTACTTTCAAAATCTAACTGTACCTAGACAGGGTGATACAAGTCTATAATCCCAGTTACTCCGAGGGTAGAGACAAGAGACATTAGGGATACAAGAGGATTATACTCTTCATGCTAGTTTGGGAAAAAATTCAGATCCTATCTAAAAAAAATAGCCATACATGGTGTATAGCCCCAGACATTCGGTGATAAAAGTAATACTAGATCTAAATTCAGCTCAGGCAAGAGTGGGTCGTTTGGGGGCAAACTAAAATGTGAATGGAGTAAGCATATGTCTTAGTAAGCATGAGACCCAAAGTTCAATATCCAGTACCACCAAAAAGAAAAGAAATTTAATTACTAGAGAAAGGTAATGAAATGAAACTTTATTGGAATTGAGTCTATAATTTTTATTTAATTAATTCATTTATTTATCTTATTTTTTTGTCAGTCAAGGGTCCTGAACTCTGGGCCTGGGTACTGTCCCTCAACTCTTCAGCTCAGGGCTAGTGCTCTACCACTTAGGCCACAGTGCCAGTTCCGGCATTTACTGCTCATGTGGTACTGAGGAATTGAACCCAGGGCCTCATGCATGTGAGACAAGTACTCTACCATGGAACCACCTTCCCAGCCCCAAGAGGATGTAATTTTTGCCTAACTAAAGAAAAATACTAAAAATGCAATATATCAGAATAACTACTTAAGTATTTAAAGACTGTGTAAAATATCAATGAAACATTTGGTAGATTGGTACTCTTTTTGATTCAGTATCAATAAAATTTGCTAGTGTGTGTGTGTATGTGTGTGTGTGTGTGTGTGTGTGTGTGTGTGTGTGTGTGTATACCAGTACTGTTAGTTTAACTCAAAGAATTTCAGCTTTAATTCTCACAGCTGCTGCTCTACCATTTCAGTCATACCTTCTGTGTGGCATTTTGCATGTTAATTGGAATGGAGTTTCAAAGATTTTTCTTCCCCGCCTATCTTCACACTATGATTTTCCAGGTCTCAGCCTGCTTGGTAGTTGGATTACAGGCCTGAGACACTGGTGCCTAGTATGTGCTAATGATTTTAGTTTCCTTTTCCATAGTTTCTGTCACACAATTATGTGTATGCATTGGAAGAAAAGCTTTAGGATGCCATGTATTGGGAAAGCTATATTAGCAATATCACTAGTAGTATCAGCATATATACAAAGGAATTCCTGGATTTCTTTTCTCATAATCTGTCTATTGAGGTTGATCATCACAGAGGATCATTTCTTACCTACCTCACTGCCATTGAATATTCCAAATATTTAGTAAGGCAGCACCAAAGGGTTGAAATATTTGTCATTTTAATCTTTTTTTAATATTACTTCTGTGTTTTCTTCCACTTTTACAATTTGTATTATTCTCTTTTTTCAGCACAAAGATATAAAAGGAAGCTTGTAGCAGTTTGTCTGGCAATTGCAGATGTACAAACAGACTGGTATCATTTTTCTGAAATTTTTGTTAAAGGGATTTCTTTTGTGACTTTTCTTTATTGTTATTATTGTTATTATTATTATTGTTTGTCAAGGTGATGTACAGAGGGGTTACATTTTCATAAGTAAGGCAATAAGTACATTTCTTGAGATTACTTTCTTAGATTTATATTGAGGCCTATCTGGACATCCATATGGATGCTTCCTGTCATAATGAACAGAAAGAGGTTGTCAATGGTCAGCCTTGCCTGTGTGGATTCAACATGATGACATTCTCAGACAAATAATAATGTACCGATATATATCTACTCTATTGAAATCATGAGTGGATTCCATTCTGTGGTGAAATGGACTGCTTGGATGGACATTACTTGGAAGGTAATTTTAAAGTTGTCATCCAAACAAACACTATAGTAAGCATTCCAGTAAATTGCTATTGGTGTCTTCTAATTTCAAAGTCTGCACAACATCTTTTTTTCTCATATTCTTATATATTTCATGTTAAATGGCATTTCCACCTAAAATGTTTTCAAATTTTCACAACATATCCACAATCTCTTTCACTTTAAAATTTCCTTTGTCTTTTTATAACTCCTTTGGCACTAAAAATCTTTTTTACAAAAAAAATGCAGGGTACTTTCCCCAATACAACTGCTTACTATTACTCTGCTTCTTTCTTCAGTTCTGAAAAAAAAATCAGTTCAAAGTCTTTCTGTTTCATCTTTTGTCTTTCAATTGACATTAATTGAGCTCTTTATAACTACCTTCAGATCTAGAACTACAGAGCAAGAGATAACGGGTTTTCTTTTTAGAAATCTCAAGTTTTTGAGATAAGGAAGTGTCAATTCAATGAATTCTTAATAAGAAAGAGAAGTAAATGCCAATTCAGTTAATTTTTAGTACTTTTCTAAAGGTAAAAATTGTTAATGGAGCAGAGCCCTTAAATCTCTGAACCCTGCTTATTATATATTAATTCTGTCCACACTGTTTATATGCTCAGCTATCTGGGATACCACTTTTTTTCCCTTCTTACTTCCATGACCTGAATATAAAGGAATAGCTGCCTAAATTCTGGGCAGTGACTCCAAGTTAATTACAAATTATTATTGTTACAACTTGGCTATGTATGCAGGGTACAGTTACATAAAGAAATTCAGAGAGCTGAGGCAGAGAATTTTAGTTATTTTTAAATTGATAAAACTTGAAAATACCCCAACAACAAATCTCCAAAGAAACAACCGCTCAATTAATTAGTGTGCTAAAGACTTACAGAGATCCTTCTCTGAAGAGGAAATAAGAATGGCCATTAGACACATGAAGAAATGCTCATCTTCCCTAGCCATAAAAGATTAGCAAATCAAAACAACATTGAGATTCCATCTCACCCCCGTTAGAATGTCTATAATCAAGAAATCTAGTAACATCAGATGCTGGAGGAGATGTGGTCAAAAAGAACCCTAGTGAATTGTTGGGAGGAGTGTAAACTTGTTCAACCACTTTGGAAAGCAACATGGAGGTTCCTCAAAAGACTACACATAGAGTTCCCCTATTACCCAGTAGTCCCAATTTTGGGCATTCATACAAATGATCACAAACAAGGTCATACTTGCTACCAGCACAACCATGTTTATTGCACAATTATTCACCATATCTAAGATATGGAACGAACCCCGATGCCCTTCAGTAGATAAATTGATCAAGAAAATGTGGTATATTTATTTAATGGAATTCTATGCCTCCATCAGAAAAAAATGACATTGTTAGGAAATGGAAAGACTTGGAAAAAATTATACTAACTGAAGTAAGTCAGGCCAAATAAACATAGGTTCCATGGCTTCCCTTATTTGCAATAACTAGAACATGTCTAGAACAAACAAAAAAGCTCAAAAGCTATGTACATATGACCATATAAGATGATGTTAAGTGAAATAAACCCCAAGATAAGCACACAAGTGTTTTTTTCTTGTTTGCTATTGTTTTTAAAGTAATTATAATGTACTATGTGATTCTCTTGTTTCCTTTACATGTTCTTCCCCCTATGGTATAACCCTTGTTTTCAATGTATCTGATTCCAGTGCCATGCATCTTGTATATACATTTTTATAATTTGGGGAAGGGAAGAGAAATAAAAAATGCTTAAATAAGGATACAGGTTTACCCATTGTGACAATGAGATGTATAAGACATTATGTTGAAAACAAACTTTACAACTTGGGGGGTGGGGAGGGATGGTAGTAGCAGAAAAACAAACAATACTTGATAGGAAATGTACTCGTTACCCTATTCATGTAACTGTAACTCCTCTGTACACTATTTTCACAATAAAAATATACATGGAAGAAAAAAATGCTTGAAAATATTTTTATCTTTAACAAGAGATAGGCATCTAGTAGCAGAGAGTGTTTATCTTTGATCTGTGATCTTAAAATAGTTTTGTTCATGCTTATGAGTGAGGATTAGGTTAGTTGAGGGCCTTCAAAAAGCAGACATCAAATGTGTAATTGTGCCCAATGGAACTCTATTCATCCATCTGAAAGAATGGTATTGTGCCACTCATAAGGGAAATGGAAAAACTTGGAGAAAATTATAGGAAGTGAAGTAAGCCACAAGTTGCATAATTTCTCTCGTCTGTAAGAATGTACTTTTAAATCTATAAACAAACACATTGGGTGATATGCAAGTGGTTACAAATGAATGAACTGAAGTATAATAGACTCCACAGAGATCTCAAATAGTATAATTCTGTAGAAAGCCTTAAGTCAAAGTTTAACAAAACAAATATGAGGAAATGGGTACACTTGCAAAAGTGGAAGGTGGGGCCAAAGGGAGAGTGGTAGAAAAATGAAGAGTGGAAGGTGGTGGAATGCAGGCAAGAATACATTGCATATACTGCCGTCTTGAGGAGAAATAAACGAAAGGGTGGGCCCAAGGGGATGAAGATGTAAGATGGATGACACAGATAAAAATGCATTGTATACATATTCTAAAAATGAAGACAAGTGAGGAAAGCTGTAGATGTGTGGGAGAGTGGCTACATTGTACTCCTAAACTTCATTGAATGGCGACTTCATTGTACAAATACATGAAGATAATAAAATATACTTTTTAAAAAATCCTTAGAAAGGCTTAATGAAGGAAACTCTTGAGAAGCATAATTGGCAAAAAGGAGTAGTCAGGGAGAGTCTTTGTCTTAGACACAGGTTTGTTTCATAAAACTAGGAGACAAAAGAGCTAAAACACTTAGAGTTTCAGATTGCCTTTCACAGCTCAGGAAGATGATGGGCCCGAGATAGAGAAATTATCTCTTAAAATTTCAGAGGGTATCATCATGTTCTATCTTGCAGATTCATTACATAAACATTCTTTGGAAAAATAAATTCAGACACTTGAATTCAGTTTTCAATGTAGCAGTCTTCAAATACCTTTGCTAGCTTCTGGATATATTGCTGGATTTAATTCATTGTTTCATTTTATGAAGTGAAGATGCTGACTCTTTCTTTTCCTCTACAAGAATTTGTGAAGCATGCATACATTTTTAACATTTACTTGCCCTTTTATCCACAATTCTCTTCAGAAAAATCATTAAATAGGAAGAGTAGAAATAACATGAAATGCATTTATTGTCAAGGAACTTTGCAAATATCACATGAAGAGTCAGTGCTTCATACTTGGCCTTGAAATTCTGAGGTTGACCTTTTGTTTTTATCATTTGGTTGAATATATATTACACAGATTCTAGCATTTTTATGGTGCATGAAATAATATAGAGACAAAAGGTAATCTTTTTCCTGGAAAATATTAAGGAGAATCAGAAAATATAGAAATTCCCCTTAGGGACTTTAACAGAAAACACTGGGAAAAAAGTAGTTCAAAACACAGATAGTACATTCTGATATAGAAAATTGAAGCAAGGGTTGGTATTCAAAAGATAGACTATGTTTAATATATTCCTCAGAAAATGTAGAAATGTGAAACATAGAACAAAGAGTTTTGAAAAGGGTAGAAGGAACTAGTTAAGTAATTCTCAAGACCTGTATGAATGTATGTATGAATACACATATATTATTAAATATTATCTTAAAACACAAGATTTGAGGTATTTTATTGATATAATATTTTCTGCAAATTTTAGTCTGCTTTAAATGTAAATTTCATTGTGTTAGAATTAAATGTTACTCTACAGTTTGCAAATTATTTTATACTACTTATGACTTCATGTTTTTGTCGCATGATATTCTCTACCATGCTTTGCTATTCATTTCTGTTTGAAGAGTACTTCACAAGGCAAAATTAAGGAAACAAAATGGACCTTCCAGGATTATTTCTGAAATGCACTTAAGTAATACATTATTACTCAGAAGAAGAAATTCTTATGAAGCTTATCTTTAAACTAAAATGTCAATGTTCAGACATTGTTTTAAATACGAAATATAGTGCTTAAATATTCCAGTGGCCTGGATTCCTGACAACTATTTCTAATCACAAGGAAAAGGACATCAGAGATTATATTTGTTTATTTCCTTTTCTATGCTAAGTTAAATGAATTTATTACAATACATAGCATTCCTGGAGAAGGCAACTTAATGTAGAATCTTCTCCAACAATTATTAGGTATCACAGTATGCAAAGGAAAATTAGCAGTGGATGTTTTGCAAAAAATAGGACCAGATGGACAAATACAATTTCTATGTTCTTTTTAATGGTGGAGGTGGGATGGCTGTCAATTTTGATTTGATTGCTAGTTTATTTTAATTGTCCAGAATTTCCTGGCTATAGTAATTGAAGATAATCTAAAACATCAATCAGTTCAGCAAATGTGATTTCCCACAATTAGAGATATATCCACATATTAGACAGCTTCTTTTGGTTTTCTGAAAACAAAAGTAATAAAATAAGAAGTATTGTTTTCTCAAAATGGTATAACATATAAATACATATGTATGTATGCATGTACATACATATACATTTAGATATCTGCATACACACATGATGTTTTCATTCTATAAAATCAGAAAATGAAAGCTTCAAGACTTGTACAATGAAACCAAATATTTTCTTAACTCCTTATGGAAATAAGCTATTGTTAGATCAGTTTATTCTATGCAGTGAGCTAACTTAAAGCATTAGTTTTTTTTCAACTCATGTCTTGTAAATAAGACTTTATTCTAATAATAATAATAATGATAATGTAAAATTAAACATTTTAAAAGATAATTATAAATATCTGAGAAAATATTTACACTTATATACAGTTTTAAATGAGAGAATACATAAATATGAAACTGATGTTCTCTGGATCAATGAAACTACATAAAATATTGTAGTGACTGGTACAAATTTTCCTTTTGATAGATCTGTCTTCAGAGTTATTAATTGAATATTTTAATTATGCACTTAACTTATTTGCAACTACAAGGAAAACAGAACAAGTCACATTGCATACCACTAAATATTCATACCACTTTAAAATAAAATGATCGCCAAGTTTATCTAAATAAAAACCATATAACTTTGTTCCATTACAGTAAGACAATGTTTCTGACTAGCAAAAACCTAATGGATATGGGTCATTTGAATTGAATTAAACAGATTTATTGCTTTTGCTTTTTATTTATACTAATTTGCATTTTTTTATATTATCGTAAAAGAAGAATGGTAGGAAAAATAAAAGACTCAATTATAATGTGAACCACATGTTGTGTAGAACCACAGGACTTGCAGGACAATTCATTTTCCCGAAATCGGTGCCTCCCCTATGTCATCAGTAGGTATGGCTTGTGGCCTGGCCTCTTTCTTTCCTTTGTTTCTTTTACTGCAGAATTCTCATCCTACCAATTTCCTCCAGAAGATCCATGAAACAGATGTAATCCCACTTTCCACAGGTAGCTCTTACTAGACTTGCCCAAAAAGATCCTTTCAGAAATCCAGATTTGAGCCAGAATCTAACTCATTTGTACAGTAGAGATAAAGTCAGAAACAAGTAAATGGCCAGGATACAAACATTACGGGATGTGTTTATTTTTCAATTCTGTATTTTAAAGGGGTCACCCTTTCATCTCTCTCTCTCTTTCTGTGTATCTCTGCCTGCCTCCCTGTCTGTCTGTGTATCTCTTTGTCTCTCTGTCTCTCTATCTCTCTATTTCTCATCTCTCTGTCTCTCTATCTCTCTCTCTCACACACATGCACACACGCGCTCATGCACACACACACACACACACACACATTCACGAGTATGCAAATAAGGAAGCATGTTGTCCTGGCCTTTGCTTGCTGTTTTCTGGGAAGCAAGTCAAGAGTTTCTCTATTAAGTATGTATTCAGTAAATTTGATAATTCTCTTGTAATGCCAAGCTGAGAAGCTTTGAAAACATGTTCTCTTACTCTAGCTGGAGTCGGTTTTCCACATGAACCACCAATCTGGGCCCTACACTGTCTGCCAGCTTAGGAATAGAATCTCACAGCCATTACTCTGCTGCCTTGATTACAGGTTCCATGGCCCACTTAGTTGCCCTGTTGAGGTGCTAATCCAACTGGTATCCACTGATCGAATCCTGGATGGTTCTTTGTCTCCTTAGTATCCTAGATACTTTTTGTATCTTCTTTTATAGTACTTGATAATATTCAGTGTGATATGGGTCAGTTATGGAGGGTTTATTGTCTAAATGAACATTCCTCAAAGCAAAAGCCAATGAAAATGACTTCCAGATCCATTAAATATCCTGAATTGTGGAATAAACTCCCCCCCCCCATGGATTCTGCTTACTATAATGTCACAGTGAAGATATTTTAAGTATTATGTACAGAAAATAAAGGTAAATATTTATAAAGCTATGTCCCTGAAGGTGTAGAGCCTTTCACCTGTAAGCTAGCTACTTGGGAGGTGAGGGTAGGAGGATCCCAATCTGAGCCTAGTCTGAGCACATCTAAGATGAAACCTTTTTATTTTTATTTTTAAAAAAAAGCAATTAAAAGCAAAAGGGCTGGGAATGTAACTGAAGTGACAGAGACTCTGAGTTCATTAACACTACAGAAAAGCAATAACAACAAAACAAAATTACAAATATCTACTAAAACTATAACCTACACTTTCACTTACAGGACTCTATCATGAGTTGTTTTTTTCAATATTAGTATCAATATACACTATAATATCTTCATTTTTTCATACTCTGTGATTATGAGTGACACCAACAGAATCATTATATTAGTAATTTTATTTTATTTTATATTTTTGTCAGTTGTACTTGAACTCAGCTGAACTTGAACTCAGGGCCAGAGCAGTTCCCTGAGATTTTCTGCTCAAAGCCAATGCTCTACCACCAGGCGTCAAAGCTCCACTCCCAGTTTTTTGGTGGTTAGTTGGAGATAAATTTCTCATGAATTTTCCTGCCCAGGTGTGCTTCAAACTGTGATCCTCAGAACTTAGCCCCCTACGTAACTAGTGTTACCGGCATAAGCTACCAGTGTCTGGCTCACTGGTTTTAAGTCTTACTAAATGTTGTTTAATTTTTACTCTTAAGATGTCTGTCCCATATTTTTTTGTATTTAAAACAAAAAAATAAATTGGTAGAAACATACATATATAATATATATAACATATAATATATATAATATAATATATATGTACAATATATAACATATAATATATATAATATAATATATATGTACAATATATAACATATAATATATATAATATAATATATATGTACAATATGTTAAATATATAATATCTATTATATATACTATGTATTATATAATAATATATAATGGATAATATATACTATGTAGCATATTATATATAAATATTATATATATATATATGTGTGTGTGTAGGGTGTGTGTGTGTGTGTGTGTGTGTGTGTGTGTGTGTGTGTGTGTGCGTGTGTGAACCGAGAGTCTCATTCGTGGTTTGGAGTCATTCTTAAAAAAAAACCTGACCTCCAACCTTGTTTTATACTATCTTCTTCAGGATAGAGGTTTTATTTATGCACAAGGAAGTTTCTGATCTATTATCAATTTAATATAGATTTCCTGCCCACTATTATATCCAGGTTGAGATATAGACCTGAAGACTTTTCTGTTCAGATTTACCTAAAACTGTGGTCCTCCAGTTCCCAGCCTCCCTAATAACTAAGAATTGAGGTGGGCCATGATCACTAACGATGGGTTGAGAGGGAGTCTGGGGTATGCCTGAGCTAAGCTCTAACTGTAATCCTCCAGATTTAATTCTCTTAGGAGCTAGAATTACAGAACTGTGTCACCAGTGCCCTGCTTAAAATAGTAAAATGCTTTCTGTTTTTGAAAGGTATTAAAAAGTTATAAAAAGTCAATGTTTATGTAATTAAAATACATTTTATTTTCCCTGTAACAATGGAGGACTCAAATAGCCCTTAACAATATAAACCTGTCAAAAATCAATTATTTCCTGTGCTATTATTCATTATATAGATTTTACTACATCATAACCCCAGCCTCATAAACCAACGATGGACAAGTTATTTACCAAAATGTATTCGTTATTAAGTTTTATTTATTTGTGGGAAGCCACAGAACATGCACTTAAAAACATTAACAAATGGGTTACTGTGTGATTCTACTTCTGTCAGTTAATCTATACCCTCTCTCTCCCAGCTTTCTCTTACCACAAATCAAAAGTATTTTGCTATTTGTTTTGGAATATGCAACACAGCCTTCTTTTTTGACTTGACTGGCTTACATAACTACAAAAAACTAATGCTCTTCATAGGTAGGATAGGGAAATATTTGTATGCAGCTGGATATATGATCTTCCCTTTTCTTAAAGGAAAGGTTAAAAAATCCATCACATAAATTTAAGATTATGTATCTAAGATTAGTCATGTAAGATTAAGATTAATGGAAGATACCTCATGTATAGTTAAATATCGAGAATGATATATATGGATATATATATATATGTCACAAGATTATTACAAGTGAAATAAACTGCTGTTTATTAATAAAGAAAGGGAAGTGTAATGTCCAATAATATAGAATAAGCACAAGTGTTTTAGTAATATATGCTATGACTATATGGACACTCAAACTGTTAACTAATCAGGAAAAACACACAAATTCACAAGAAGTCCTGGTCTTTTCTAGGTAGGAAAATATTTATGATACCATGCAAGAATTTGAAAATAGATAGCCTGTATCACATCATTGGAAGTAAGAACTAATATTTCCTAGAAAATTCTTGTTTCCCAAAACAATGAGTTAACACTATAAAAAGTCACCATGTGTGTATTTTTTTCTTTTTATTATTAATAATAAAATAATAACATTTATTATTATTAATAATACCGTACAGAGGTGTTACAATTATATGAGCAAGGTAATGAGTACATTTCTTATTGAGCATGGTTGCTCCCTTACCACCCATCCCTGCCCTCCCATTTCACCTCCACCCCCCCCCACAAATATTCCCAAGACAGTATGTTGGAAATGAACTGTACAACTCAGAGAGGGGGTGGATGGGGAGGGAAAGTGGGAGAAAAATGAGGGAAGGGGTAACATGTTTGAACAAAAATGTACTTATTACCTTATTTAAATAACTGTAACCCTTCTGTACATCATCTTGACAATAAAAATAAATAAATATCCTTCATTACTATGCCTTCACTGTTAACACATGTTTTAGAAAAAGTGATATATAGCCTTTAATAAGCATAAATGTGTGTACATGTTTCTTATTAGTAGAGTATCATATTACAGTAGGAAGAACAAGTTGTTAAATGTTATATAGATAATGCAGATGTATTGTTTTCATAACTTCTAAGAACTGAGGACCAAAGTTCAAAGCTGCTATTTCCTACAGGAAACATTGTGAGAACCTTATCCCCATTTAATCACTCAAAAGCTGAGAATGGAGCTGTGAATCAAATGCTAGGGTGTTAACCTTGAGCAAAAAGCTGAGGGACAACTCCAAGGCCCTGAGTTCAAGCACAAGAACAGAAAGGGAAGTGAAGGGAAGGGAAAGGGAGGGGATGCACAGGGGAGGGGAGAGGAAGAAAGACAAACTGGATACGAGTACAAATTTTAGTATTCTTACAATTCCTCATTTTGAGTTTTTTTTGTAACAATATTAGATACTCTAATCCTTGCAATTTGGCATTAAAATTATATCAGTAGTTTTTGTTCAGTTAATGTATAAAATTTATCTGTACCATGTTAATTGTTTATCATTAAGATTTCATAAAGAATATTCTCATCATTTTGATTTTAATCTGATCATAACATCATCTTAAAGTGATTATTTGAATGGAAAGAATGTGTCAAGGTTCTATTTCCAATATTAAGAAAATCAATCATTTACATAAATATATAATTGTTTTAAATAGATCTTAATTATATCTTTTTCACCCAATTATGAATGTTACTGTTCCACTTTAAAAAAGAGGAGAAAAAGAAGGTTTTACTTTAAAGTTTCACAAGTACAACTTGATGATGAAAAAACATATTAATATGCCTTTGAAATTAACATCCTTGTTTTGTCTTAGTCTTTACTTGTGTAGACATGTCTGTGCATGTGTGCCAAAATATGAACCAAGGGCCTCTCACTTGATAGGTACTTGCTCTCCCACAGTATTTACATCTCTAGCCTTTTGGACTTCTATTATTTTTGTATACAGGGTTCTAAAATGTTGGCAGAGAACACTGTGCGACCACATTCCTCCTATATAGATCTCCCACATAGTGGACATCACAGATATGTAACCACAATGTCCAGCAATTTCATTGAGATGAGGTTCTTGTTAACTTTTCAATCCAGCTGGTCACAGTGTTGACCTTTGCCTTCTGGTATTTGGATTACACGTATGAGTCACTGCACTTGGTCCAGATTAGCATTTTTAGTGGTTTAAAATTAGATCCCACATTAAATATATATAAGAGTAACTTTATAAAACATACAAACAAATTGGTATACTCTAAAGCTAAAATAAAATGCAGTCGAAATGGAATAGAATTGAAAATCCAGAAATGAACCTACAGACCTATAGCCAACTAATCTTTGATAAGGGAGCTAAAATAATAGAATGGAAGAAAGACAGCCTCTTTGGTAAATGGTGCTGGCAAAATTGGTTAACTACTTGTAGAAAACTAAAGGTAGATCCTTATATATCACCCTGCACCAGAATCAACTCCAAATGGATCAAAGACCTCAGAGTCAAAGCAGACACTCTGAAAACATTACAAGATGGAAT
>NW_012267289.1:2933013-2987503 GCF_000151885.1 Dipodomys ordii | reverse complement strand
TTTTATTTGTGAACATACTGTACAGAGGGGTTACAATTGCATGGGCAGGATAATGCGTACATTTCTTACCAAGCATTGCAGCCTCCTCCTTTGTTTACAAAACATTTATTGATTTTAAATCATTGACATACTTCTATTTTCATGATGCTATGGTTTTTAAAAAATTCTTGTGCTGTTAAAAATTGAATACTTGGGCTGGGAAGGTGGCTCAGTGGTAGAGCGCTTGTCTTGCATGCTCAAGGCCCTGAGTTCGAGTCCTCAGCACCACATAAGCAAAAAGAAAAAAGTCGGAAGTGGCACTGTGGCTCAAGTGGTAGAGCACTAGCCTTGAGCTGAAGAGCTGAGGGACAGTGCTCAGGCCCAGAGTTCAGGCCCACAACCGGACCAAAAAAAAAAAAGAATACTTATGGTAGTTGTAATCAGTATTCAATAATCTATACAAATTCCCTATATGAAACATAGTGATTTGTGTAATATAAAGAGGAATTTTCAATTGTATTCATGGAAAGCTTTCTGAACACCTTGCTTGTCATTGAACATATTTTTCAGAAATATTCATTCAGCTGTTGCTGACTTCTGCAAACAGATTGAAAAATAGAAATGTTTGCCAAAGCTTTCTTGTATAGAATGTGCATTTTTCAAAAGATGTCAGAGAATAGGATGGTTCGCAGCAAAGGATGAAAGCCAAGTGTGGCGCCAACTCCAGTTACAGAATGAAAGCCACTCTTTCAGTTTTCTGTAACAGTTGCCAGTAGTACACAAAATGAATTTAATGGAGCTCCAAAAACATAACAAGTTGAATAAAATGCATTTTTGTTGATGAAAAAAGAAAACAATCTTTTAGGTCACAATTTTTTGATCCTGTGAATTTAGATCTCTTTGAAGGGTAAAATATTGATTTGTAGAGTGTCTTGTTATTATTAAAGGCTCTTCCCTTCACTCTGATGCATTTCTCTTGCAAAAAGAAATGAGATTATATGGCTGATATCACTAAAGTAAGAGCAAAATTACATTAAAATGCAATGTTTTGAGAAGAGAACATGAAAGTCAAAGAGTTTGCCTCCCTCATCTAAATTTTCAAACCCAGAAATAGTTTCAGTGAACTTAGATCAATTTTCAAGAGGAAATAAAACACCTGGCACCTACTTTCAAAGTTCCTTTTTGTTAGCAATTTAGAGAAGTATAAATCACTTATTTCTACTTTAATCTAAAATCTACAGTTCAAAACAAATAGCATTGCATATGAATGATTGTATTATTTTAAAACTACATTTTATAAGCACACAAAGCTAGGTGAAGTAACACATTTCACAATAACGTTGGCTTGGACATTTTGGCTAAGTTACTCATGAAATATGGCAAGTATAAATGAGTTTATAATGTGATTTTTTGTTTTTGATATGTAAAATACATTTCCCTAATTATAAATATAAGTAACTCATGTGGGTTCATTTCCTAAGTTGATACATTATACTTTTATTTGGTACATTCTATTATCTCTATTAATAGCTGTAAATAACTTTGTCATTGCATCAATAATATAAAAGTATTTAATCTAAGAATATCCTGATTCTAGTTAGTAGTTGTATTCTTTCACATAGTTAGAAAGAAAAAAAACATTTTTAAATGATTTCCAATCCTTGAAAGGAAAGAAATTTGTATAAAGTTCTGAAAGGAGTTCAATGTCATACTGATGAGTGATTCAGATAGAGACAAACACATGTGTGTGCAAACACACACACATAGACATACACATCCAGGTACTAATTTAACATATGTGAAAGATAACTGTGATGAAAATTATAAAACATTACTGAAAGATATTGAGGATACAAAACAAACCTGTGTTTGTGTACAAAAAGAAACAATTTTTGTTAACATTTCCACACCAACCAAAGTGAAATGGAGATTTATGGATATCCCAAACAAAATATCAATAACATACTTAAAAGGCACAGCAATATATATATATATATGTATATATATAAAATATGTATATATACATATTATATAATACATATATATATATATACTATGTAATACATATTGAAAATAAAGAAAAATCCTTGGACAATGAAAGGAATCGAGTGAAAAAACAAGAGACACGTATATTGCCTGACTTTATGGCTTCAAAACAACTACCAAGCTATGGTAATGTAAACAGTATGGAAATGGAATTTTGCAGAAACAGAACAAAAAACAAAATAGAGAAAACAGAAGGAAGTCTAGATATAAATATCCTTTTGATTTTCTACAGAACTGCTGTGGAATTGATGCTAGGAAGTTTGTAAATCAAATGCTCAAGAATGAAAATCATTACCTATCACCAATTTTCAAAATTATTTTTATGTATGCAAAGGTTAACTGTAAGATCTGAAAGTATGGATCTACTATAAGAAAAAAAACATGAAAAAATCTGAATATTTGAATGGGTAGTATTTTTTAGATAAAACTCTCAATGTTTAGGAATCATAAGCAGCAAAAACAGAGAAATAGTATTATAACCAAATAAAAAGCTTCTGTACGGCAAGGCAGAGCAAAGAGAAAATGGACAGAAGGGGAGAAAATGATTTCAAAGTATATTTCTGACTTAAGTTGATAATTAGAATACATATGAAACTCTAAAAACCCAATAGTATGTATACCTTACCTGATTACAAATGGGCAAATACATAGAGTTACTGTGTCAATATCAATTAGCAAAATACAGATTAGAAATAAAGATAATTCATGCTTGTGAAAATGAGGAGACATGAAAATATTTGTGCATGGTAGTGAAAGTTTTGGACAGTATAATTGTAAAATCATTGTAAGGCTGGTTACTTAACAAAATTTTAAACGGAATTACCCTACATTCTAGTTATACCCCTACTGTGTACATTTACAAATGGAAGCTGCTATGTTAAGTAATGTCAGTCAGGCACAGAGAAATGAGTACACACTCAGTATACTACATATTTCAGAAAAACAGAAGAAGGTTAAAGTTTTTAATTTAAATCATTATCCATTATATATTAATAGTTAAAAAGAATCAGTATAAAGAATAAATGACAGTCTCCTCTCATTACAAATTTGTGAGAAGCATAAAATTATTTAAGGATTTGTACATAATATTTACTTTTTACCAAGTATCTCTGTGAGCTGATAAATGAGATAGATAGGTCTTGTCCTCATACACATTACTGTCTAACATTATATAAAAAGTAAAGTAACAGTATTTTGCAAGAGAGGTAGCCAATCGTTTAAATAAGCCAAGAAGAAATTAGAATGAATATAATAAATGTACGAACATAGTAGGGAAATTAGACTGAAAAGACCTCAAAATATTGTTGCAGAGAGTGCTTGTATGTCTGATTATGAAAACAAGTTAATATCTAGACCAGGGGAAAGTGTATAAGAGACAAAGTTGAAAAATAAATAAAAAGAAATAACTCAAGTCATATCTTGCATTTAATACTAGAAAGTTTAAATGGTATTTTGAAGAAGATAGAAAATCATCTGAATTTTGAAGAAGGATGGTTAATTTGCATGACATGACATAAAATTATGGGAAGCATTTCCCTAATAGCATTTCATGGAAAACTAGCCATAGCTAGGCGCCAGTGGCTCACACCTGTAATCCTAGCTACTCAGGAGGCTGAGATATGAGGATAGTTCGAAGTCAGCCCAGGCAGAAAAGTCCGGGAGACTCTTATCTCCAATAAACCACTAGAAAACCGGAAGTGGCGCTGTGGCTCAAGTGGTAGAGCGCTTGCCTTGAGCTGAGAGAAAACTAGCCATATACAATAGTCCCTATTAGGTTTAGAATATATTAGGTATCAATCACAATACTAAATATTTCTAAAATTGTAAAGATAATCTATAGCACCAGAAGTGACTTAATTTTTAATTCAAATCTTCATCTAAAGCTAACCTCAAATTTTAAGTTCTTTAAAAATGTCTGGCAGTATTTCCTAGTTCCACAATTTGGATAAACGGAATTACTATAATTCAACTTCATTGTCGTATTTCTTGCTTTATTTCAATTTTTTATAGTTACTAAAATTTAAATTTTAAATGTAGCCAATGCAACTATCTTCCTTACATTAGTTAGTAGGCATATCTTTGAAAGAAAAAAAAAACAGTCTCATCATAATGCAATCAGATTTTCTATGGCAAGAATACATTTCTCCCTTATAAGCTTTATGACAATTCAAGTTTCCATTGGGCAACTTTGACATTAAATATGGATAAAGTAAAGGTTTTCCCAAGGATGCCCAATATTGAATGTTAGGATGATTTTAATTAGACTCCAGCAGCAGTATAGGCTTACCTGTGTGATGGTTCATGTGAAATGCATATAAATCTTAGAGCATCACCTATGAATTTAAATCAGAAAGCTCATCAACTTCTGCTGGCAAGGTGAAAGATAAAAGCCATAGAAGGTCCTTTCTGGCCTCTGTTGCTAATGATAAACAGCATTAGCTGCTTCTGTAGACACTAATGCCACTATCTTGGGAGAGCAGGCAGCCACCAGGAGAACTTTACAGCTTCTTTAATCAGACTTTTGTTTGTCACAAAGCACAAAATAAAATCTCAACAAAGAGGCAATAAATATAAGCATGTAACAGCAAAAGAAAGTCACATAAAATATGTAGATCTCTAAATTTGAGTTAATTTCTCATAAGTAGCATATTTGTTATTATGAGCTCTTACCATAGGTTAAAAAAAATTATAAGACAAAATTAAATGAATTGGAACCTGAATGGATTCTGTTAGGTAAAGACCATTTTTCATTTAAGATCTGGAAAATTTGCTAAGTGATTTTATGCTGAGAAATATTTATTTGCCTACAGAATTCCCAGTAGAAATTAGCATTTCAAACCGGCATACTGAAAGTAATTTTTCTTCTAGTTCATTGAAAAGCTTGACTTTGTTACTTCATAAATTAAATAGAAATATAATCTTACACTTCTAAAATTACACAATTATAAAATTATAGAAAATTAATAATTCATTAAATTCCAAAATGTTTTATAATATTAACATTTTTCAGTGATTCTAACTATAGATATATATCCTTTTGAAATATGAAAATAAAAGTAAGTTCAAAATACATCCTAAACCATTGTGTGCATCATATTAATAGTGCATATGCTTATAAAATGTTAGTCATTTATTTTCATCTTAAATACTAATGTCACACTCTGTGTTCATTGAATATTTTCTTTTGTATTTAATGTCCTCATTTTCCTTTTTAGAGTTAAATTACATTCCCAACATGTTATACTCTAATTGTTTCTCTTTTGCTACATTTACAATGAGATTAATAAAGTGATGTTTCAAGTGGCTTAAACTAATCAACCAATTAGTTAACTTGCTACTAATAATAAAAAATCTTGTTTTATGCAACTTAAGGTGGATACTGTACTAAAAATGTTCCAACATTACTTTAGTTACTAGGTCCCACTGGGATATAGTTAGTAATGTTATATTAAATCTCAAAAGTAGTTTGATGATCATTTAGAAGAAATGTATGGATAACCAGATTTTCTCTTAATAAAGGTAACATAAAGCACACATAAATATAGTGGAAAGGATCAGGATCCAAAAGCTTTCAGGATCTTTGTCTAAAATCAGTTTCATTATCTGTAATACAGAGGATAACTATTATCCACTTCAAGGAGTTGCTGTGAAGTTTATCTTTCATAATACCTATGAAGTATTTAGCTTATACCTTAATCATACAATTGTATTATGTTTGCTTAAGTAATATTAAATGTGGCTATTGAGAAATGGACAAAAATTACAGATACAACTCATCACCAGATCAAATACAATATAATTCAAAAATAATAGGTAATTTCTCAGAGATTGTGTAGAATGAGAAATATTAATAATGCTGCTATGCAAGGCAAGTAGTAAATAACCAAGTTTTGAAAACTGTTGGTAGCGAGAGGAAAAAGGTTATTTGCATGTTTGTTATTATTTTTGTTATTTTTTATTGTATACAAAAGTATAACATTTTTCTCTTCTGATACTACTGCTTTCAAATGGAATATTCCTTTTAATCTATATGATATATAATATCCAAATGTATTGTGCCAATTTAATTTTTAAAAATGCTAACAAACCTTGGAGATTTCCAGAGGTGATTTCCTTTAGGACTATTACGTAGAAAGCTAATGGCATATAGTCCAGTGATTTTAGAGGCACTTGTTCCTACCTGTTTAAAACATTGCTTTTTTACAGCTTCACAGATTGTCGGGGGAGGGAAGGGAAATGATCTAGAATACTATTGTTCTTTTAAAGATCCTTACAAAATTTTGACTTCCTTCAGTAACATTTCTAACCCGTAAAAACATATTATGAAAAATTAACTTAAAAAGAAGCCCAAAAGAGAACTTTAGCTCAAGTGATAGAGTGCTAACCCTGAGTGGAAAATGGGAGGGAATGGGGCAGTACACTGTTTTTTGAGTTCAAGCCCCAACACACACACACACACACACACACAATTACTTAGGGATATTGTCAGACACTTTGTACTCATATTCTGTTTTGTAGAATAGGAACTTCTTTGTATAACTACATAAAGATAATAAAAATAAATAAATAGATAAAATGTTAAAAATAGGGAGCAAAGGGTCTATAAATATAGAATTAAATCAAAATTACTGAAAATATTATTTCTTAGCTTTATCTTCTATTTTCTCCAAAATCAAGCAAAACAGTCATTTGAGTTGGGCCTGCTGTCTCTACACTGATGGAGTTTGAGTTGAATGAATCGGATAGGTAACTGCAGCTATAATAGCGTAAAACAGTTTTCACAGATTCAGGGTAGTGAGTGATATCATTCCCTCCCCCCAGTCATCTGTACATATTCAAACTCCATGAAGATAATTATAAAGTGATTACTTTTCAGGTTTATGCACATAATCTACCTGATCATCCCCTTTACTGATACTAACCAATTATTCTATTACCATAGACAAATTAAGCATTAGCTGTGGGGAAATATCTAGAAAAAAAATATTGGCCTTCACAATGCTCTGCTGACTCCTCTCTCCCCTCTAACCATTTATGTGTATTATAGCTAAAACAGTATTTTCAACACCACATGCTTTTTTTTTCTTCCTTGTAACTATTGTTGAAGATAAAATTAGATCATCAGAAGCTAGTGGGCTGTGAAGGGCACAATGCCTCTCGATCACACTGAACAACAGGCAGTGATGTATAACTCAATGCTCCAAAACTGAAAAGGTATAAGTATTCAGGAGGTCTAGTCATACACAAATTCCAGCAGATAATAGCTTTAGTAATTGCAGAAATTATTGAAAAGACATCTCTGCTAAAAAGATATAAAAATATGCCTGGATTAATTTTTGTGGATAATTCATTAATTTTTATTGCAATTACTTTTTTCCATATTGTAGCCTAAACATCCTCCAAGACATCACACTTAAGAAGGTCACCTTATCAGTCTCAGATAATCTCTACAGATTCTCAAATGCATCTGTGTCAAATTATGAAGGGGAAGTGTGTGTTTGTGTGGGGGTGGGGTGGGTGGGTGGTGTGGTGTGATGCGTGGTGGGCACCTTAGGAACATTCTGTGGTAAAAGAGCACAGGCATACCTGTACAGTTATTTCTGTTTTACTCATTTCCAAGCTGGGCCACAATCTGGAAAAAAACATGGTAGCATTGCATATTCTGGGATATTGATTCTAGAAACCTTTATTTAATCACTTAAATAACCCATTCCTTAAATAAATATGTCAGTCTCTTAATATATGAAGGTAGAAACAAATTATGGCATTATAATTTGATTTAAAATTGCAGCACCAAGGAGATATTTTGCCAATTAATGCTGTAACATTATGGAAGTGCATAGAAATGATGATTTTACACTACCTCAGTGTTACTGTATTTCTTTTTTATGTTTTTAATTGTGAAAATACTGTACAGAGGGGTTACAGTTACATGAGCAAGGTAATGAGTATATTACTTATCAAGCATTGTTGCCTCCTCTTTTGTCTTTCCCCTACTATTACTGTATTTCTAAGGAAGTTCTGTATTCTAGAGAGGCTATTCTATTTCTTTTGAATCTCTTCTTTATATTAGGTTAGTGTGAGATAGGTTAAAATTAAATATCTATGAAACTGAGATGATAACATATTTTACTTGTGCCTTGGCTTCTAAGAAACTAATATTGATTTCAAGTAATTTAAAGTACTTTAGTTTTATATATGATGCTATTTAAATAGCATGTTATTAAAAGGATATCATCAAAAGATCTATGGATATTCATATATAGAATTAGTTTTGATAATAAACATCAATATATGATATGTTCATGTTTTGGTACTCAAAATATCTTTTCTTTAAGAAATTAGTTGATCTCACATACCAGAATTCTATATAGGGAGAAAGTAGTCAGTGACATTGTTATGTTTTCCATAAGTTAGGAAGTTATTATGTTATCCATAACTTTAGAGCCATTGCTTCTATATATAATTCAAATAAAAGCAATACTAAAAACCTAAAACCACTGTGCACCACAGATCTATTAAGTTAAAGCCTAAGATTCAACTATAACCAAAAAACATGACAAAATACTACACAGAAACAATACAACATTAATTCTTCAAGCACATGTTATACATACAATGACAAAATATTTTGCATTAATACTGATGTCTGCTTTTTAAAAGTCATTTGAAAAGAATTGCAAATGCTGTGATTAAATTAGTTTGTTAATTTTATCGGAATTAATTATTATCCAAGAATTTATAGGGTTTTATTTATCCAATATGGTGACTTCTCTCTTGTGGCTAACATTTTTGTGATAGAAGTCATAGAACTTTCTTTTTAAAGATTAGAAATGAAAAATTACCACAAATAACAAGCTTAACAAAACAACATTCTGACTGCATTGTCATATTTATTATAAAACCCTTGGTTCACTGCATTTTGGCATTTTATAAAACTGGTTCTGACAGTGATTAACATGGTTTAGGCTTCTGCAGTTTCACCCAAGAGAAATAAAACACCAAAATCTCTGCAGGTGTGTAATGGGCCAGAGATTTACAATCTGTTCTGCAAAGTCAGACTTCAAAGACTTGAAAAAAAGTCTCAAGTTGGCAATGCCTCTATCATCACTATTATTTAAAGTATTTTTTCATATTTCAAAAGGAACTGGGTTGCTAATTGCAAAGATGTCCTCTCCAATTTGCCTTCATGCAGATCTTTTAGAAGATAATTTTCATTATACATCTGCTCATGCCTGGTAAATAGTCAGCAACTATATGAATTCCCACAGTAAATAATTAAGTACTGCCTTGTACTTCCAAGGAGACTTCACTTACCTGAAGTACGTTGCATTGCTTAACTGATAGAACGGAGTAGTTGGGAAGTACCTAGGTAATTACCAAGTGACAATCAGGCAGCAGCACCTGGACAATGGCAGCCCCAGGACAAGTGCCCATAATTGCTTCCATGATTGCTTGGTGTGAACCTAATATAAAACTTACCCAATTAGGGTCAGAATGCACATGATAATTTCAATTATAGGAATGTTCATCTTCTTGCGAACAGCTCAACAGAGAAAGTTCAAATAGTGTTACTTCACTTTTTAAATGTGAGCATTTACCCATTTCTGTATATTCAGGAATACTTGTGAGCTTGACATGTAGTGCAAATTATGTCATTTTTCAGAATTTGCCTCTACATATTTTCAAATGTTATCTCTGTAGTTTACTTCCATAAATATACAAATAATAAACAACAGAGAGGTTTAGCATTTAAATGATACATTCTACATAAAATCTGGATTATGTTTCTTCAGCTTTAGTAAATGAAAGCTTCCAGGACTCTCTCTTTCAAAGAAAGCTTTTAATAACAAGAATGAAATAAATTGAATAATGGACCACTATTTTTAGCCAATATATCCACCAAAGGTTTTGATTGCTATGGCATTTTGCCTGGAGTATAGTTCTCTCCAATTCAAGTAAATTTGTTGAAATTGCCAGGGTCACAAATACACGTATTAACTCTATCAGTCAGAGTGGAATGGAGAAAAACCCTCTTCCATTAGTGCAGATAGTAGCCTTTATTCAACTCTTACCATCTCACCCTATTTAAAAGAGGAAATACTTTTAATAACACAAAAAGTCCCTCTAAATACTTGACCCACAAAGATTTATTGGGATACTATAATTTTTAAATCTAAAAATCATCATACTAATATATGTATATATAAACTACTTTTAGAGGATGCATCAGTCAAATTTTCATTTATTAAATGTATTTAAAGCATAAATAAAAGACCAAATTGCTAATCTGCTAGCTATATTTGCATCAAAAGTGAAGAATGACTTTCTGCCATTTATCAGAGTTAAACATCCTAAACCTATCTTTCAACTATTTATTTTCACTGTGTGTCATAAGAACACACTTACAATCCAGAACAGGTATCATAATCACAAGGGTATGTTCCTAAGCTGTTTCCTGACTGATGTTCTTGTATCTATCTGCCAGGATGCTTTCGCAAGTTTCAATCAATAATGTTAACCTGAATCCAGCACTGACCTGACTGAACTTGAACCTGCTGTAACATTTTATTACAATGCTGTAATAATTCATTATTTTCACATTAAATTAGACTGTTTTAGATTTCTATAAAAGCCATAATTTATGTAGTGATGTTAATTTTGAAGGTTTGATGAGCTTTAATCTCTGCCATTCTGTAAGGGAAGTGCTAAAGCCCTCTGAAGGTTACAAACAATGCTCACTAATAACAAGCGCTTATGTCCTTGTAAGTTTCAATTTGATGGATATCCATAGTGTTTCCCCATGACATAATTCTACTAAAAGAAAAGAAAAGAAAAACTACTAAACATGTCTTGAAATGCAGCTTGCACATTCACTTTCAAATATAATGTGTATGATTTTTAAAAAGATAGAGATGAGAATAAATGCCTATTTTCATCATAATCCTGTTGTCCTTTTCATTGTACTGCCAAATTTAATTTGAAAACGCAAAAAAAGTTTATAAAAAGAAAATTTGACATGCTGAAGTGCTTTCTGAGGAATATATATATCTTTTAATTATACATGAGCAATATACTTTAATGAGAAAAAAACATACTTAATTAGAATGAGTGAGTCTCCAGTTTTGACATACATTCTGATACAGAAGTTTACCCAAGAATCACTTTAATATGTTCTACCATCACCTATTATTTCATATTTTATCTGTGAGGACAGGTAGATTGAACACAACTATAGAGGTAATACGTAAATGTCACTCTCAAAGTCTTATTATTCATGTTAAAAAACAGAATCAAATGTCATACATATTTCACATTAATAGTGGAGACAAAATATTAAGATGTGTGTGTTTGTGCATTGTATAAAGACAAAATTGGGTTTTCACATGAGACTTTAAAAATTATTAACAGTGTTACCCAAAGGAATTTTTCAGAATGTTTTGGGATATTAACTGTAGTACAGTTCAATCAAAATGTTATAAAGTAACTCCACAGGTGTTTTAATCAAAAGTTACCATGCATCATATGTTGTTTCCATGGATTTGTTTGCAATTTTCAATATAGAAATACCTTTCCTGATTTACCTCTGACAGGTGTCTGCTTCTAAAAATTACATGCATTAGTTATCTTTCTCAGTATAAACATATTGTGAAATGACCTTATGTAAAACTCTATACAAGGAGGTTTTAATTTGGAAATTGTGTGAGGGATGATCACAGAAACCCATTGTTTCCTTAACAGTTTATTACCTCTACCTCCTGTGCAGTGTGTGGAAACTGGGGATTTCAGGAACATAGAACAGAAAACAGGCCTTAGCAAAATTTTGAGTAGTTAGGAAGAAAACAGCTGTAATTCTCTTACACAAATAGATCTATGACACCATATCAGCATGAATGAATGAATGACATTTGCAACAAACTCCAGAGGTGCCCTGAGGCATGCCGTGTGCGTGCACGCGCCACACACACACACACACACACACACACACACACTTTTCAAAATCTCTAGTTGACTAAGAAAACTGACATTGGAAGACATATCTTGAAATAACATGCTAGAAGAACAAACACATAAACAACATTAACAGGATAATGCTCAAATCTACATGTTACAAAAATGACAGTGCAAATTGATACTTCCTTTGCCCCTCCATACAATCTGCAAATCATTATGTAAATGATTCCAGTGCTGATTTATAGGTGAACATATAGAGAAGTTATCAAGGACAGTCTTTCATTAGGTTTTTGAAAGGTAGTTTCTAAATATATGCATGTCACTTTAATGAAAAGAGTGATGATAGCAATTTCTAAATGACCTACAGATGTGTTTATATAGCACCTGCCTATCTCTATTGAGCAAGTTTTTTCATTTAATTCCAGGTACTTCACCAGGGGAGTATGAGCAATTGCATTGCAGGTACAGTTGTTTGATTATTCACGGAAAGATATCCAGCAATTTCTTCAACAAGGAAGTTTTTGATAACTGAATTGGGGATTATCTGGAAAAGTGGCAAAGACACTTCCTTTTTAAAAAAAATATCAAATGGCAGTATCTGAGAACTGGAATTGTTGAGAAACACTCCTGCTTCAGCAATATGGATCTATCCCTGTAATGGGGAACATCTGGCTTTAAGAAGGTGAGATGTAATCATTGTAGGGTGATTCAGGTCTTTTCCATGTGCCTAATCTCATTGGACTGGGTCTTGTGTTTTCCTAGAGGTCAATGGAAAAGTTCAATGGGCTTGATTTTGAAAAGCATTAGCAAGGCAATAGTTCCTCAAGGTCCTATATGGAATTGTTGTTTATTTTTTAATCCCACCTAAATGAACTTTTCCAGAGAGGTGGAATTCAGAATTTTTTTGCTGCTTCTGACATGCAATGCCTATGTTTTTGGTTCTTTCAGTTGTGTGGTACAGATAGGGAGCTATCCACACCATACTCATAGGCAATAGTTTGGGTCAAAGTAATTTGACAGGAAATAAATGTATTCCCTGGTACGAGTTATATTTTTGTAAGTAATTCTTGCTATTGTATGTTTTTAGACATTGGTATATATTTTTCTTAATGATGTTCTGATTGTAAAAAGAAGACATCAAGACTCTTTGCAATGATATTAAGAGATAAAAAGACGGGAAGAATTTCCATTCTAAATGGTACAAACCTGTCCTCTAATGTACAATACTCACACTAGAAAATTATGTGATGGTAAAATATCTATTCTTTTGAGAAACTTTGGGCTATTATCTCCTAGAACTGCAAAAATCTCTAGACCATCATTCTTCTTGTCAATTATGGATATTTAATTATTCAGTAAATATTCAGCACTGTCAAAATATTTTTACTTGGAGGTTAATAGATTAAGTCAGTCCTTAAATTGTAGGTTTCTATGTAAGCAAACTAATACTTAATGTCAACATCAAAAAGAAATTATACAGCTTACCAATCTATTCTAAATATTCAATCCTTTTTTGAGAGAGATCTGGTCTATTTGAGAACCTTCCCATAGTTTATTGTATCACAGTACCCTCTCATAAACAATTTACTAAAATCAATTCCTGCCCTATTCATTAATCATTGCATGCTTAACTATTTTGATTTTAAAAGTACATTCCACAGTGCAGCTCTGTGCTAATTCCTTGGGGGGAAAACACAGCTTTGAACCAAGGTTTTAATGCTCTAAACAGGAAGGAGATGGATAAATTTATAATTATATCTGATACCCTGCCTAGTGAGATATAAATGAGAAATAAAGAGTGAATGATAATATTGTTGATGGCTTGGTGAGTTCTGTAACAGGTGGATGAGGATAGCAAAGTGAACAAGTCCAGAACTGAGAAGAACAGCTGATAATGACCACACTATTGTGATTCTCCAACAAAATTTAATGAATATGGTGTAAAAAAGGCAAATATATTTGTAACAAATTCTGAATCAATCCTGGTGGCTCACACTTGCGATGTTATCTACTCACATCTGAGTAGATATAGGATCTGAGTCGAAAAATATCCATTCAGATCCTGAGATCTCAGGATCATGTTTTGAACCACAAGGAAAGTCCAGGAGACTGTTATCTACAGTAAGCTACTCAATGCTTGATAAAAAAAAAAAATGTACTCATTATCTTGCCCATGTAATTGCAACCCCTCTGTACAGTATTTTCACAATAAGAAAATAAAAATTAAAAAGAAAAGAAAAGAAAAGCCTGAGGTGGCACTGTGGCTTGAGTAGAGTACTAGCCTTGAGCAAAAAGTGACTCAGAGATAGAACCAGACTCTAATTTCAAACCCAAGGACTGGCAAAAAAAGAAAGAAAGAAAGAAAGAATTATGAGGCAAAATGAACAGAACCTATTTATTAATAGGTATTTTCTGTGAGAAAAAAAAACAGATTTAACTTAATATAAATGGTTTTAACAAAATTTATACTTTAAAAATGCTTACGTGGAGAACTGTTTGACACATTTTTGTTATATTAAACTTCAATTATCCTTATATTGTACAAGTTGTAATAAACAACCATCACTTATACACATGAAACCAAGTAACAGAAATAAGTGCCCCTCCCAAGGAGATAGATTAATAAAAATCAATTTTCATGTAATTTTATATAGGGTAAAACTGTTTTGAGTGTTGATATTATCTGAGACACTATTATTTTTGCCAGTCCTGGGGCTTGAACTCACGGCTTGGGCACTGTACCTGAGCTTCTTTTGCTCAAGGATAGCACTCTACCACTTGAGCCACAGCTCCACTTCCAGCTATTTCTGATTATGTGGTACTGAGGAGTCAAAGCCAAGGCTTCATACATGCTTGGCATATATGAAGCCATATTTCCATCCCAACACTACTTTTAACAAAAGAGATAGGTCCTGTAGATTCACACTTACTTTGAATTTCTTATCTTTTAATAAAAGTGACAAAGGTGGAGAATTATTAGTATTATTAAACTGTCAGAAATACCAACAGGTTATCTATATTCCATTAGCTAAGTAATTTTTATTGTAAAGGTGATATACAGAGAGGTTACAGTTACATAAGTCAAGTAATGATTACATTTCTTTTTGAACAGTGTCAATACTACATTTAGTAATAATCTATAATAACGGGATTAAATTATAGAAATCGGGCTATATTCTACACATTCCACGGAACTCTATTCTATAGCTTCAAGAATAAAGAAGTGAGTTAATGTTTATCCTTTTTATGTATGTCCACTTATTTGTACAATTTAATTACATGTAAAAGATAAAAAATCTCATTTGCTATATTTTATATCAAGGACTTCTGAAAATGAGATATCCTTGAAAATGAGAAATCCTTGATATGAAATATAGCAAAACTGAGTTGAAATGCTTTATAACATAGCCATTATGGTTTATTCAATAGGCGTTGATTGTTTTCCTGATAAAAGAGTACTACATAAAACAATTCAGTTTACTTACATGTTGTTCAAATATCTAGAGTTATGTCTTTTACTGTACATGTTATAGGACAGGCATGTTGATTAAGCCACCATAGAGCAAGGCAAATAAAATATGTTCTCGGATTCTTAGTTTGTACTAGTTGATATTTATTCCCAGTCAAATAATTATGACTCACATTGGCTTGGAGTGGAGAGAGTCAGAGAACATCTTTCAGTCTTGACTTACAGAAAATGAAATGGCTTAGAATTCAATATTGTTAAGTGAGTCCAAGACTTATTCTGTACAAAAATAATAACAACAAGCATTTAGACACTCTTAATTGGACCACAGACTGCTCTAAACACATGTGGCCATACCTGATAGCCAGGGCATTTTGTTCTTAATTATCTTCACAACATGTACATTATCCCTGCCCACTTCAATCTCTGTCTTTGCGCCACATCAGTGTACTACATATTAAGGCTCTTCTCAGCTTTGAAGATTCAATGTCATGCTGTACTGAGAACGCTCTTTCATGGACTTAAGTTACTTTGAAAATCTCAACCAATGGATAATATGAATAGACAGAGATTAATCCATTTCTTTCAGAAAAGCTGTCTTTTGTCACAGGGAAATATGCTCATTTGCATGGTTGAAATATAGCATACTGAGTTCCTTAGTCCCTTCATCCCTTCTCAGTCAAGCCTAACACCCATGAATCACTAGCAAGTGTAATGAGGCTGTGAAAGAAGACGTCCTGGTGGGAAGATTGTGCCATGACCTTTAGCACTCTTGAGACAATGATTTATATTTGTGTGAGTTTACACAAAACTATTGTTGCTTTCGAGAGTGTTTCAGAAATGACCATCTGCTATTCTGCTGTTGATTCTGAATAAATTCACAAATTCAATTCTCTTTCTTATATGAAGCTTCATTTCTTTTATTTCGATCTATGTTTGGTTCAAAGAATCCTTCTTTGTTTTAAGTTAACTATTTCTCTACTGCACATATATTTCACTCTTAATTTACAATTAGCTTAACAGCAGCAGTAAAAATGTCTTCATAATGAGCTATGTGTACCAGATGCTACACATAAACAGCTTTTCTAAGATTAGTGCTCAGTTATTCTCAAATTTTTATCAATTTTATTGGCTATGCAATTTCTTTTCTTTGGTCAATCACTCCTTAAATTGGCTAGTCTAATGCATCATAGCAAATGATTTTCAGAAATCATTAGGCAGAAGATAATGCATATTCAGCTCACACAGTTTTAATTGACCTTACTCACACCTCCCCATGGCTCTCCTGGCCCATTTGTCTAGTTTGCTATCCTTCATTTGACTAAACTCTGAATACAATGGTAAAAGTCTTCTATCTGGTTCTGAATTATTATCTCTTTGGGGAAATATAGATAGATAGATAGATAGATAGATAGATAGATAGATAGATAGATAGATAGATAGATAGATAGATAATTCTGTCATTAATAAGATTAAACTTAGATTCTCCAAGGAATTCTTAGATATAGACTTTCAAAAAGTGATTTTACAATTATGTGCTCAACTGAGTCTTACCAGCAAACACTTGTTTTCCCAAGAACATTTTGTGAGACACTTTTGACTGCCATTACTAGAGAATGTTAGGATATTATGGGAATACTATATTGTTGGTAGACACCTATGATACTGTTAAACTTAATACAATTCATAGGTCAGTCCTATAGAACATAGCCTAATCCTATTACAATGTTGATAGTACAAAGGTTGCATGACTTGATTGATGGTGTCCTATAAAAATTCATTGGAAGGAAATGAGAGCTGACCATCAAATCTGTTGTGAAGTCAAAGAACTCTGTTTAAGTCTACACTGTGTCATGATCACCTGACCCATTTTGATGCTATAGCTCAAGACTACATGGTTAACATATTATCTTAATATCTGGTGTGACCCAATTTGGACTTTATTCATGTTCCCAGCAGTGGTTAAGACGTTTAAATAATGCAACCAACATTTTTTTGCCATTGGTAATTTCTTCCATATCACTTGAGGAAGAGGGCACAATGGTTTCCTAACCTTCCTATCTTCGTGGCTTGAAAATATAAACACAGAGCCAGACCTTGGTGGCTTACATCGGTAAATATCAGCTACTCAGGAGGCTGAGATCTGAGGATCACAGTTCGAAGCCACCCTAGGCACAAAAGTCTATGAGATTCTTAACTCCAAAAAACTACTCAGAAAAGCCAGAAGTGGCATTGAGGCTGAAGGGGAGAGCACTAGCCTTGACTACAAAGCAGCACAGGGACAGCACTCAAGACCTGAGTTTAAGCCCTAGGATTGGCAAGAAAAAACAAACACAACAACTATATAACTGCAAATATAATTCCTTGGAAGACAGTATATTATAGAAAAATATATGTTTGTAGGTAAGATGAGCAAGGTTATATCTTAGCCTCCTATGTAGCTAAGATTACAGATGTGAGCCACTGGTGCCTGGTTTAGGACTGATTCTTAATTTTAATTTTTAAATCAAAATTACTGAATTGGTGTTACAATAATGACAGATGATCATTTGTCCTAGACTTGTCCAGGCCAATTGGGAATAATACATTTTATTCTTGTTCATCTATTTTCTTCCTATAGCATACCCAAAGCTTTATTATTTCTCATTGATCTATATACTCAGTCCTTTCTTGAGTGTTGCTTCTTTATAAAATAGTCTTTTCCCAGATAATACTTAGAGCTATATACCCAGATACCACCCTATTGAACATTACAAACTCCATCACAATTTATTTGATGACATAATATGTATATATTAAGCTAGTGTGTCTTTTCTTAACCAGCTCTCCTCCACCCCTTCTCCTATTAGGGATTCTGTCTGCAACATACAAAACATATGCACATAATAACATGAACTCACACATCTCACCTTGTCTCTGAGATATACTCTCTTTGGGTACAGATGATGAATTTTAATGTATGAATGTCAATTTTCTAAAATCTTATGTATAAATCAAAGATTTTTAAATATATGTTGCTTTAGAAACTGTAGTATAATTTTATATTTAATTTTCATTCTTTCAAAAAATAAAAAGCAGTACTTTATAATTTTGCTCTAAAATTACAAATAAGTGCATAACTACAATGTTGGCATATCCAATTCTCATAGGGTATTCTTTTTTCATGGGCTTCTCCTAAAAAACATATTGACAAGTCAGGTGCCTATTGTTCATGTAATCCTGAGAAGTGAGGCTTACATTGTGTTTCAAACCAACCCAGGCAGGAAAGTCTGCAAGACACTCATCTCTAATTAACCACCTCCAAACGTGAAGTGATACTGTGGCCCAAAATCATAGAGCTCAGCACTGACCACAAAAGTTCAGAGACAATGCCCAGCCTTGATTTGTAGCCCATGACAGACCCTACCGCAAAAAAAAAAAAAAATCATTGGCAAATGAAGGAAAATATATTTGTATTTTGATTTCTCTGAAGAAATGTGCATTGCACAATAAATATAACATGATGGTGTCAATAATTGAAAATTTATTAAAAGCAAAGATGAATTTATTCTCATTTTTCTGTGAAACAGTTAACATTTTGAATGTGTGATTCAAATGACTGAATTTTCATTATAAGCCAAGGACAAATAATCACCTAATCCTTCACTAATTTCAAGTGTATTGATTTTGGAAATGGGGATTTAAAAAATATTGAGCGGGAAGGAAGAAAGAGCAATATATCTAATGAATATGCTTTTACTATTGAATGAGAAATCAATTTTTGTAGCAATGCAATACATTGAAAGATAATTTGAAATGAGTGGCACTTAAGAAAAAGGATCTAAGGAAAAATAAGTAAACAGATCCTCAATAATGACTTTATGACAAACTATTTAATTGCAGCAAACAAGCAAACAAACAAATGGGAAAAAAAACTTTTAATGCAAGGAAACAGTAAGGAATTCATTAAACTGAAAAATAAATCACAGTTATTTCCCTGAAGCTCTAAAAACATCTGTGTTTACATGCGAATGTAAGAGTGAGGGGGAAAGTTGCAGGAGAAAGAACAAAGATGAAAGTAAACATGAAAATTATAGCACACCAATAGTCATTTTCATAACGTTTCTTACATTACAATTCAGAAGGGAGGAAATTGCTTCGCTGTGATTCTTTAGTGAAGTGTTCTAATAGAATGGAATCCTGCTGTGTGCTTCTTTTTAGTATAAAAGCCACTGACTTCAATTTCCCTGAGAGAAGCTAGAGCTTTGGAATTCTAGTCAATGGAGTATGCCTGTTCTCTCAATTCATATAGATATCGTGCCAATGGTTCATGTCTGTAATCCTGAGATGTGAGGCTGAGATTGTGGTCCAAAGCATATATATATATATATATATATATATATATATATATATATATATCCTAATATTTTGCCCAGAAGTGACAATTGATGTATCAAATCATTGTATTAGAAAACCCCAAATAATAGATTATGCTCCAATCTTTGAGGCTCAAGTGAATTTATGCATTTCACAGAGAAATAAATAAGCTTTCAGGAACTGATATTTCTTTTTTTTCCTTTTTTTCTTTTATCTTTCTTTACTTATTTTTTGTCGGTCATGGGGCCTGAACTCTGGGCCTGGGAGCTGTCCCTCAGTTCTTCTGTTGAAGGCTAGCGCTCTACCACTTGAGCCACAGCACCACTGTTTGCTTTTTCTGCTTATGTGGTGCTGAGGAATCGAACTCAGGGTGTGATGCATGCAAGGCAAACACTGAACCACCTTCCCAACCCAGGAACTGATATTTGTGTTAAAAAATACATTTTTGGTTGGCTTGAAAACTTTTATTTAAGAATTTACTAGTACTAACTTTAAATTACACTGGAATGCTTAATGTGATACCATGAACTATAGCATATCATTGTGTGAAGAAGAAAACTTCTACCTCATTTAGCATTCAAGCCTCATGGATGTGCAGACCCACAAAATAAAGGCTTGCTTGAGAAGCAACTTGAACCTGTGTTGGCCATTTAATCATTTGAGAATGTGGTATCACTGTAATCAACAATTATGAATCTCAGAAAGGCATGTACTTGGTCTAAAGGCTCTTCTCTCTCCTGCCTGTGAATCTGTACAGCAAACTTGAAGTCAGCAAAGAGACAAAATAACAACATCCAATCTACTCTGAGATAACATTTTAAAATAAATAAATAAATATAAGGAAAGGGTCTGGAGGCATACCTCAGGTCGTAAGATGCTACAATTCCAGAATCTGATGGGGAAAAACAAAAAGCAAAAAACAAAAACAAAAGAAAACAAAAACAGATGGCCTTCCTTCTACGTAAACACAAATTTGATGTTATCATTCTGACATGAGCTGTCAATCAAAACCAACTTTATACCTGAGGTTGCCATGTCATAATCAAAGTGTGATTTGTAAATTCAAATTAATTATATATTAAAATATATAATTGTCTTAAAATATATTTTCCCTAGTTTTTGCTGTGAAGAAAATACTAGTCAGACTCAAGTAAACTGCTTTGTTTTCTAAACATTTATATTATCTATACTTACTCCTGATACAGCTGATGACAACATTTAACTGATGAATAGATCTTAGCCACATATTATTTAAATGAACTATATATATATTTTTTTATTTTATTTTTTTTTTTTTTTGTCGGTCGTGGGGCTTGAACTCTGGGCCTGGATGCTATCCCTCAGCTCTTCAGCTCAAGGCCAGTGCTCTACCACTTGAGCTACAGCGCCACTTCCGGTTTTCTGGTAGTTTATTGGAGATAGGAGTCTCACTGTCTCTCCTGCCCAGGCTGGCTTTGAACCTTGATCCTCAGATCTCAGCCTCCTGAGTAGCTAGGATTACAGGCGTGAGCCACCAGTGCCCGGCAAATGAACTATATATTTTTTTAATAACAAACAATAACAACAAAAACCTTTAAACTAAACCTTTAAACTATACCTGCCAGGAGAACAATATTGTAAATCTCACTCTAAATGGATATATTCTCACATATATAAAGGTTTACATCCTAAAAACCCTTAGCTAATATGTAAACACTTTTTTTCCAAAAAAAATAGGATTTGATACACTTTTAAGCAGCTAAGATATTCCCACATTTCCTATGCCTGAATATTAAACTTTCTTTAAGTGAGATGCATTCTGTTGTCATGTCTTATGCATGTTCCCTGATCAAACCGGATCAGATGGTTAAATAGTCAAGGTCACTTAAGAGACAAAATTTACCCAAGCACGGGTGGCTCACGCCTGTAATCCTTGCTACTTAGGAGGCTGAGATCTGAAGATGCAGTTCAAAGCCAGCCCAGGCAAGAAAGTCCATGAGACTTTCGTCAATAAAACACAGAAAACCGGAAGTGGTGCTGTGGCTCAAGTGGTGGAGCGACAGAGAGAGAGAGAGAAACAGAGAGACAGAGAGAGACAGAGAGACAGAGACATAGAGAGAGAGCAAGCGAGAGGGAGAGAGGGAGAGAGCGCACGCGCTTAATCTAGTTCATGGAACATGGATTGAACAAAAATCTGTAAGATCTTCTTTATCTTTATCTGACTTAATCTAAAGAATGACAAGCTAATATCTTTTTCATTCATTATTAGCTATTTTGATATAATTTGGTGTAACTTTCATGAAGCACATTCTGTTCTTGACTGTAATTTAAAATATAAAATAGTTAAATTGCTAATGGCAAACAATATCAGCTAGTAGAAGGTACTTCATAAATTCATGCCAAACTTGGCAAAGATGACTTTTTTATTAGTTCAATAATGGTAAATTCAGAAATAATTTATTTAAGTGTCTGAAAGATGATTAACCAGTCAATAAATTTAAGTTGTATATTTATCAAATGTTCACAAACCCTTTTTGAGAAGGATACTAAGTGATAAATATGAATAAGTAGAATCAGCTTACTAAATCAAATCGTTTGTTATATGAGGCTTGAATTAAAATAATGCTTGAGAACATTTTTCTCATTCTTTGAAAATAAGTTCTCTCTGATCATCACTCTAGGCAAAATGCTGTCAACAGCCTTTCCACTAAACCAGCCCGTGCTCCAATTAATGTCACTTGTATCAAAGGAAAATCAACTCCTCTTTCAATACTTGGTTCAAGAGCCATCTTCTCTATGCAGTTGATAGATTAATACCACACCTTCTATTCTTCTTATCTAACAAGCTTCCTTTCTAGAGCCATCTGTTCTAGAGTATCTTCTTCTCCCACTTGATCTAACTGTACACTAAATGAAATATTCTGCAAGATTATATGTCTGAAACATCACACTCATGTCCCAACTCCCTATTAATAGTATATTTTTGAATCTCTGAGCTAAGAACAGAATAAATGAATGAGAGATATTACTTAGATAAACAGTGGTACAGTACTGTCAGAAACATTCAAAGATAAGATCAAGAGGCTTTTTTTTAGAGACAACTGGGAGAGGGAACATAATGAAAAGATGGCTGGGATAGAAAGTTGGAAGATGCTGAAATGCACAAGAAAATCACAATGTGCAAATGAATGATAGGATAGTAGTTGATGCTGAAGAATATAAATTTAGACCAGAGTTTTAAATTAAATTTAAAGTCATTTTGATGAGTTTTTACTTGTTTTCTTCTTTCATCAGAATGACTTTATTCTAGCTATTTCTCATCCTGAAAATTACTTGACTGTTTTCTAAAAGACTCATGTCCAATTGAAGGGAAAATATCAAGTAGTTTTTGTTCCTTGTGTTTCAATTTCCTCAGTTTTTATGTGTACCAATCCTTACTATTTTGTCATTGATCTGAACTAAAATTTATCCATCCCCATTTTGGAAGATTCATGTTAAATGGAAACTCTACTTCTTAATAACTCTGAATTTATCTTGCCAATTCCAGCATATTGACTCAGTAAGCAATGGAATAGATATGCTTTCTGAAACATGCAACATGTGTTTTATGTATGTTCCAAATAACTTGTAAACCCTTAATCACAAAAAAAAGAAAAAGAAATTAGAAGGAGTGATTCTCAGAACCTCAGAGGAACATTTCCTCCCTATACCAATACTGAATGTAAATATAGTTATTTGTGGGAAAATAGATGGGGAGAAATGGAAAGAGAAAACACAAGCTTGATATTTAAGTAATGAAAACAAAAACAAAAACTAAGTTGAACATCAATGATTCCTAGAAAATTCCAGTATCTATATTTAACATCTCAGTTATAGTTCTATTCCTTTATGTTTACATATAAACACATGAAGAGACAGAAGATTAAAGTAAAAGATGCCACTGGGGGGGAAAATACTTTATCTCATTTCACTATTTCATTTACAGTTAAATCTCTGATCATCAAACCTTGATAAAAGTTGGGAGGTTGTATAAAGGGAAAACAATCTATGGACTCTAAGAAAAGCAATAGGAAATTCTGAATAGGAGATAAACCATGTTATTTAAAACAGTGCAGGTAATGATTGCAATATGAATGTCGTGATAGAGAGTCCCAGAACCACTTTTTTACTGGGCAGTTCTGCACATACAGAATGATGCAGACATTCATTACAAGAAACACATCCAGTAGCTCTTCTTATCACATCAAGTGTCAGGATGTGTCAAAGGCTTACTTTTGTGACATGCAGTTATCAAATCAGATGAAGAAATGCACCATCATGTTGAAAAATCAGAAGGGCCAAATGATAATATTTACAGATAAATTATTTTAATTAACAGTTGTGATAAATTTTCACGGATTTGTATATTTAAAAGCCTTCATTAATTTTCAAGTGTATAAAGGAGACTCATCCTGTAATAAACTGCCTTCTTCTAAGTGAGCCTGTCAGCGTCTAGTGCTTCACAGCTCTCATTTTCATACAGATAAGGCCACATATGTCACCAGCAACCCACAATCTAGAAGCGATTGTTGAGGCCTTGTTTTTCATCTCTCTTTTTAATTTTTAATTTTTTTAAGATTCTTTTTTCATTAACAGTGAACACATTCTTATTAGGCAAGCCCTTTACCATATTTAAAACACATCCAGAATTCTTTTTGCTGTGGTTGTTTCTGTTAGAGGAAAAATATAATCCTTAGGGCAGCACAGGCTATAATCATCTTATTTTTTCCTTTTACACAGTTGGTATGAGAGGTGTTTGCAATCAGAATTAAACTCATTTTTAAAATACTTTTAAAGGTATTTGTTTTCTCTTTTGGTAGTAGTGAGGTTGGCATCAAGACCTTGTGCTTGCTAGTTAGGTACCCTATCACATTCACTTGTTTTAGATTACTTTTTAAATGATACCTCACAGTTTTTCACCAGTCCTAGGGCTTGCACTAGTGACCTGGGCACTGTCCCTGAGCTTCTTTTACTCAGAACTAGCACTCTACCACTTGAGCCACAGCACCAACTCTGGCTTTTTCTGAGTGGTATATTGGATCTAAGTTCTTGGGGACTTTCCTACCTGGGTTGGCTTTGAACCATGATCCTCAGATCCCAGTCTCCTGAGTAACTGGGATTATAGATAAGAACCACTAGTAAACAACTAATATCTCATTTTTTGCCTTCACTGACAATCACTGTAATTTTTCTACTTAAACCAAAGCTTAAATCAAGAGCAAAGATGTATTAAAAGTAGGAGCTAGATGAAGAAGCCAACTGTTTTCTTTTTGTTTTCATTTTTTTTTGCCTCACTATACCTCAGTTTTGAGAGAAATGCTCAAGGAATAGATAATCTCAAATGCGAATGTTATCTGAAAGAAGTGAATGTCTATGCAAAACTGCATAAACATAAACATATCTTAAAGAAGTCAGTGTTTATGCAATTTTGTACTGAAAGACACTATTCTTGCAGTAGGCTTAGTAACTTGCCAGTAAGTGCTTGTAAGTAGAACCTTCATAGTTCTACCGTCTAGAAGAGTAGTAAAACATAAATGAAATGGATACTCTAAGACATTTTAGGGCTGTTCTTGTTTGCTTATTTGTAGCACAAAATTACCAGATTTGGGATCCAGAATAACTTGGTAACATTTTAGAGTTGTTGTTCATCCTGTCTCCAACCTTTATTCAATATCTCTTATCAGTTATGGGTCCTATTTTCTGAATTATAAAGTGTTAACTTTTACCTATTTCAAAGGCCGCATTATAATATGTATGTTTATTTTCTTCAAAAGTAAATGGCCAGGGTTTGAGAATGTGGCTTAATGGTAGAGTGCTTGCCAAACCCTGAGTTCAATTCCTCAGTACACATAAAAAGAAAAAAAAAAAAAATAGCACTGTGGCTCAAATAGTAGAGTGCTAACCTTGAGCGAAAGAAGCTCAAGGGCAGTGCCCAGTACTGGGGTTCAAGCCCAAGGACTGGCAAAAAAAATGTAAATGGTCAAGTAGTAACTAAAGTCCATTTGCTTTCCTAATTCTGCTGTGCTTAATGAAATGGAGTGCTATGGAAATCATTCATTATAGAGCCTAGAAAGAAGTATAAATTAAGTTAATGTGAATAACTATCATGCATCTGAATATCTAAGCCATCACATTTTTGAAATATGAGTGTTTCCATATTGCCAGAAGTGTATAAAACAAAGAAAAAGAAACACTATTGTCTTATCCTCCAAGGAAATTTCACTTTTGCTGTGAAATTCTTCAAAACAGCATAGTAGATCTTCATTATTCGTAGTCCATTATTTGAAGCAAATTCAAATTGTGGTGTAAAATTCTCATGGCAACACATCAGGACTGCTAAGACAGTTTTAATAAAGAGTTCAAAGAAATAAGACATATTTAATAAAGAGTTTAACACTTGTAGTATAGTTATAAATTATAATAGCATACCCGTAGGACACAATTCGGATTTTATATAGCTGGTTGAAATAGCTTGTCTGTGATTTGATGATGAATCCTTTTTAATCCAACCTTCTGTATTATAGAATACTTTCAAATTTATAGAAAGGCAAGTAGAGACAGCTCTCATATGCTCTGCCAGATCTTGGAAATTTTCTACTATTTGTTTAATAACATTCTTCCCATTTTATTTATTTTTTTCTTTGAATGATTTGATATTAATTAATAGACTCAGTAGTCAATTACCTCAATACTATATTTCATATTTTAGAAAAACAAAGACAATACTGTCTATGGCCTCCAAGCAAGAAGATCAAGAAATTCACATAGGCATGATCTAATCCAAAGACTAATTTAAATTTCATGTACTACAATAATTTCCTTATAGCACAATGATTCAAAACAATAGAATTGTGTATTCAGTTATCACCATGGCTACTAGGTTCCCTTAGTCCTGGCATGTGATCTTTTTCCATGACTTTCAAGACTTTGTGTTTGTGTGTATGCATGTACAATCCTTATTTTGGTTTATATTGAAAATTGTAATTACTTTCCCTTACCTTAGGACTCATTAAAACTTTTCTTCCAACAGTGAGAACTCAGGCTCCCATTGACTTCAAATATTTTCTTATTTGCTTAACTGCTACATGTGTAACTAGTTCCTTATCTACGCCAACCTTCCCCTTCAACCATTACCATCCTCTTGCAAACTTTTTCTATAACTTGAAATCTACAAAACAATTCTATTTGTCATACACCTTCAGGTATAGTTGCTCTCTTTACAGTCCCTTTTTTTTTTTTTTAGTCTTTCGCTAAAATTAAGCAAAGCTGTAGGTTAAAAGAAGAAAGAAGGTGGCAGACATTGGTGGCTCACATCTGTAATCCTAGCTATTAAAAGAGGCTAAGTTCTGGGAATCATGGTTCCAAACTAGCCTGGACAATGAAGTCCATGAAACTCTTATTTCCAATTAACCACCAGAAAACACAAAGTGGCACTGTAGCTCAAAGTGTTAAACGGGTAGCCTTGAGCAAAAGAGCTCAAGGACAGTGCCCAGGCTGCAAGTTCAAGCCCTATGTCAAACAAAAGAGAAAAGGAAAAAAAAAGTAAGTGAAGAAAAAGAAAAAAATAAGGATTAGAAAGAAGGCAAGAAAACATAAAATAGGAGGAGAAAACTTACTTAACAGAGCAGGTTCACCTGTGAATATTGTTCAAAATCTTCTATGGCTTTAATATTTTAAATTAAACTTACATAATTGATATTTGATCAGTATCCTAAAATTCTGTTTCTTCTCTTGCTATTCTCAGAGCATTTTCTCTGTTCCTCCACCATCCAGTCCTCATTTGTCATCTATCTTCCTAATGATCTCCAGTTTTTTTGAACAACAGAGTTTCTTAAAGAGCCTACATTTTCTTGTGTGTTATAATCATGTAATATTATTCTTCATTCTCTGATGCTACAAAATTATTAGAACAAGAAAACAATTTCTAAAATGTTAGCATCCATCATAGCAAACTTTTAAAAGATAGGTATTCAGTTTTTATATGTTGTGGATTCTTTCACATTAAAATACTGGAATGTAAAAAAAATATATATAATCTTGGGGCTGGGAAAGTGGTTCAGTGGTACAGTGCTTGCCTTGCATGCATGAGGCCCTGGGTTAGATTCCTCAGCACCATATAACCAAAAAGAAAAAAGCCGCAAGTGGCGCGGTGGCTCAAGTGGTAGAGCACTAGCCTTGAGCTGAAGAGCTGAGGGACAGCGCCCAGGCCCAGAGTTCAGGCCCCACAACTGGCAAAAAAAAAAAAAAAAAAAAATTATAATCTTGAATGCTAACATTTGAAAATAACAAAAAATGTCATTTTTTTATATCAAGACTTAATCTATTTTTAAAAATAAAGTGCTTTGTTGTTTTGTTCTATCTTTCCCCCCTACCAATAACTAGGTAGCATATTAAAACAAAAACGAAACCAAAGCCTAATATACCCATCAATTTCATAAAAAAAGTATTAAAGAACCAGAATTATTTTTAATGGCATTTCTGAACAAGAATATAGGTCTTGAAAAACCATATAAAATATACATGGAGATAGATAGATAGATAGATAATAGTTGAATGGCCATAAAGGGGAGAATTAAACATTGCAAGCTACTTTTGTTCATCGAAAATTTCAAAAAATTATATTAGATGTATTTAATGTGAGCTTCTTGGTTTTCTTGTGCTGGTTCTGGGACTAGAACTCAAGGACTAATATCTGTGGTAGGCTTTTTTTTTGTCACTCAAAGATGTTTTTCTACTACTTGAGCCATGACTCCAGTTCAAGTTTCGCTGTTTACTTACATATAAGAAACTAGTGGATATTTCTGTCCAAGCTTAAACACTACCAGACTCGTATACCAATATTTTTCTGTTAAATTTTTATTCAGCCGTCAGAAAGAATATAATTTTGATATTTACTAGGAAATGAATGAATCTGGAAAAACCATTTGAAGTGAAGTAAGCCATGGCCAGAGATATAAAGGGTGCATGATTCTACTTATATTTAGTCGATCTTACACCTAAAATTCAACCTACCAGGTAAAGACACACAGGTATTTATTTATTGTCTGTCTGCCTATCTATCTATCTATCTATCTATCTATCTATCTATCTATCTATCTGTCTGTCTGTCTGTCTGTCTGTCTGTCTGTCTGTCTGTCTGTCTGTCTGTCTGTCTGTCTGTCTGTCTGTCTGTCTGTCTGTCTGTCTGTCTGTCTGTCTGTCTGTCTGTCTGTCTCCAAGCTCCAAGTTAGCTAAAGGACAATATAAGCAAGAGTGAACCTGGTGGTGTAAACTCTTAAATTAACAGATCATTTAACAATGAATATGTGGAAGCAGCAACATGTTTTGAAAATGGCAGTTGAGAAGGAAACTGATGAATGGAAAAGGGATTAGTAGGTAATACAGCCATAATACTCAGTATACATACATGCAATAGGGATGTGGACTAGCTTGGGCAGAAAAGTTCATGAGACTCTTGTCTCCAACTCTCCAATTAAGCACCACAAAAGAGAAAACAGCAACAACAACTACAACAACAAAAGCTGGAAATGGAACTGTGGCTTAAGTAGTAGAGCAGTAAGTTTGAGCAAAAAAGCTCTAGACAATACTCTGGAATTGAGTTCAAGCCCTAAAAATGGCGCATGCGTGCACACACACACGTGCACACAAGGAACAGGAATGAAAATCTGACATGAGTAGTGGGGAAAAGGGATAGTTGGGGAGGAAAAACGGTTTCTAAACAAGATGTACTTTTCCACATAATTGGTCATGAAATATCCAGGCACAGCCACATATAGATAAACCATGAATTTAAAAAGTATTAAACAATATAAATTCTAGTCCTCTAGAGATAAATTTTCTAATCCTTTGAGCTTTTGAATAAGATAATTTAAGAATAGGGGGAGTGTTTAAAGAAAGTAAACATGATGAGTTTAAAAGTTTCACCAGTGACAGCAAATAACACAATAATTAATCTCCAAAGACAACAATGATTATTCTTCAGGGATTTCATAAATTCATCATCTCAGAAGATTATTAAATTTTATAGATGGGCTTTCAAATAAGAATAACAAGAGTAAATTGGCATCTCCCATGGCAGCTAGACATATTTTATAGAGGTAAAGTGTAAATCTTTTTTGACTACATTTTATCAAACGTGACAGTGATGAGAAAACTTCTATTATTTTTCCTAATTAGTCCAACTAAATATATATGCATACACTTTGTAAATTATATATTCAAGACATATTATTTTAAAATACATTTTATTGTATATATGCACACGAATCTCTATATTTGTACATATACAAACACATGAACAAAATAAAATATTGTTTTTATTAAGTTAGGATTTAATCTTCTAACAACAACAAGAAAAAAAAATATGTTCTTTAAATCCTTAAACTTTCTTCCTGTGGAAATTGCAGAGTACATTATGTGGTTATAAAATTTCCTGTTGAACATTACATAGGAGAAGCTTTAATTTTTAGTGGCTTAATTTCTGTATAGAGAGTTGCAGTCAAATGGATTCTACTACTAGAAATTCAATATTTCCTAAACTATATTAATAATGTTATATTCAAGACTTCTTAAGAAACATAACATTAATGTGTACATTTTCAGAAAATGTTAACAAATTATTGAAATCAATATCCTTTCTGAATCATTGGTAGGATAGGTAGAATATAATTATCTACAGTCTAACCTTGCATTTCATTACCTGGGATTCTCAATAAAAGCATTAAAATATATATATTTTTTTCAATTAATAAGTTCTTAGTGTGACATATTAATTTTATGTTTTATTGCTGTATTATAAATTATTGTTGAAGTATTTAAGTTATTTTGGGAAATTTTTAATTGAAATGTTGGTTAAAAAAAAATCTTATCAGTAACATGCCCTAATAGCTACAACCATATGGTAGTGGTTCCAAACCATTTTAAGTCTTGTAGAAATTCAATCTCTTCTACCAGATAAAACAATATACTTTGGATATTGTCTATAATCTAATGTTTGTGCTACATAAAAATAAAATGAGAAAAATCAGGCCAAATAAGTGAAAGAAAAGATAATAGACAACATGAAGTAAAAGAAACTAAGGACACAGAACAATTCCAAGAATTTCTATTCTTCATGGGAATTAAGAGAAACTATTAATTTGAAATCACTCTAGAAACTAGAACTTAAATGAAAACATTATTTTTCTACTTGATCTATATGTTATTATATTTGCTTCACTAGAGGCATACTCAGTTTTTGTTTTGTTTTGTTTCTTTTATCTGTTGTCTTTAATTCAGTGCTTGGACAGTTTCTCTGAGGTCTTTTGCTTAAGACTTTTGCTCTACCATTTTGAGCCACAACACCACTTCTAGTTTTCTGGTGGTTAACTGCAGGTAAATATCTCATGTACTTTCCTGCCTGGGCTAGCTGTAAACCGAGATCCCCAGATCACAGCCTGCTGCATAGCTAGAGTTACCAATGTGAATCATTAGCACCCAGCCCCTACTCTAAGTATTTTAATCTATATTCTTCAATGCTGTTTTTCTTTAATTGAGATTTTAGCAATACTTTAAAATATAAATATATTAGAATAAATTATCTTCATTATGTGTTCTTATGCAAACAATAATGTCAGTATCAGGTGCATATTATTCTCAGTAATAGTGCAAAGTAATTTATTTATATACTTTTATTGAATATGATTTTTAATCAATTTATATTTATTTTTTTGTTCTAGTGCTGGGGCTTGAACTTAGGGCCTGAGAGCTGTCACTGAGCTTTTTAAGCTCCAGGCTAGTGCTCTACCACTTGAATTAGAGCTATACTTCTGGCTTTCTGGTGCTTAATTAGGTATAAGAGTCTCATGAACTTTCTAACCAATCTAGCTTTGAGCCACTATTCTTAGATCTCAGCTCCCTGAGTATCTAGGATTACCAATGCCAGGGTTATTTATATATTTAAATGGGAATTTGTTATCTCTTGATTACAAATCCAGGAATTAATTATAGCTCCTAAGCTATATGTTGGAATACCAGTCTCATTATCATAACAAAAGTAAAGAATTAGTCATATGCTTTTGAGAATGACAGAGAGATTTTAAGTTATCTCAAATTTCCAAAATCATGTTTGGCATCATTCAGTTTCCTCAAGCAAAAAGAAAAATACATTATGTTTTAGTTAGAAGTCATAATGAATATGAACCATTTATATTGCTCTGTGTCTTGTTTCAGGAGACCAATTGATAAAAGTAACACAAATGATCTACATCTAAGTGCATTTTTTTTTTTTTTTTAGTCTGTCATGGGGCTTGAACTCTGGACCTGTGTTTTTCAGCTCAAGGTGAGCACTCTACCACTTAAGCCACAGCGCCACTTCTGGTTTTCTAGTGGTTTATTGGAGATAAGAGACTCACAGACTTTCCTGCCCAGACTGGCTTTGAACCGTGATCCTCAGATCTCAGCCTCCTTAGTAGCTAGGATTACAGGCATGAGCCACAGGCTCCTGGCAATGCACCTCCTTTAACATACTCAAAAAACTAAAAATTATTTAGGATTTAAACTAATCTAGAGTCAAAGTTTGGTTTACTTGCTGTCTTTCATTGGTTTCTTTGCTGTTATAGCTGTGTACTTATGGTCATTTGATATTTACTGGAGTAAATTTTGGAAAAATCTTATCCCATGAACTTGCAAAATTTAAGTGTTCAGGATACAATAAAACATTAACAGTTTTTGAATACCCGCTATAGAAGACAAGATGTTACCAAACTCATGAGGTATTAAATGAATGACATGAAAAATAATGAATAAATTAAAGATAGATTGTGTCCTCACTACACTCTATTATTCAAAAGCTTCCAGTGAGATTTATTTTGCTATCTTCTTCACAGGTAGACTGTATTTCATATTTTCAACCTCTAATCCCCTTCCAATCCCCACAAACACTCTATCAACTACACTATCTCTACATGTTTGTGGATTATGTTTATATTCTAGGTCTAACATTCCCATATGAGAGAAAATATGGACCTTTTTTCATTCTGAATTTGACTTACTTTAGTTAATATGATTTTCTTCTGTCCCATTCATTTTCCTTCAAAGGACGCAAGTTTATTTTTCTTCAGGGAAAAGTGAAAGTAAGCAAAGATGTCAATCGGGTTAAAGTACTACGTTTACCTGTGTGACCTAGAATGGTCAAAAGTTAAATAGAATGCACACAAAAAAAGACAGGATTTTAACATGGGTCTTATCCAGATGGGAATATTAAAGGGAGGGAGGGTAGTATAGGGAGAGGGTGAAAGAATGTGAATTTGGTCAATGTATTCTATGTGCAGATGTGAAATTAGAGCCGTGAAACTTGTTGAAGTTGGTTTTGGAAGGATGCAAAAATGAGAGTGATTGATGGAGGGGTGATTTTATTCAGGTTGTATTATATGAATGCTCAAAATGTAAGTCAAAATGTAAACCATTATAAAACTAATTGATAATAATTAAAATGTAAAAAAAATCTATTAACAAAATGAATTACTGTTGAAATGCATAAACATACTGTTACAACACTGTAAATTGATATAATTATGATATTTTAAGTTAAGTTGATTGAGTCTGTTGCAAAATTGCTTCCTATGAAGATTATGCCTGTTAAATGATTTAACAAAATAAAATACATTGTGTGCAATTAGAAACCTTTGTAGATATAAGGATACATTGGATTAGGCCATTAATGAAGTATTTCCACTAGACAGATGAAAATTGACATGCATCTAATGTCTTTTATTTAAAAGAGCAATAAGTGTGACGTGGAACACACAAGTTTCATGCAAAAATAGGTGATATGCTGTTCTCACAGGAACAAGGTACCATTAATACAAACCATCTTACCATTCAATAAATTCAGGCTGATAAGGAATGTTGTATTATTTTAGAGTAAACAAGCATCTGCTATTAGATCTTGCCAGATATTTGGCCTAAGTAGAGTCTCTGACACAAGCAGTTATGCTTAAGTTAGTATTTTTAATGACTGTCACAAAACATGGTGTATTTCAAACATCATAAATATCGCCTTATAGAGTTATATATAGACAATCATGTGAAAAGTTTCTAGAGACTATAACTATGTGATGTCCCTGAGGTCACAAGATTGTCTTTACATAGTATGTACAAAGCAACGAATTGTTTTTAAAATTACACTAGAAATGTATTAAAACGAGAAAGACAAGAAACTTTTATTTTAAACTAGGGCCCAGTTAGCAGCTCACACTGTGGCTCAGGATCTAAGTTTATAATTTGTGAGTTAATAAATTTTATAGAACATTTACTATGCCAATCTGAATGCTCTAAGGCTCAGGATCAGACTTACTTTTTGATGTTCATAAGTTTTATTCAAAAGGGAAATAAACCATCTTTATATCTGGACTTACCTAGTTATTAACACTGAGTCTGGATTATCAATGTGCCAAATAGTATTTAGAAGAGAGGATTTAATGGCTAAGCTCTGTTTCCAGAATAGAGCAAGTTCACCTACAGGGAGAAGTCCTGTGATAAATAGGTATTTGAAAGTCAGAGACTCTAACTAGGTTTTGCTCTTCAGGCCTAGGACTTTTTATTTTTATCCCCAATAACATGCAGTATGAGAATTTTTGTTTCCATATTTTCTAGACCACCATTGTACAATGATGCATGAGCCTTAGCTCATAAAACTCTTCTTGGGGCAGTTAATATATTTGGAGGAACATGAAAAAATATCCTTTTTTTCTGTTTATCTTTCTTTAAAATTACACTTAAGCAGGATCATTTTCACTGTGCCACACATCAGAATTCAGAAAAAAAAGTCATATTGCAATACAAATCTTTGGGGATGAATCTAATTATAATACAATTTAACTTTCTTCTTCCCTATGGCTTTGCCTGCAATTCTTATTGGTCAGCATTGTGTATGGGATGAAGAAGCAGATAGAAGGCCAAAATGTTGTTTTCCCTTGAATATTCAAATTAGGCAAAGAATCATGAAGAAACGTTATTCAATAAAATTATTTCTGTTATGATTTTTACATTTTAATCAAATTTAAGAAAAATATATAAATGAAATAATGAAGAGTACATGCTCTTATGCAAATTTCTTGTGTGTGTGTATGTGTGTGTGTGTGTGTGTGTGTGTGTGTGTGTGTGTTGGTCCTGTAGTGGGTTCTCAGGGCTAAGGATTAATCGCTGAGCTTGTATGTTCAAGGCTAGCACTCTACCATTTGAAGTACAGCTTTACTTCTGGCTTTTTTGGTCATTAAATGGACATAAGTTTATCATAGGTTTTCCTTGTCTGGCTGGCTTTAAATCACAATCCTCAGATCTTAGCTTCCTTAGTAGCTAGGATTACAGGAGTGACCCAAATTTCCATTTTTAACTCCATAAAGTAAAACCATGAAAATTTTATTAGCTCTTAGTAGTGTAAAATTTTGTTATCTCACATTAATTCTTTCATGAACAACTACCTTACTGGTATTCAATGTTTAATGCAGTAAATTTTATTTGACTAACAAAGTTTATAATTCACAACAGACACCTCATATCCCAAAATTTGTTTTCTTAATACAATAAGAAGAATTGGAATTAGAAGAATTAGAAGAAAAATGGAAATGACAAAGACCTTACTTGTCATTTGCTATTAAACTTTTTGAAATAATTTTGATTATTCAAAAAATACTATGTTGATAATTTTAATAGATGGCTTTATAACATAAATAGTGAAAAAGATAAAAATATTTTAATTTAGCAACAAATTATTTCTAAAGATGCTCAGGAAACTGTTAGTTAGGCAAATTTAGTGAAACCATGTAAGAAGTTCTGATTAAACCATGTAGTGAAGGATACAGGCTTCTGTTCATCAATCAAAGTACTTAGGGCTTTACAGTAGGGAGGAAACAGTAGATCAGAACAATCTTAATGACAGGGAGTTCAAATATAGTGAAAATAAGAACAATGACAGAAAGAAAATCTAAAAAAATATCGACTTTTTAAAGAAATTGGATGCCAGATAAAATATTGGTAGCCAGTTAAATCTCTGTGACACAAAGGAAGATTTTCAAGGTATTCAGTTTGGAAGGTGACCAAACGTAAGCACCATTAAAAAGAAAATAAAATGAGAAAGAACATCATTGTGTGTCATCACTTAAATCCTTGTTTTAAAATTTGTGCTCCTCAGGAAATCATTAAGCAATGCCTTCTGCATTGACAGGTCAACTGAAATCCCTACATTGCCACCTTTTTGCTAGATAGTTGCTACATTTGCTAGATAGTTCGGTAAATAAAGGAAACTCTGGAGAATCTTATTAGAAATGAAAGATTGTAGAACTCATGCAAGTGTTCTTCTCACAGAAGAACAAGCAAATCATAAAGAAAAATTAAAATGCAGAGGCTGTGAACTTGGATATATCATTTTTATGGATTCATTCATGAAGATAACCCAAGACTAGAAGGCCATAGATGAATCCAATTAGACACTGGAAATATGTTAAAAAATTAAAGAGATTCTTAATGTCAAATGTAACCAAGAAATGTAGTAGAAAATTATAAACTGTGGTAGAAAATCAATGGTTTTAAAAATTAGATAGTAATTTATATCTTAAGAGAGCTTTATTATTATTATTTTTCATTGGGTTGGAAGACTCATTAGTAAGGGTTTAGCTGTCAATCAAAGTGAATGCATCAGAACAGGTTACAAATAGAAAAATTACTTGTGGTTTGAGAGAACTATTTGTTCAAAGACATTTGAATATTTGTTTTACATAATTTTATTTGTTTAGTTCGATCATTTTGCCAGCACAGTATTTCAGAGGAACAACTAAATAATTAAACACTTTATTTTACCATTTTTGGCTAGAAAACTTTCCTCTAAATTAATTTCATACTTTGTGTATTAAATCTTAAAAATATAACTTCTCTGAATATCAAGGCCATTCTAATAAAGAAGGGAAGCATACCCTGCTGGCATCCTTAAACTGTACACTTAATGTAACCTCAGTATTAATCTCAAAAGGAAACAAATTAATTCAATTGCTATAACTCAAGGAAATTAAATTATTAAAATTTGGCTAATTATGTGGATAACCAAAAATGAAAACTTCTAAGGTATTGTTATATGTTGATGTTTGAAATATTCTTCAATAACAGACCATAATGTAAATCTATTTTTAGAGCAATTTTGATGAAGTCTTTGAGTAGAATAGTTGCTTGAAGTTGAGTTCATAACTCATTGAAATATATTTATTAGTAAGAGTTGAACATTTATTTATCTTCATTATGAAATTCAATTCACCAGTACAATGAACTTGTATGCTAGGGAAACAAGCATTTTTGCTGTAACCATTCTTATTCTGTTTGATTTGGGAGCCGCTAGGTTACAAAGTATCCCAGTGAAATGTCTCTCACTGAAGTCAAACTAAATTATTCTGAAGTCCATTCTTCATTTTTGAGATGAGTCTCAAAAAATCATTAGCACTAATGATGTAAGGCTGCTTTTTGTTGATACCTATTGCTATTTAATGAACCAACTACCTGTAGCACTCTTGATAACTTGAAAAAAAATACATAAAATAGTGCACCATAGTCTCCAGAAGAGATTTGATTGCAAGCTGTTGATTAAGCAAGCCTATATAAAAGATTCTTGCTATTATAGTAGAATGGATGAACAAGTTTGGCTATTAAATTATTTCGCTTAATTCTAATGCAAATATTTAGTGTGATTTTGATTAAGATTAATAAAAAATATACCATTTATGTTTAAAGGAATATGAATTTTCTATTTTATTATCTACACTTTTTTTCTTTGTTTAATGTCCTTGTATGATACAGTTACAAGGAATGAAAAATAGGCAGTAGGATTTTTGTGGCTAAAAAGCAAATTAAGTCTGGATATATATATATATATATATATATATATATATATATACATAAAATAAATAGGACAGGTAGAATTTTGCCTTTTACTAGCTTATTTCCATTTACCCCGGGACATAATCTTTTTTTTTTATTAATGATGTATCTTTATAAAATATTTTCCTTAATGAGAGATATTGACCTAGTCTACTAGTTGAATTTTAGTTTATATTCTGTGTCATTAATGTTGGAAGGCTATAAGAAAATTATTATAGTAGTAATAGGAGCAGTAAGAGCAGAAAAATGTTTGTTCAATAACAAAAATTATTTAAAATCATTAACCTAATTAATAGTTCACTTGGTCTTCATTTAATGTAAAAACAGGCAGCTGATGACAATAATTACTCAATCACAAGTTAAGTGGTCAATTAGATACACAATTACAAAATTTGCATGCATACTATTTAATTTTATGATTAAAAAGTCATGCCCTAGCACTTATATACACTACACATCTAAGATTTATCTTCTAATCAAACTACAAAACACTAACTTACATATCTTATTTTCTAAAATTCCTATTTGGCATTAGTAGGCATTACTTAAATAGAATATCATGACTATTCCATTCATACATAGAATTATTCACTGATTTTCTATTATTAAAACATTCAATTTAATTTTTTTCAGTTGTAATATCCTATTTATATACAAGGCAAAGATTAAATTTTACAGAAGTTTATGTACAATAAGTTGAATATAAAGTATGCATGTGTCATTTACATATGTTTTATAGTAGCATACAAATAATTTCTAATAAATTAAATATAATATATTTCATATAATTACACGAAATAATTCACTTTAACAAATAATGAAAATCTTGAAGATATTTGGTGAGAGCATGAGAATAATTCATTAACTTGTCACAAAATTAATATACATATATCAGTGAATTATTGTGCATCAAGCATTTTTGTTAAATAATGGATATTAAAAATGCCTTGATCACAGAATTTGAGGCAAATTCTTGGCAAGATTAAAAACTTGGTAGGATGTGAAAACTAGCAACTACCTTTTATATACTTTTTTCACTATTTTTCATACAAGTTTAAATTTCACAACTTGAGTATAATAACGTTTTAGCACTGAGGATTAAAATTTAGAAGACTCCAGAGCATCTATTTTACATGCGGCTTTACTTACTCAGGAAATATCCTTTTCCCTTTAATGAAATATGTGTATTTGACATCATTTTTATATAGTAGGAAGCAGGGATAGTTTAAATTACTTCAAGTAAGCTAAACTTATAGAATCCATTTCCATTTAGTTCTGTCTTCCCGTTTACTTGTATATTGACGAAGTGAAGCTTATCCTGCTCCCATGGAAGAATCGCTACCATCACAATTTTCCCAGGATCCCTTGTATTGCCACTTTCCAGTGGTTTCCACTTCACCAGCTTAGATCCTCTCTATTGCATCCTACTTTCAAATTAGGACATTTATGTCATTTAAACTCAGTCAGAAACTCAAAATATTTGTTACTTTCTCATGTGTAAATTTAATAGCTTGAATTCTGCAGGATCCAAAACTAAGAAGTAATTTATTCTAACACTGATACGTTTCTGGGAAATCAGTCAGTCAATTGTGACTACAATTGAGACTTTCTTGGCCTTGAGAGAAATCAATCTATTGGCTTATCAGTGACCCTCATGTGGTGTTCTTGCTGTTCAACATGGTATCTACTCCAGAACACTCTCAAGAAAGGCTGTTCAAAAACCCATGTCCCTAAAAGTACAGCATATTCTGAAGTCACGGGGTTTAGACCTTGAGCATTATCTGTCTCTTTGAAAACGATTAAATCAAAATAATGCCCATGAAATAAATTTATGCTTATATTGTTTTAATAGAAACAGTGAGTACCAACAAAATTCTCCAACTAGGTAAAAAGAGATTGAATTTTGTATGCAAATATTTTCAAAGGTCAGTTTTAGTCATTTTCTAAACATATTAAATATTTCATTGTGAAATTCAAGAATCAAATTTCATTTGCTGATTTGAGTTCATAACCTCCACATTTTAATGTTTTTTTTATTTCAGAATTTGTAACACTTGCGAAAACCTTTGAGTGAAATGTTGATTGATTTGTAAAATAAAATACTAGATTATTTCAGGCATTCTGCTGCATCTGATACAATTTGGAAATGTGAAAGTAGGCCAAAAGTTGTCATTGGCTGAACTATGGACTCCTGTCTTCAGTTCTTTCCAGAAAATCCTAGCAAACATGAGGTAAGTTGACATATTTAATTGGACATTCTAGTGTGAACTTCAGATTTTAGAAGAAAGGATTTATTTATTATTTTTTTATTATTGTGAAAATTCTGTACAGAGGGGTTACAATTACATGGGCAAGGAAATGAGTGCATTTCTTATCAAGCCTTATTGCCCCCCCCATACCCTCCACATCAAGAAAAGATTTATTTTGAATTAAATTTAAATGATAGTAACATTTTGCAAACCTAGTTTCTGAAAAAATACAATACATACTGAATACATATAGAATATATTTTATATTATGTGATATATATGGCATTTTTATAAGTCCACAGGATTACTTTTAAAGACACAATACTTTCCTCTGTATGACAGAGAAAAGCTCTTCAAAATGTCTTCAAACTAATTAAAAGTTTTAATAGGAAAATTAGGTTTTGTAAGGCAAACAGTTATTGAACAGCACAGACTGGCACTAAATCTTTCCCCTTTGAAAAATTGTGAAGAATTGCATTTAGAAGGCCCTTTATTTTCAAGTGTGGATAAAAATCTGATTGAAAACAATAATCATAGATTTTACCTAACAGGCTAAAAACACATTTCTATATAAATGGATGTTATAGGCAAGATACAAGTCAAGTGAAGTAATGGAGGACAGACCAGCACATGTGAGTGAATAATTAACAACCAAGGAATTGCAAATAAGAGAAACCATGGGACCTAGGTTTCTTTGGGCCTGGCTTACTTCACTTAATATAATTTTTTCCAAGTCTTTCCATTTCCTAACAAATGGGGCAATGCCATTCTTTCTGATGGAGGCATAGAATTCCATTTTGTATATATACCCCACGGTATGACCTCTGCTTTCACTGTATTTGATGTCGGTATAATTTGTGGAAGGGAAGGAAAAAATATCGTTTAAATAGGGATACAGGTGGACCCATTGCAACAATGAGATGTACAAGTCGTTATGTCATAAACGAACTTTACAACTTTGGTGGAGGGGGGAGGAGGATTGGGGGGGTCTGGGGGAGGATGGGAAGGGATGGGAAGGGGAAACAAAGGAGGAGGCTACAATGCTTGATAAGAAACGTACTCATTATCTTATATATATATATATATATATATATATATATAAATTTTTAAAAAATTAAGGAATTGCTGGATGCTGGTGGCTCATGCCCGTAATCCTAGCTACTCAGGAGGCTGAGATTTGAGGATTGCTGTTCAAAGTCAGCCTGGGGCAGGAAACTCTTATCTCCAATAAACCCTCAGAAAACTGGAAGTAGTGCTGTGGCTCAAGTTTTACAGTGTTTGCCATGAGCTGTAGAGGTGAGGGGCAGCACCCTGGCCCAGAGTTCAAGCCCACGATCAACCACAACAACAACAAAAAGATAGATAAATAGAGAGAGAGAGAGAGAGAGAGAGAGAGAGAGAGAGCACAAGCTAGGGTGTGAGCAGGTGGCTCAGTGGTAGAGTGCTTGCCTTGTATGCATGAGGCCCTAGGTTCGATTCCTCAGCACCATATTAAACAGAAAAAGCTGCAAGTGGCACTGTGGTTTAAATGGTAGAGCACTAGCCTTGGACTGAAGAGCTGAGGGAGAGCACCCAGGTCCAGTGTTCAGACCCCAGGACCGACAAGAAATAAATAAATAAAAATAAAGAGCTGTGAGTCTTCACTTGGGGATAAAGTTTGCTTCATCAAAATACAATAAAATATTCTTCAACACAATCAAAATTTAACTCACTATTACATAAGGCAGAATGAAATACAAATATACAATATTGGTCATATATTCTTGTCATAAAAACATTATATAACCTTGTTATTATTACTGCTTTAAAAAGGTTTGTACAGTAAATTAGTTTTTATCCATCTATCTATTTACACATAAATATGCATACACACCTAATGTTATAGGCAAATATTTTATGTGTCATATGCATACATATATATAGTGTATGCATACTCATCTATATAAAATTGTATAAATCTATAGAAAACCTATTATATAAAATGCAGTAGATTATATAATTGAAGAAGCTCAAAGTTCTAAGCTACAATACATAAATACCTCTCACCACACAACAATCAGTTAGGTGAAAATTTGAAAAGAATCATTAAGTATCTGTGATATGAATTAAAAATAAAATTTTATAAAAGTGCAGATACCTAGCTATCGATTCAAATAGTCTGTTTAACCAAAAAGTATTCAATTTTTCTCTAAAATTTAAATTCAGTATTTCATCATTCTATATTTCCATCCATGTGGTGGCAATTTTTATGCTACTAAAAGCTATATATAGGTATACTTACCAACACCACTTGATGCATATATCGTTTTATTTAAGCCATAATAAAGAAGCAATATTTTAGTATTTACATCCACAGGACCCTAATTAAATATACTATAAACCTTTTTTTTAATTTGATAGATATTTTTCAGAGTTACAATTTATTGGTGGGTGGGTACTTAGTTTTTCCATTAATTTCATACTTTTAATTTTAATTCAAACTTTAAAATTTTGTTACTTTGGCCAAACTGAGATTCGTTTATTTCTCAATAGCTTAAATAAAAATAAATGAAGCCGGAAGCCAGTGGCTCATGCTTGTACTCCTAGCTACTCAGGAGGCTGAGATTGGAGGATCGCAGTTCAAAGCCAGCCAGGCAGGAAAGACCATAAGACTCCTTTCTCCAATAAACCACCAGAAAACCGGAAGTGGTGTTGTAGCTCAAGTGGTTGAGTGCTAGCCTTGAGCTGAAGAGCTGAGGGACAGCGCCCAAGCCCAAAGTTCAAGCCCCACATCTGACAAAAAATAAAATAATTTTAATTTTATTTGAAAAGATACTCCCTCGTATTATATAAAATAATACATTGATTCTACATTTTCTTTGAAACACTCTTTCTTATTGGTAATAATTGGTATAGTATCATCAATGTAAGCATCCTTAAGAGTGCAGGAACAGCGCCCAAGCCCAGAGTTCAAACCACATGACGACCAAAAAAAAAAAAAAATTAATCTGGGAAAACATATTTGCTACATTTTTACCCTTTTAAAAAGGTGAAAGATGGGCTGGGAAAGTGGCTCAGTGGTAGAGTGCTTGCCTTGCATGCCTGAGGTCCTGGGTTCGATTCCTCAGCACCACATAAGCAAAAAGAAAAAAAAAGCCGGAAGTGGCGCTGTGGCTCAAGTGGTAGAGTGCTAGCCTTGAGCTGAAGAGCTGAGGGACAGCACTGAGACCCAGAGTTCAGGCCCCACGACCGGACCCAAATAAAAAATAAAAAGGTGGAAGACCAGTGAAATTAAAAGTCACAGCTATCATTCAAACTTAAACCTCAGTTGACTCGGGCTGGGATGTAGCTCAGTGGCAAAGCGCTTGCCTAGCAAGCGCAACGTCCTGGGTTCGATCCCCAGTACCAAAAAAGAAAAGACAAAAACAAAACAAAAAAAAAAAAAAAAACCTCAGTTGACTCAGTAATGAATATTTATTTTGTTTTAATCACAAGGTCTTTATTTTCATAAACCATTTTTCATCTATTTAAGTATAAATTCCAAACATGATTTATGTCTTTGCTTCTGCAAACAAGTGTTAATAACAGAAAGAAAAGCTCTTTGTCTTCCATCTGAACTCATTGCTTGGAACGATATTTGAAACATAGTGAACAACAAATTCTTAAACAGAAAAAAAGAATGAAATAAACTTAATATTTAAAATAAGAACTGTTTTGATAATTAAGAAATGAAGATGACATTTATTGCTAGCATTGTTCTTTAGAACAGTAATTCATAGATGTGTGCCAGTGGTTCATGCCTTTAATCCTAGGTACTAAGGAGGTTGAGACCAGAGAATCATGGGACAAAGGCAGACCAGGCACATAAATTCAGAAAATTCTTACCTTGAATTGACCATAAAAAGAAATAAAAACCCAGAAGTGATGGTATATTTCAAAATTTTTCAAAGGAAACCTTGAGACCTAAAGTTCAAGACCAAGAACTGCATCAGAATAATGAAGGAGAAAAGTAAACAATCAAAGAAAATGAGAAAGAGGAAGAGGGAAAGGGAAAAGGTCAGTGAGGGAAAGGGAAGAGAGGGAGAGGGTGATGGAGAGGGAGGAGAAGAAAGGAGAGTGACAGGGACAGACAGGAGGAGAGGGAGAGGGAGAGGGAGAGGGAGAAGGGAAAGGAGGGGGAGAGGAGAGAAATTGTACCTAAAGCATGGTCACCTGTAGTAACAGCTACCTTAGGTGGAGGTAAGCTAGCATCACAGTAAGTCTAAGGGTTATCAGAAAAATGTAGAAGACCATATGTGAAAATAAAACTGGATGCAAAACAAATGGGGGGGTCATTACTAAAGTGATTAAGAACTTTGCTAAATAAAAGGCTCCATGTTCAATATCCAGTAATACCACAAACATAAAACAATCCATGAGTGTGAAGAAGGTAAAATCACTTAAGACATTGTAACAGAAAATAAGAAATTCACTCATGTTGAATATGTGCCATAGACACTATCATATTAATATGCTCATTTAATTCTAAAAAGAATTTCGTGGAATGGATATTTCTTTATAATGAAGAGAATCCAGAGGGTCTGACAAATTATGAGACTTCAAAAATGAAAGGTACCATGTGTCTATAACAGAAGACTAGATCTCTTATTTTTTTTTCGTCATCCAACATTGAACATATTGCAGCTGGCCAGCTTCTTACCAAATTAAGAGAACATAGACAAGGTTTAAACCTTCTCGGTTTTGATTTTTAATTTTAGGTAACCCCTGGTTCTATGTGAAATTGACAGGATAAGGTGTGGCCTTCCAGAGAAAGCAGGAGATAAACTGTGAACTAAGTGAATTAACAGGCTATCAAACTGGAACACGAAGGCCAACTTCAATGGCAAAATTTGATGCTTTATTTTTTGTGGAAGTTGGGATTGCAGCAAAACTGGAAAATGCTCACAGTACTTACCATTGTTAGAAGATGTGCTCATTGGAATGAAACCATGAATAATACAAACTTGTGCACAGACATAGATGAGCTCCAATTCAACATGTTTCTGTTTGCAACATAGAATCTAGTAACTAAAATATGCCTGGGTTGTGTATCTTGTGGCATAGAGTGAAAATCATATAGAAGAAAATATTTCAGTAATAGAATATTGTTTGTATATTTCCAGAGAATGTGAAGTTTTGCTCATCTTTAGTTTACTTAGGTCTAATAAAAGGAGCTAATAAAAAGGTTAAGGAAGGTTTGTACATCTTTCCTCAAAGACACACAAGGTTCTGATCAGGACTCAGAGGCAAGGAAATGTGTGGAAGCAAATTTACAAGAACTGAACTGACACCTGTTCTGTTTTCTAAGAAATGTGTGGATTCATGCAAATGAATGGATGATTCTAACTTAGTTTTGCTTACAGAATTAAAACCAGTAGTATCTGTGACTTGTTCACGAAGATAAAGAATATGTTGTAAAAAGAAGGTTGTTATACAACTATTGTTAAATTGCTGTTGTTTGCCATTTACTTTTTTAGTGCTATTTATTTTTTTCTGGCAACGTAGTGACAGCTGTCCAAAAGATACAGTAGACTCAGTATCTGTCCTTTCAATATTAAAAAGTTGTGGAAGATAAAGAGAAACTTAGCTATATTTTCTTTATTAGAAGAACAGACAGTATTATTGATTTTCTTTTGCATGGCAGACATAATGGTAGGAATTATGATTAATTTATGATTCATGTGTATGAAACCCACAACAACTTAATTCTTCCAATAACCATTATCCTCCTATACATTGTTTGGAGAAAAAAAAAAGGAATGGTAGTTTTACCATATGTACTAGGATTTTTTCTGCACATACCCAAGTGATAGGGAAAGAAAATAGAGCAAAGAAAATAGCTGGATATTTCTGGATAATTTGTTTAGCTTTCTGTAAGCAGATACTTCCTAATAATGCAGAGAAAATAATTCTAGAAATATGTCAAAAGTAAATCTGATATTATTTTGTGGATGTATTAGTGATCCAGGGATGGGGTGAGCATATGCAATAATGAGAGAAAGGAGGGCATGTCTTTAAAATCCCTATGTTTGGCGCAAGCAGAATTGTCCATCAGGCAGTAAGATACTCAGGTGATGAGTGATCCGAACTTCTGAGTGACAGATGACAACTCTACTCTGGAGGGATGTTAATATAACAGAGCATAGGGAAGTGCAGCCTACATGGGAAGTGCTCAGAGAAATAAGACTCAGGAAACATCTCCAGAGTTAAAGGGACAGAAAGTATCAAGGACAAAAATATTGCATCTATACATTTCGGAAATAGATATCTGACTTAAGTGAAGTTTTAGGGATTTTCTTAGAAAGAAGTTAAACATTTAGAGATATGTTTTTAAGGGGGTAATTGTGAAGTAAGATTGCATTAAGTTTCAGAGTAACTGAGGAATTTAGCACACAAATATTCAAAAAAGTTTCCAAGAACATAAGAGGTCAGAGATGTTTTAGTCAGAGGAATAACAAAGGGAAACTCATTTTGCCTGAATTGCCTAAGTGATATAATGAATAATAGTTACAAAGACTTAGAGAAGTTGAATACAGGCATAGAATCATAATAAAGCTTATAAGAATTAGGATAGCAGTTGTTCTGGCCCCAAATACTGGCATCTGGGCTTCCTAATGTCTCAATACCCAAGATGTTTGTGATTTTTATTATTATTATTTTTGTTGTTGTTGTTGCTGCTGCTGCTCTTGTTATTGTTCAAGATTATACTTTCTTAAACATGCTTGAATTTCCATTTAACTAAGGAGCATTTATCTTTGTACATTTGTCATAATTTATACTTGACCAGAATGTCTATTGCATCAAAATAAACCTAGGTAATTAGCAATGGAGACAAGCTTTTGTAAAATTCTCTCTGAAGTCACAGATCTCTTCATGAGGGAAATGAATAAAACAATGCTTTATTTTTAAACTTAAGATGTCATATACGCAATAAAAACTGATACATTTTTTTTCCTGTTGGTTTGCATACTTATCTATTTACACTTTCAGGATGGACAATTTTACTAACAATTTCCTGATGCCGGTGACAATTCACAGGAAGAGAATTGAAGCATTATGAGCAAATGCTTCGTGTCATCAGGCTGCCAACAGGTAAAAATGAAACACTTTTCACCAAAGGTGTAGACTCCTTGTGAGAAGCAGTACAGCCTGAGAATTAAATAGTATTCCTCTGCATGAAACATGTGTTCAAGTACAGAACTTGAAACCCAGGCCTTGGGTTTTGCATAGAAAGAGGAAGATATGATTAAAGACGACAGAAACTAAAATGACATCTTGTCAGAAAAAGAGCAAGCCATGCTATCTTCAAAAGATAACTAAGAAAGGGAGGCATAGCTGGATATATTAGAGAGTGATTTCTTTTATACAATGAGGAATATATTCTCATACCATTTTCAAGATTATATAATTCAAAGGAACACTATTATATTGGTACTGTTAGGTATTTTAAAATGTGCTTTGTCTCCTAGATTCATATTTTGCTTCAATATAGGGAAAGTTTAAAGTTTCATCTGGTACCATATAGGTAGTTTGTACAAACTTCATGATGCTCCTTTCTTTTAGACATACTTTGACACAGACACTTAAACACAGACAAAAGTAATCTAATTGAATTTACCTTGTTAAATAGTAAATATAATTTTGTATCAATGTATTATATAGGACAGTAAATTTTATTGTTATCATACAAAACATAATAGTAATGCATAGTTTGGGTCCAAAGTGTGTAGTATTTACATAAAATTAAATACTTAAACATTAATATGTTATTTAGTACTTATACTGTCCTATGCCCCCTTAGGATTCATTTCCTCCTAATACTACTAAACAACATTCATTATTCATGTTCTGGCTGATTAAAGACTCATATGACACAATTCAGATTAGAAAAGCAGGTCTTGAGTCTGAAGAACAATTCTGGAAAATATAATAGGTTCAAATTTATTGTTCTCTAGAATTTTCCTAGTCAAAATATAACAAATGAAAAACTGAAGACTACATAATTCTTACCATGATTCTTCACACAATACCTATAAAAAGTTATCTAAATTTTATTCCTTCCAATAACACTAATGATAAAGTAGGACTATAATTTTAACAGCATAGCTTTTATCTTTATTGAGCTAATGAAATAAATATCCATTCACATAAAAGACATACCTTATCATCTTACAAATTGTATAAGAGGTTTTTGAATTAGATTTTTGAATTGGGGAGATATCAATAGGATCAAAAAGTAATCAAACAGGAATAAGCCCTCACTATAGGAAATATTGTTTCAGTTCCAATGTGGCTTTTATCAGAGATATAGGCCATGGTAACTATGATCTGAAATACATGCATCAATGTGATGAAATACTAGATAGTATTATGAATAAAAAATAAATGAGATAGACACCCTAAAGGAAGTTACAGACAATACAATACACAATAAATGCTTGATCAGCACTACAGTGTGGTACATAATGAGGGGAGGTGGCGATGCTGATAAGGGAAAAGACCAGGCATTAATACTTAAAGGAAAATACATCGATATATTTTATTATTTTTGTCCATATAAATGCATGTGAAATTTTGAAACTGAAGTAAGCAAAATGAAAGCCTGTTGTGCCTCTGTTACCTTGCAAGACACTTTCTTGAACCAAAATGATTTTGTGGGACAACTGCCGGCAGCTACAGAAATCATCCTGTGGAGACATCCTGCAGATAACATTCCTGCACATTGCAGCTGGAGTTCCCTGAGAACTACCCAGTATCTATGAGATGCTAGAAAATTTCAAGCCACAGAAAATACTGGAGAAGAAACCAATTCATATTTTATTCTTGTTCATATTTTTATCTGTTAAACAAGATGCACTTTTTTATTATTGAATGTAATCTCTATTTTCTTTTTTTTTTATTTGCAGTGCTAGAGAACAAATCCAAGACCTTGCTCATTCTGAAAGTTAGAATTAGCACCAGTATACTATTGTGATACATGCTCAGCCATGATTTAAACACTCAAGTTAAAGTTTTCCAAGTAAGGTCCTATTGACAGTAAGAATCTCATAATTCTTTGTTGTAAAAAAAGCCTTTCAATACACATAGGATGCCTCTCAGTAATCTATGGACTATATGTTAGTTTTATACCCATTCCTCAGTTTTGACAGTAAAATAATGTCTCCAGAAATTGCTGAAGATATGCTCAGTGTAAAAGTTGTCCCTCATTGAGATCCACTGTTCTATTTTAACTATATAAATATGACAGAATTTTACAGTAATTTGTACCTCTGACTTTTTTCTATGGGGTGAATATTAATAATACAATAAATGGCGAGGAATAAATAAATGAGAGATTTTATAATTCTATGCATGGCAGAAATTATAGATACTATTATGTATTCAATCAGAACATCCAATATGAAATCGAGTCTCATGTAAATCTTTCTGCTGTGCTTTTTATTGGCCTTTAACTTTAAAAATCAATGAAAAATGGCAAAAATTATGGCCATATAGCAAATAAAAGAGAAATATATAATATATTGTTTACTCATTTTCAAAACTCTGAAAAATAACAGCTTTCTCTAAAGATAGATTGTTCTACAGATAATGGAAAACTATGTCCTGTATAAGTTTGTCAATAAAGTTGAGGTTTTGTGTCAATTAAAAGATTTTAGATTAGGCTTTTAATCCATCAAGTACCATTTTGTTTTACCCAAAAAAAAAGGTACAATTTATAACTAAAAGATGTTCTCACAATCATTCCAAAAACCAAGAAGAAAAATGATGTGTAAATATAGTGTTCATATTAAAAGTGCATGTGAAAATGCAGTAAGTTTTTTGAGGGATGGGCAGGTTTGGGGTGGGTAAGATGTGAAGCTCATCAAGATTCATCATATTTGTAAATCAACAGGTTTAACTGAACTTACTTTGTCCATCAATTAGATGATAATTATAAATCATTTATAAAAGAAATTATAAACAAGTTTTTTTTATAAAAAGTAAAACAAAAAACTAGCAAGATTCTGTCTCAATTACAAGCTGTGTGTTTACTGATTCCTTCACCTTTTTAAACATTTAAGCAAAACTTTTCCCATTTATCTTTTCTCTTTCAATTTTTCACTTTCATTAGTTGTGCTGGATTGAACTAAGTCTTCACAAAAAGCATGCTGAAATTTTAACCCTCAATGTCTCAGAATATGACCTTAATTGGAAATAGAGTTATGGCTGACATAATATATTGAGATGAGGTTATACTGAAATATGGAGGATGCTTAATCTGTTATGTCTGGTGTCTTATTTTATAAGAGAGAAAGATGTCCTAGAAAGGGAGAAGAAAACCATGAGATAAATAAGGCAGAGTCTGTAAGGATAAGTCAAGTACATATGTCAAGAATTGATTGAGACCAAGGAGAGTTAGAAAAGGCAAAGAAGGGACCTATCTTAGAAGCTCTGGAAGGAACATGGAGGCCTGCTAACGACTTAGGACTAAAATTCAAGTCTACAGGACTGTATGACCTTTGTGTTTTAAGCTTCCAAGTTTAAGATGACTTGATTGGGCAACTCTAAGATATCGTTGGAGTCATATAGCAGGGGAGGGAAAAAAAAGTCTTGCATATTCACTTTATCATTATTGAAGAAGTACACAACAACCACTTATTTACCTGCTGAATTTTGTTTGGCTTAAATGGCTATTTGTCCTGTATAATTTTCTGAAGAAGCCCAGTGTGCTTCAACTGAGAGTTCAAATTTAAACTTCTGTTTCAGATATGGTTTTCTCTAATAAGTAACACTACACAGTCAAATTTACTGAAAAAAATGAAGCTTATACTTATTAAGATGCATCAAAAAGAACCGAATTAATAAAATATGTGAAGCATATCTAATAATTAATAGTAGCTATTTTATCACATATCAGGAAGTTTACACATATTACACCATTTTATATTTCCCACATCAGAGCAAGTCAACAGGCCAGATATTACTTTCCTTAGGTTTTCTGTAAGAAGAGTAATACATATGTGTTCAATAGCATAGGTTAAGATGACCAACAAAAAAACAGTTGTGAATATCCAGAAATGAATGTTTTATATTGAAAACTATTTTGTCCAATTTACTTTTACAAAAGGAAAGATAATTTCCATCATCTAACTCTTGCAAGATTGACATGTATGTATATTGATAAATTCAAATTATCTCTTTCATATATACTACTTTTTTTTTCGTTGGTTGTGGGGCTTAAACTCGGGGCCTGAGCACTGTCCCTGAACTCTTCAGGGGATCACTCTACCACCTGGGCCAGAGTGCCACTTCTGGTTTTCTGGTGGAAAGAGTCTCACAGACTTTCCTACCAGTCTGGCTTTGAACCGCCATTCTCAGATCTCAGCCTCCTGAGTAGCTAGGATTACAAGCATGAGCTACCAATGCCCCGCCTGCATTTCAAAAATCAATTTTCCTAAGACTGAGGAGGTATAAAATGAGAAAGAAAGAGAGAGAGAAGAAAATCAGAATAGCCTGGCTTACTTCACTTAATATAATTCTTTCCAAGTCTTTCCATTTCCTGTCTCATGGTTTCCCTTATTTGCAATAACTAGTATATGTCTGAGACAAGCAGAAAAGGTCAGATAAGTTGATGTTAGGTGAAATAAACCCCAAGATAAGTATTCAAATGTTTTTTTTTTCTTTCATGCAATTGTTTCTAACATGTTTATAAGAGGATTTCTTTGTTGCTTTGTATGTCCCTCCCCCACGGTATAACCCCTGCTTTCACTGTATTTGATGCTGGTATAATTTGTGGAAGGGAAGGGCAAAAACAAATCGTTTAAATAGGGATACAGGTGGACTCATTGCAACAATGAGATGTACAACGAAAAACGAACTTTACAACTTTGGGGGTGGAGGAGGGATGGGAAGGGAAAACAAAGCAGGAGGCAACAATGCTTGACAAGAAATGTACTCATTACCTTGCCCATGTAATTGTATCCCCTCTATATGGTATTTTCACAATAAAAAGAAAAAAAAAGGAAAAACAGAATAGCAAAGCCATAGATCTCTCTATGACTCATGAGGAATGAATATGGTTTGTGGCAGAATAAGGAGTTTATGTGAGTTCAAGCATGGAGACAAATGCAAGCTTTGATTCTGTCTCCGGTTTCAGTTCTATAAGAGTATGGCAGCCCGGTTGTCCACCACTCCTGCATGAGTTACAATAGATGGCATCTCTTTTACTCAAGATAGCAGTAGGCTAATATTTTCCTCCCCAAAAAGACACATTTAGGTCAAAGAATGAGCTGAAAATTTTGGGATCCACAAAGAATTTATTCCCTCCTTCCTATAATGGGGGGAAATAGACACAGAAAAATCATTCCTGGTAAAATAAAAACAACCCTAAAAATATGTACAACAGCCAGTAAGACAGGCATTGTAACACATTCAGTACTTTGACTGCTTTTTAAAAGTCTTTGTAAGGTATTTTAGAAGGATAAAATAAGGCACGATTACTGATACAACAAATCATATTTCCTGTACATTTCTATACATTATTCATGAATAACAGGCAGGCATCATTGTATTTTCTGTCCATACAGCCATCAGTTTTTAGTAGCCTCAGAAACTTCATGGAGAGCTGCTTGCCTAGAGAGAAAGCAAGACTCTTCTCATTAGCACACGGCAGTGATCCACAGGGTAGCTAGCATTTGATTATTAATATGAACTGTTTAGGCCATTAGCTGTCACCTGTTTCAAAAACTTGTGTGATGCTGTTTAGCTTTGGACTTTCTTTCCTGCTGTCAAATTTAGTTAAAATGTGCCTCTGGGATCAAATGTCATAAGGGGAAATGCACAGTCAGAGCAATTTCATAAATCTTCCTCCTGTAGGAATCCTAGTTGAAAACTAAATTAATTCTTAATACATACTATTTAGTACTAGCTTCATAACTCCCTGAACCTTAGGATAGAAACAATATTTATTAATAATATCCTGAGGTTTTTAGAGCCAGTATGTACTTTTATAATTCATTTTATCTCTTTTAAAATAACTATTGCTATGAATTGATTTCTACTCCCTGATGTTTGAAGTTGCTGTCAGGAAGCTGTTTATATTTTAATTTTTGATAATTACATTAACTAAAGCCTTCTTTAGGATTTTTATAGTATTAATGAATTTTAAACTTGGAAAAATATTCATCTATCTGCTACTGTTAGTGTTAACACCATAATCACACTGACTGCTCCAAGTAGAAAAATTAAATTGTGATTAATGCATTTCTGTGGATAAATCAAAACAAGTAGAACAATGAAATGAAGTCTTTCCTCTCCATTTTCACCTATACCCATTTAATCGGATGAAAGACAAAGAAATTTAGAATCAGGAAAAGCCATTAGCTAGCATGTCTATGCCTTTCGCATGGGCAAGAGCATTCATTCAAACATCATTTTCAGGCTGTCTCTGTCCCATTAGAAAATTAATACTATTATTACGTAAAATAAATATAAAATGTTCTATTTCATTAATTTAACTTTACTTCATTAATCTTTAAAAACTATTGTTATAAATCAAATCATAAACAACTAAGGTTTAAAATAAATAATAATGTTTTTACAAGCTGCTTAACTAAGTTATTGGCATTTGTCCAATAAAGAAAAGCTTCAGAAGTACTAGGGAGAAATATCAGTTGTGATATTCGTTGATTAGGCAGAATGCTCTCAAATACAATAGAGTGAAATTTTAAAAAATAAACATATGAGAAATTTTCAAGATGGCGGAGGAGAAGCTGGAATCTGAAAAAGCTCTCACATAGAAAGCAGTTTTAGAGTTCCAGTGAACAGTCCTAAGCCAGAGAATCACACCAAGTGTGCCATCACAGGACAGAGAGTTAGACAAGAGAGGGAAGCCAAGGCAAAAAGACACATCTGAGCACTCGCCAGCAGCCGCAGTGGTGGCGGCGGCGGCAGGGTCGCAAGCGGCAGAGAACGCAGCCATACCTGAGCGCTCACACAGAGAGTCCGGGACGAAGGAGCCAGACGCAGCAGGCAAGCAGATTCTACTCAACACCAGCAAGAACCTACAAGGAGCGGACATCTTCATCCTGCAGCTTACAGACCAGAGACGACCCAGGATCCAAGACTGGGCGTGAGTAGAAGCCGACATCCTCACTCCTTCTCAGGGAGCAGAGGAGGGAAGGCCACCCCTCCCCCCCCCCCAGCACCGGTGATCTCCATCTTGGATACCGACAAAGCTCGGAGGAGATACCGACAAAGCTCGGAGGAGCTGCCAGCTCCAACCCAGGCCTTGGAATGAAACGAGTCACTTAGCAGGTCACAAGAACGTAACGGCGAAGTGACCTGCCAGACTCAGCTCCATCCAGGGAAAAGTCAAACAGCTTAGGCGCCAGCCATTGGAGTGGCTTTCCTCACTGGGTAACCAGAGCCAGAGGCTGCCCCTCCCTCTAGCAGCCTCAACAATCAATTGAAAAACAAAAACCCTGAGAATGGATCCAGGCTGGGCTCTGTGAGATTTTTTTTT
>NW_012267289.1:2922269-2923593 GCF_000151885.1 Dipodomys ordii | reverse complement strand
CCTGCTATATGAGAAACAGCACTAGTTCTTCTATTTTTAAAGAGAAGGAAAGAAAGAAAGAAAGAAAGAAAGAAAGAAAGAAAGAAAGAAAGAAAAAAAGAAAGAAAGAAAGAAAGAAAGAGAAAGAAAGAAGGAAGGAAGGAAGGAAGGAAACAAGGAAGGAAGGAAGGAAGGAAGGAAACAAGGAAGGAAGGAAGGAAGAATTAAAAAAGAATACAACTGAGCAACCCAGTTAGTTTTCCCATATAGAAATTCACACACTGGAATACAAAAATGCTCAGTGCCCTCTGCTGAACAAAGCATCATTGCTTCTTTCAAGGCTGTATGGACTCCAGACATAGGCTATGATCCAGGTACATAGCCACGTTTGTGAAAGAGTTGTTACTTTTTACATCTACAATTGATGGCTGGTAGGCAGTTTAATATTAGATACATGAAAATACCCTTAAATTTAAAATATTGTCTATGAGATAAATTCACGTTATCATATATTTTTCATTTTGTTTATACCATTGATTTGGGATGATTCAGAACCCGACCTCATTTTTTGTACAGTGCTGGAGGAATACCAATACCAAATTTCAAACTCTACTATAAAGCCATAGTAATCAAAACAGCTTGGTACTGGCACAAGAACAGACCTCAGGACTAATGGAATATAATTGAAAACCCAGAAATGAACCCACAGACTTATAGCCATCTAATCTTCGATAAGGGAGCTAAAACAATAGAATGGAAGAAAGACAACCTCTTCAGTAAATGGTGCTGGCAAAATTGGTCAACTACTTTTAGAAAACTAAAGCTAGATCCTTATATATCACCCTGCACCAGAATCAACTCCAAATGGATCAAAGACCTCAGAGACAAAGCAGACACTCTGAAATCATTACAGGATGGAATAGAAGAAACCCTAGTCTCCTTGGCACAAGCTGCAATTTTCTTTATGGAGAACTAGAAACACAACAAATCAAAGAAAGGTTGGACAAAGGGGATTGCATGAACTTTCAGAGTTTCTGCATGGCAAAGGATATAGCTAGCAAGATCAATAGAAAGCTCCCTGATTGGGAGAAGATCTTCACTAGCCATACAACAGACAAGGGTCTCATATACCTGGAACTCAAAAAATTAAATCCCCCAACAACAAATCCTCAAAGAAACAATTGTCCAATAAATAAGTGGGCTAAAGACTTAAAGAGAAACTTCTCTGAAGAGGAAAGAAGGATGGCCAACAGACACATGAAGAAATGCTCAACCTCTCTAGCCATAAAAGAAATGCAAATCAAAACAACATTGAGATACCACCTCACCCCAGTTAGAATGGCTA
>NW_012267289.1:2921333-2921643 GCF_000151885.1 Dipodomys ordii | reverse complement strand
TTTGTGACTTAACTCTTGTCCTGCACATCCTCAGATAAACCCGCAGTTAACTAGTAGACCCTATCCCCCATAGTGTATTCGGTTTGTGACTTAATTCTTGTCCTGCACATCCTCAGATAAACCCGCAGTTAACTAGTAGACCCTATCCCCCATAGTGTACACACTTAATCCACAAACTTCTTACTCAATTCAAAACCTCTGAGACATAAATTCCGTAATAGCAGTACTACCTCTTTATACCTATATAATATTTTAAGCATTTTTTTAAGTTTTTCACTTCTCCTCTATGTCCCTACCCTTCTATTAATAT
>NW_012267289.1:2904053-2907418 GCF_000151885.1 Dipodomys ordii | reverse complement strand
GGAGTGGGAGATGGGAAGGGATGGGAAGGAGAAACAAAGGAGGAGGCAACAATGCTTGATAAGAAATGTGCTCATAATCTTGCCCATGTAATTGTGACCCCTCTATATGGTATTTTCACAATTAAAAAAAAAGAAGTAGAGTGCCAAATCTGACTATAGATCTTAACTTTTAAATAACAACAACAACAAAAATTTTAAGTTCACTGTGTATAAACAACAATATGTGCTGATTATTTCAGTTGAACTGGTGTTAAATGTCAAAAAAACTATTTAAGATTGAGCTTACTTTTAAATTGACTGGTAATAGTGTGTCTCATTAGTAACAATCATAAGTATGCATTGATATACCCAATAAAAATGGGTTAATGAATAATATTCCTATTAGAAAAGTTGGAGGGAAGAAAATAGATGTTAAACTAAAAAAAAGTTATTTTGCTGAGCATCAGCTTGCAAGCTCACAGTTCTTGATGATGTCTGCTTGGATTTCTCTATCTGCAGAAAACATTCATGTTTTCTCGTTATTGAGCCTCCAGCAAGGTTTGGAAGTATTTGCCTTTTTTACAGGCTCACTATTCTCCCTCTACTGGAACACTAATAGTATAAGTTGTTTGATAAAAAACATATGTAAGTGCTACCCCTCCCCCCTTCAGTTGTGGGGCTTGGAGATTAGAGTCTCGCAGACTTTCCTGCCCAGGCTGGCTTTGAACCATGATCCTCTGATCTCAGCCTCTTGAGTAGCTAGGATTACTGGTATGAGCCACCAGCACCAGACACATGGTTTTTTTGTTTGTTTGCTTGTTCTTATTTTTATAAATGAATAGATTTTATAAATGAACAAATTTGTGTTTGTTTTCTTCCAGTTTCATGGTGGAGTGGATAGATTTTAAAATGAGATGGTGCTGTTAAAAGTTCTAAGCATCCCTCCATGCTATAAAAGAGTGATCATCAGTCCTCACAGTGACTCTGAACAATACATAACCAGGCAGTGTATTTTAGAAAATGAGCACAAAGGCCAGGTTGTGTAATTGTTTCCTATGGTCTCTGAAGGTCTCCAGAACATGCTTGTTCCAAGATTTTCAGGCTTTTATGCAAATATGCAAGGGATCCTTCTGTCTAAAGCAATGCAATAAGGCCTATTAATGTCAGAGTCTACCATTTATGATCATGACCTTGATTATAGAGATGAATTTAACAGGAAAATGATCTTGGATTTGACAATAAGTGCCCAAATGCTTGTATCTGGCTAAGTATATCACCTGCCCCTCATCATGTCTTCTAAAACACTGTGCAAACCAAGTAACAGTCAAAGGTCTGCTACTTTCCAACCTCTGATTTACATGATGTGAGCTGGTAAAAAACTGTAAAAGCCCTATGCTCTCCAAAAAGTACGTGCTCTGAAATTTTATCATCAGTATTTCAACTCTCTTCCTTCTCTCAGAGCGACCATCTTTTTACATGCAAATATTCTCCACTAGGATAACAGTTTTAAGTCTGATATAAGGAAAGGAGAATGAATGTATTAGTTTTGCTTCTTCCCTGATGATGGAAAAGGAGACATAGCTGGTAACATTTTCTAGAATTATACATGTTAAAATTAATTCTATTTATTATTAAAGACTTTCCTGTATCCCAAAAGGATGAAGTTTTCTAGAAAACCAAACAAACAAAAAAAAGAAACAGATATTAAGTTTAGCTCTAAAAGAATTTACAGCAAGGTATTTTATGAGTCATGAAACACAGAAATGGGCAGTGCGTTCAATGCCAACTTTAGAAGAATGGGAGCCTTCTTCACATGGACACTTCTTATTATGATTTTTGATAAAAAAAAAAAGACAGTAGCAAGGCTAAATCATAGCTGTGGAAAGCCTTTTCTAAGGAGGGTGAGGAAGTGGGCTAATGTTATATACTCCAGTAATTCATTGACTTATTGAAGGGAGAAAGACTAAAGAATCTAGAGAGATGAATGAGAAAATTGTTCAAAGATGGTTAATTTCTCTGCAATTCCAAGGTGACCAGGCCTATGAAAACAGGTTTCTGGTAGGTAACAAAATATTTTTCTTTTGCATATTCTACAGAATTAGAAACCTTGACAACCAGTAAAATCAAGTGAAAAACAAAACTACCATTAGGGAAGACTTGTCATGTTCCAATCCTGTACTAATTAATTTGCATGATTGACTTATTCAATAAATTATATATAAATTATATAAAATAGGTATTTTCATATGTTTTTATATTGAAAAAGAAAAGAAGTTATATCTTTATATAATACATGTTATATATGTATTGTTATATAACTATTTGTATATTATACATAATTATATAGCAGAAGATACACTTCATAATTTAATGGAAGTGCCTTCATATAAATGTATTTTATTAAGCCATGATTTTCAAAATTCAGGTTTCATTCATTCTAGGTTAACAGCTAGATAAATGACTCTTAAATGTTTATCATACATTATAACAACTATGACTTCAGTCTATAAGGTTTTGATATGACAGTCATTCATTTATTCTAAAAATAAGAAGTGAAAAAGAAAAAGGAGGAGGAGGAGGTCATGTCATCTTTTAAGACCAGTTAATTTCAAAAGTAAATGGTGATTTTTGAACACAGGATCTTAATAAGAATCTGCTATACTTCGTCAATAATGCGAGTGACTATCAAGACAACTCATTATTATTTTGTGATTCTTGAGAATATGCTTGTACTAACATAGCAAGAAAGACTTTCCTATTTTGCTTGCTATAGGGAGTAAGTATATGTAAAAGTAACCAATGAATTTAGTTAAACTGAGTAAATATATTCTAAAGGGTGTGTGGAACTGGTTAGTGCCTGGTTATTTTATCATAGAAAAGGCTTTCCTCCCATACAATTTCTATAAGTGGTACTGGAATAAAGATCCTGAAGGTTATGTTTTTTTACAAATTATCTTTGAGTTAATGGATTTATAGATTTTAATAACTGCTTACTAGATAAAAGAGAACACTATATATTTAATTTTAAACCTGTAAAATACATTTGATTGCTAAACTTAGTAATATGATATAATTTAGGATTTGTGTGCATATAGACATAAAATAGTAATTCCTCTAGTCCACGCATTGTGAAATGAGTAAAGGGAGATCTGAGCAGACTCAGATTTTAGAGCATACCTTTGAATATCAGAAATGGTTACAGATTCAGTCATATGCATATTTTTATACTCAGCATATTTATATTCACAGAACTGAGTACAAACAAAGACTATTGAGGAAGAAACACAAAATCCTTAACTTGTATGAGTTAAATTGAACCTTAAAGCAAAAATGAAAACTGTTTCATCTCAGAGAGAGAGAAAGACAGACAGACAGACAGACAGACA
>NW_012267289.1:2885708-2902753 GCF_000151885.1 Dipodomys ordii | reverse complement strand
TGTATGGCTAGTAAAGATCTTCTCCCAATCTGTGGGCTTTCTATTGATCTTGCTAGCTATGTCATTTGCCCTGCAGAAGCTCTGCAACTTTATGCAATGAAGTATTGTCATTTCTGAAGATGAATTACGAAGTCCTTTAAAAAGAACACCTGAGATTTTTTAAAAAGTTAAAATATCATGTAGAATATCCCCATTCTACATCTGGGAAAATTTAAAACATTTTAAAGTTCTGACATGGAAGTTTGTGTTTACTCTTACCTTTCTTTGAAGTTATGTTTATTAAGGTATACAATTAATAAGAAATATTTTAGTTTCTGATGGTTTTAAGACCTGAAATTATTACAATATTTCATTTGTGTAATCATTGAGGATTGCCTTTCTAAGTCTTATTTATTAAAATTTGGCAAACATATTTCTATTAAATTTCAATGAATTCCTATTATACATATAAAACATACTGCATTTCTGATTAGAAAAGTCAGAAATTTCAAAATTAATTTTATGGAAATAGAAAAAATAATATTGAATTTTACATCTTCAAGTAAAATGTCATATTGTATATTTTAAATTCTAAATATAGCTGAAGCACCGAGCTTGAGAAGATTAGGAGAAAAACAATCTCATGATGGCTTATTTAAAACAAAAATTTATAAAGTGTCTTCTTCTCAGGAGGCAGGGCAAATTTATTCTCCCGTAGAAGGTACTTTTTAAAGAATTGTTTTAAGTAATGTATTTATTAGCAGAAAGTTCTAATAAAATCTTTAAAACCTAAACTCAGTGTATACAGTGTAGTCATTTGAAATTTCAATAAATAACAAATGGAATGTTCAGTGTGTAACAATACATTATAATAACTAGTAATTGTATTTCATTAAAACCTGATTGATTTTATCAACAAATAATTGTTTATCATTTACCTTAGAGAAAGAACTGTGACTTTTACTGTGGGAATAAAAAGTCCCAAGGTAAAGTATGCCCTTCAAAACTTACAGTTTATTTAATAAGGAAGATCAATAAAAAGAAAGACTTTGGTAATAAAGATTTGTATGTGATCTGCCAAAAAAATAGAAGAGACAATAAATTCTGTGGGAAATCAAAGATCAAGATGAGATGAAATTATTGTCTCTATGCAAACTAATTCTAAATTATTATATCTTGAAATAAGGTGTGATTCATCAAATGTAAGGACATTTATTACAACTGTTGATTTTTTTTTAACCTTTGCACGCTGTCCTTCTACTATGGAAAATCCATGCCCTCTGGTGGACAGGACTATTAGTTTTATGAATTTCAAAGGTAGCCCCTTATTTTGTGGTAAAATCTACAACCATACGTTAGAACTGGAATCAGTACTGTCAGTACCAGATCACTATTAGTATTTTAAAGGTCATTGATTGACTGTATAAAGCTTACTACTTTATATAGAATATAATTTCAGTGTCTAGAATTGCTGAGGCTGAAAAGATTTTCTTTGTAACTAAATGTACTGTTTGTAACTACTAGAAAAATAATAAGATAAATATAATATTCCACAGTTGTATAAAGTTGAAAGGGGAGAATAATAGAGCTATCTTATCCACTTGTTCATTGTATAGCCAACATATATTTATTCCATGATTCTTCGAACAATAATCATAAAGTAAATCTATGTATCTGCCATATACTTATACTAAAATTAGTCAAGAATTTATCATAGTTATTTTCAAGTAAAATAGTTCCTTAATATTTATGTCATTGCAAATAAAATGTGGTAGGCCTATTTATAGAATGCTCTGTATCTCACTCATCAATTGAGATTACTGAGATTAATTCCTGAAGATTCAGTCATAATGTTCAAATAACTTGTAGAGAGTTACTCATTGACACTATTTTCTAAATGGTTACATTATCCAAATAATAAAATTCCAGTCATCATTTTACAGGACAGCCACAGTGCAGTGGCTAATGTTTTTAGGCGACAGATACAGGAATTAACATCTCTCATTATACTCTCTACTGCTCAGCATTAAGCTTAAGAAAAATGATATTCATTCAGTTTGACAGAATTTAGACTATTGATACCAAAAGAAAGTCAAATGTTCTCTCTCCTTAAAAAAATAAGCTAAATAATATATATCATATGGCCTGAAGTTTACAGGCAGACAGATTTTTACATTGGTTCCTTATTCAAATTTTAGAGATTTTTCACAAGCAATTTGTGTAGGTACAAGCTTCTTAAAATGTCCTTTGGGCACATCTGTCTTCCCAATTTCATCAATTCAGCTGAATATAATACCCGTGTCCCCAGGTAAAAGTCATGATGCAATTCTATCAGACAGTTGCTGTAGTTTGCGCTGTGTGGGTGTGAGAGCTAATTTTGTCCTTAGATTCAGGAGCTTCATTAACAGTCTTAACACATTCACTGCAGCTTTCTAAACCTCTCAGGCTTTAACACTTACACTACTGCAGAACTGGGGAGAAAGGAAAATAAAATGTTATCCTTGTTGTGAAAACATACTTCTCCCCCTTGGCAACAAATACCAAGTTCTTGTGTGTGTTACCAAATCTAACTTCCAACAATGTTGTGCTAAAGGAGGCCAACAACACACAACTCGTACCACAAGAAAACTGCTGCACAAACACAAAGAACATGCAAAATTTTGTTCACAAATCAATGAACAAGTGACAGTAGCTACACTTGATTCTTGGAAATTATCTAATAGTTATTTTTCATACTGTATTAAAAAATATAAGTTCCAGATGACACACTATTGATATGAGTCACTTAAATTTTGATGAGTAATAGTATCCATTGTTGCTTTATTTTTAAGTAAAAATATCAGAATTAATCTTATTCTTCAGTTCCTTATTTGATTATGATGTGACATAATATATATGTATACTATACAGAGTATATATATTAAATTATATATTATTACATAAGTTAGATTATGTTGATGTTCAGAAGAAAATGCAAATATTTCTTTAGCTCTTATCAGAAGCTGTGTCAGATTGACTGAAATAAATATAGTGGAATGATACTGAGGAAAATATTGTCATATATGGTATCAATCTCCCCATCCATCTACTTGTAATATTCTGTGAGTCTGTAGCATACAACATCAATTTAGCTACTTTAAAATTTTGATTATGTTTCTGAAAAACACTAAGGATTATATACATATAAATTAAAATGCACATATATGAACATTTTAATAATTTAAAATATTTCATATGGAGAAAAGATTTATATAACGAATAGCAATTGTCTAATTCTTGATATATTAGAATATTTATTAAAATGCTCTATGTAAAGCCATACTTTTAGGCAAAATACTTTTAGGCAACATTCTCTCAAAGATAATTCCTAGATTTTTTTAAAGATTTTTTTATATAAATAAAATATATATAAAAAATCTTTAAAAAAGTCTAGGAATTATCTTTGGAAATTGTTTCAATTCATTTTTATTTTTACTTGTTTATTTTTTCATGAGTGAAGTGTCAGGTGCTGGTGGCTCAAACCTGTAATCCTATTTAGTCAGTAGGTTGCAATCTGAGGATCATGGCTTGAAGCCAGCCTAGGATTAACTCTTACCTCAACTAACTTCCAAAAAGCTGTAAGTAGAGCTGTGGCTCAAGTGGTAGATCACAAATCTTGAGCAACTCTATAGGTATGTACACATGACCATATTAAATGATGCTTATGGAAATTAACTCCAAGAAATAGAAATGAGAGGTTTTTGTTGTTGTGATTTTTTTTATTTTTGGGTTTTCTTTGTTCTGTGTTTTATTTCTGTACCTTTTGTCTTATATGTAAGTTCACTTGCTTGGGGGAAGGTAAGGATGAGCACAGGAATGGTAGGACAAAGGGTGAATAAGTGTAGCAGTTATACTAGACACTACGTTGAAAATGAGCTATACTTGTGAGGAAGAGGGGGTCAGGAAGAAAAAAAATGGGAGAAAATGAGGGAAGAGATAACACTCTTCAAAAAAAACAACTTCGCTTTACATGACATATATAACTGCAATCCCTCTGTACAGCAGTTTTATGATAAAAATCAATCAATCAATAAGAAATTAAAGGGGAAAAAAGCTCAGGAAAAGTGTCCAGCTTGTAAATTCAATTCCAAAGACTGGTACAAAATAAATTAATAATACTACTGCTAATACTACTACTACTACTAATAATAAGGGATGCAACTTCAGATATTACTGCAGTCAAAATTAGGAAAAAAGAAAATATGGCATTCATTCTTAAACATTCTGTAATTAGTACTGGGGTTTAAACTGATTAGAATATAGAAACAAATTGTTTTTTTCATTTTGTGGTGAACATTTCCAAGCAACATAATTTAGTTGTTTGCATGACAATATCGTGTCTTAGAGTATAGTATTTATTTTCATAGTGTAACACCTGATTTTCTAGCAAAACACTGAAAAGAACCACTTAAATTGAAATGAATAAAGATTTCAAGACACAAAGTATTATTCAAATTGCACTATTTTGGGGGTGCTTTTCAATACAGTGTCAGCAAAGTATAAATGTATCATAATAAAACAGTCATTCCAGTATTGTGTGTTGCTTTGTATAACACCTGTTTGCAATTTTCTACAGTATTCTACAGAACCTGTGCTTGATATCAAGCAAGATAAACTCATACACAACAAAGCATTTTTTAAAGAAAGCAGGCTCTGTTTAAATATTAAATTACATGTGATTAAATCGCAGCTACTCTATCCTAATTTGGATGAAGTTTGAGCCACCACCATCTATAGTTTTATGAATTCTGTCCTAAAGTGTCAATGGCTCATTTGTAAGAGAATATACTAAACTTAATACAATTCTATTTAGACTAGACACTAGTATAAATCTCTCCATCTATCAACTTCTTTTCTACATCAGGAAACTCTTGGGGGAAGGGGAAACAATTTTCCTTTTAGTTGATGTATGTCTTGAACCTTCTTTCAATCTTTGAAATTAAAATTTGAGCATAACAGGAAGCACTACATAAGTGTCTATTTGTTTTGTTAAGGATGGAAATGGCAGCCTTCACTGACCTCCAATCTGGGAAGAATGAACTCTGAGGAGAATGGAGAAAGGTGGTATTGGCTTACTTGTAGATAACTTTTAGTTTAGTTTGGCCTGCCTTATTTGGCCCTATTTACTTTGTCAATAATGTGGTATTTCCTTTTTATAGACTAATATTCATATCATTAGTAAATTATAAAAGGGTTAAAACTAGAATTTCTTAGTCTAATTCTTCATTTGATAACCATTTTAATCTAATGAGAATTTTGTTTCTTTGTTTCTCTGGGCCTGGGCATTGTCTCTCAACTCTTTAGCTCAAGGCTAGCCCTCTACCATTTGAACCCCAGTGCCATTTCTGGTTATTTGAGTGGTTTATTGGAGATAAGTGTCTCACACACTTCCCTGCTCAGGCTGGCTTTGAACCACGATCCTCAGATCTCAGACTCTTGAGTAGCTAGGATTACAGCAAGAGCCAACAAAGCCAGTCTTGCTTCTTTGTTTCTTATTCCAGCCTAGCCATATATCTTTCCTGTTTCTTCTTTACACATGGTCATTTTTAATTAACTGTTTTTATGCCACACATACATTTGTTTAAATTTGCTCATGATGCTCATGGGACATAGTTTCAAATGTCCCACAATGAAAACTTAAATGTTTATTCCATCTGAAACTGTTCATCCCTAGCCTGTTTCTTCAAGAAGAATTCTAGGTATATTGAACATGTTTGTGTACACACCCTATGGTTGTATTACACAGAAATAAAAATACTTCCCAAAACCTTCTTAGTATCATCATGAGCACTTGCCCTCTAATTCCTTGATTCTACATCTTTCTCAGACACTCATTTGATCATTGCTGATCAGAAAAAGAAGTACCATTTTCCCCCAACAATAAAATAAGTATATAGAGGACTGGGAAGTTCAACAATAATTCAACTTTACTATCTATCAGCATATATTTCTAGAAAAGTAGGCCTCACATTTTGTATTTTTGAATCAGTCAATACAAATGGATTCTCCGTGTTTGTGAAGGCTTTTCATGTGAGAACTTTAAATAAATTTGATCAATATAATGTCATTTTGTGAAAGTCAACATTTTCAGAGGGATAAAAAAGTAGAAAAGGCATTTTCACAATAATCTACATTCTGATGAATGGTCACAATTACAATAATCCACATTCTTATGAATGGTCACAATTACAATAATCCACATTCTTATGAATGGTCACAATTACAATTGGCTGATTTTTCCTTCATTTCCTTGCACATGTACACTATCTAGTTTAGAGATAGGTTCTAGTGCAGAATAAAATATGTATCTACTAATGCATATTCCTACTCAGTGAATGCAATGTGTATTCCATTAATACAGTAGTTGCAGCTGGCATAAATAATCATCTGTCTGGCATTGCTGAAATTGTCAAGACAACAATTCAAAATGCCTGAGAACAATAAGCCTTATGTGAAAATAAGTTGAAGCATTTATTACTCATTTCTCTCATAAAAATTGAGAAAAATACATAAGTAAAAGATTCTTATAAATAGTGATAATAAATCTATTCAAAACACATTTTTAGTGATTTCTGTTGAGGATATTGGCCATATTTTTGGAATTATCTGTTGTTCTTTGTGTCTTTCTGAGAGACCTAAAAATGGACAAAAATATTGTTATTTGAAGTTCTACTTTAGCTCTTGGAATAGTGGATAGACAAAAATGGTGGGTAGAAAAAAATTAAAAATATTAAAAATCTCCAGTAGCCTCCTCAAACAAAAAGAAAGAAAGAAAAAGAAAAGAAAAGAAAAAATAAAGAAAAGAAAGCAAACTACCTTAAGTTTCATGCAATGTGTCTCTCTAAAACCTGCTTCAAACAACATCCTTCTGGAAAAATTTCATAAGGCAGAAAAAAAGAAGTGAGTCACTTTATCTGGATTTGAATGAATCTTCAGTATACCCACCTCTTCCAAACTCCAAATAATGTGGTAAGGAATCCTGGGCCTTGGAAAGCTCTGAAAAATAGCAGGCTCTATTTTACATCTGGACAAACAGAGGGCTGTGTAAAATGAACCCACCTAAAAGATGATATTTAAGGCCAAATATTGAAAGATCCTAATCCTTACCACATTTCTAAGTCTCCTTTAGGTCTACACTCTTAGCCTGAAATATGACATGCAAGTATTTGCATATATTAACCCTGCAGAATTGGAAGCAGCTTAAGAATTCCACTCTATTTTTAAATTGGATTTATGCAAAGATTCAACATGTCTCTATGATGAAATCTGATCTTAAAGAGCTATTAGAAGATGTAAATACTTAGAGGTGTAGTTAAAATGTACTTATTTGGTGAAATCTATCCTATTCCCACAATGTATGCATGCTTTTAATTCATCTCTCAGAAGTTAGTTTTATAAAAAAGGATGTTATACTTATCAAATAAAACTTATACTTTGCATAACTTGATATACATTTTCTATTGCATTAATAAAAGCTTTCCAACATTCTTATTTAAGTGACTTTCCTTTGTTCTTTACATATAATAAAGCAAGAGATAGGGACAGATTTAAAATGAGCAAATGATGCTTGAAAATTATACTAGTGCACCAAAGAAATATTGCACCATTATTCTTAGTTTCTGGTAGATAAAATTAGAACAGTCTACTCAGTTTTCATGAGGAAAGGAGTGTTTTTGTTCTGTGTTTTGAAGGATTAAAAAAAATCACGCGATGCATTCACATTATACACACTGTTTTGATTTTGGATTTGAAGTAGCCTGAAAGGTCTGTTTTTGCTGGTACATTTACTCAATGACTACATGTCGCTTTTCCTGAGGTTTTGTTTCAAAATGAGCTAACTCAATGAATTAATTTCGGTATTTGAACATATTCACATTTAATCAAGTTTTAATATTTTGCACATGTTTATTGCCTTGGTTGTGTGACTCAGGATTATAGCATCAGCTCATTCAAAAACCATTTTGTTTGTTAGATACATACAGCTGAAGCTTAAGAATGCACAGGAAAACCAGCTCTTGTTTCTAAGGAAAATTATCTCGACTTCCTTTCAAATGTTCAAATGCTATTCATCCTTCTTTCTTGTGAACAAGACCCACGATGTTCCAGGAAACCAATCTCACTTTAAAACCCAAAAAGATTAACTCAATAATATATACATTTAATGTGCATATTTACTTACTATCACAAGTCAATTAACAAATATTTACCAAATGTTTCCTATGGACAGGTACCTTGCCAGGCTCTTGTGTATTCAAGTGTGCTCAGGAGAGATCCTTTCTCTTGACAGGTATAAATTTCATTTGGGAAAATTAGCTCATAATTAGCTCATGCACACAGTTTCACTGGAAGCAGGGTCTTACACAAAAGATATCACAGATCGTTAGATTTCTATGGAGACAAAAGGAGTGAGTAGTGAGATAGAAAGCAAACCCCCAAAGCTATGAGGATAGTGGGTTGTGGATAAAAAGAGACTGAAGAGGCCCAAGAAATAATAAATTATTTAGGCTCAAGAAAGAAAGTGGCATGATTGGTACAATTTTTCTCCCTAAATCTCAGCTACAACAGTGGTATGGAAAAATGGTGTAAAGTCCTTCCTGGCTTCTTCTCTTTTTATAACAGGCAAATTGAAGTCTTAATCAAGAAATCCTTCAATTAACTTGATTCTAAGATTGGAAATTTTGACTGTGTTCTTAGTACTGTAGTCCTACAGCAGCAGCTGTGCAAGCAAGCTGAAAAGTGCAGGTGGGATTTCAAACTCCAGTAATGAGGAAACAAAGATAAGATAAGATAAAATAAGGTGATATAAGCTAAGGGTATTTATTTTAAAAAAGAATATAACAACTTCATGGAAAAAAGGATAAGCAAAATAAAAGTAAGAACAAAGTAAAATATTTTACGTTTTCACACTAGAAGAAAGTATACATGTCTGATGTGTAAATGAATTATGTTTACAAATATAGGAACATGCACTTATAGTGATCACTAACAGTCGGAAATATAAAAGTAGGATGTCATGTCACATGTTTATATAATTTCCTATCCAGTAAAATGAAATCTTAGAACTGAAGAGGAACACTGAGAATGAAACTTTAGTTATGTGATGACGAAGGCTGAATTTCATTTTCTTGAAATGAGAAACCAAGGAAAATCTTACATTAAGAGATGATGTATTAAGATCTTTGAGGAATAGAATTTGTTTAAGTTTATTAAGGGGAGCTTATGGTGAAGAACAGGTGAAGTTTTGGACCTAGCCGAAACAGCCAACTAATGATGCACAGTTACTGATGTGTGAACCACTGGCATATCAAGCCCTAACATATGTAAGCCAACTCCATTTAATGTTATTATATCAACAAAATTAGATGCTAGAAGGATATTTACTAAGATTTTTAAATTATTAAATATAAGATATACATTATTGTCTGCAACTTATTCAGAAACTTACAAGTAAGATTTTAAGTTGTGCTTTGTACTTCTTGAACTAAGGTATAATAGTTTTTACATGATACTTATCCTTATCCTTCTGGATCATTGTTGTATTTATACTGCATAGTAGGTTTAGTTAACTTGATACAACATTTTGTCTATTTCATGGTTTTTAAAGTTATTAAATTTCTTCAATCAATTAATGATGGTAATTTTAAGGAAACTACAGATATTAACATTGACTAATTATGCTAGAGTTCTCACTAAGCTTTAGTGAAGTACTACAGAGAGAAATATCTGATGCGATTCATAAAATATATTTATATTCGGATTTACTATCTTTTTGTTGTTTAACATTGGTTAATTTAACTAAATTTTTTTGATTTCCTAATTTTATCATGTTATTCTTTTACAGTAATAAATGGGCTAATAATCATTTTTAAACCACCTTTGAATTAAGTAATTATTTCAAATAACTATGAAATTTGTTATATGTAGGAGCTCTTTTCTTTCATAGGGCAATTTTAATTTATTTTTTTTAAAGGCCTTAAAACTCCAGACAATGACTTGAGGAAAAGAAGAATACATATCAGGCATTCCAGTGAACTCCCTACATTTTTTTTTCCAACTAGAGTCTGCAGAAATCAAACTGAAGGAAAAGTTAACAATTAAGAAATCAATTTAGACTATGTCCACAGTTAAGTTGGATCATATACACTAAGGAAGGTTCATGTTGGGGCTTGACTGGCTGTCTACATTAACAAATTAACCCGATAATTGACATGTCTTATCTTAGTAGTGTATTGTAAGCAGAGTCAAGTTCTAGACTCAAATGCCATGCAGTGTTTAAAGTCTGAAGTGAATCTGAGACACAGAAATGCAGTTGTTTTCCCTTTCATTAACCCATTGACATTCCTGTCACTAACCTCATTTAAACAAGAAATTCCATAGAGATTTAGTGGAATTAAAAGAAAACAGTCTATAGACTTCACCCACCATAATTAGGAACCCGGAGACAGCATGCCATGATTTGAATGGAACTTGGCCTACACTCAAAACATCTTCCTAGCACTAATGAGTAACTAAATGTTTAAATGTAAGCATATTTTAAAATAATTTTAAAATTAAGTATATCACTTTTGTGTATGTTTACATTTAAGCATGTCATTTTGGGATATGCTTCTTGTGTCATTTTTGTGAATTTTATTTCTTTCACTGGCAAAATAGTGAGGCTCTTAACAAGGGTATTTCAGATCAGAACACTGGATTAGTAGCCTGGTGCTTAGCAACATGTGTGACACATAGTAAGAAATGGCCAAGAGATAAAATGTAAAATCTAATACTGCCACCCATCAGAAAGAAAAAAAAAAACAGTGTAAGGTCTATATTTATCTCCTGTAGTATTGGTATGTTAAGGAGGCTTGTTTAATTAGAAAGAAACCAAGAAATAATCAACTCAATTTAATGTATCTCTGGGAAATTAGCCATAATAGCATACAAAGCACCAGAAGTTAATGCAGAAATACTGGAGGAAATAAAACTGACTCTAATTAAGGTATCTTCAAAGAAAGAGACACCTAAACTGTAATAGGAAAATTTGCATCTGAATCTTATTTTTGAATATGGTATGCATGCATACAGATCAGGTACAGCCTACCTAACTTTTCATTTGTCATCATGCAATTACTTAAACTATGCATGTAATCCAATATATTACAAATTCTGCATCTGCTACATATAGGCCAGCAGGAAAATTATATTTTACCTAATTTGAAAATATTAATCAATTTAACAACAACAATTATACACTTTAATAAGCTTAAATGGGCTAATATTATTGTGCATATTATCTTTGCAAACCTATGTATATTAAAAAATACACAAAAATAACCTAAAGCAAATCATGCCTAAAAATTCACAGAGAAAATTGTATTTTACAATAATAAAAATAATAATGATGGTTCCTGATAGTTCTAAATGTAGGACATTTAAAATATGATTTTTAAAAATTATCTTTAAGTAGTTGTTCAATGGATTTGACATTTAACAAAGCAGTTTGTAAATACAATGCATCTTGATCTCATTCGATATTTTCACTCATCCCTTCCCTACCTATCTCTTCCCTCTGATTTCTTAATGTTGTAGGATTTACATTGAATTCTGGACTGTGTTCCGCGCCCTCCCCCCCCCCCGCTCCTCTTTGAGGAATAGATTTTTTATAAGTTTATTAAGGAGAGCTTGTGGTGAAGAACAGGTGAAGTTTTGGACCTAGCCGAAACAGCCAACTAATGATGCACAGTTACTGATGTGTGAACTACTGGAACATCATGCCCCATACCTCTTGACCCCAACCTACCCATTTCAATAATTTGCTTTATGGTGTTTATTTTTTTTGAAGTTTGATTTTGCCTTTCTAACGAATTACCCCCTTTGAGATCGCTCTAGAATGTACCTTAATTCAGTTAACACACTTTTCTACTGTTGAATCCCACCCAATGTATTTACTTACAACATCATAAGCTAAATGCAGCTTTCTCCAACAAGGGGAGACAAGCACCTTTTGTCTCTTTGAGACTGATTGACTTCATTTACCTCCCCCCCCCCATTTTTTACGAAGAGTACAATATAATTCTTTTAATAGATGAGTAAAATTCCACTGTGTAAATATATCACATTTTATTTATCCAATCGTCCATGAAAGACTTCTCTACTTCTCCCTGTCCTGACTCAGCTTGTCCTTGTCATTCACATAGTGTCTCTGCTTGTGGTTTTCCACTCTTACAGTGTTGTTTTTTTTTTTTGTAAGAAAGGCAGAACCCATCTTTAACGTAAGAATAACTTGGTTCATGTGATTATGTAGGTTTACGTGATTCATCAAGATCCTATGACTAATAGATAGCTGATTCTAGATTTAAAATCTAGGAATGTTGACTTGCATTCCAAGAGTAGTTTTACCTGTTATATAGAATCAATTTTCTGCAAAAAAGTGACAGGAGTAATTTCAATACTTCATGTCATCACATTATGAAATGACTAAAAGTAAAATAGTTCCCAATTTTCTAATGATGAATAGCAAATACTTAAAAGAATAATGTCCATGAGTAATTATAATAAATACTACAAATTATAACACTATTGCTTTGATACCATGGGACTGATGGACAGGATTGATGAGCTAATTTTTGAATATGGATTTTTCAGAACAGAATTGGAAGAAGTCAGCTGAATTTTCATTATTATTATTTAACAAGTTAAACAATGATATTTCTCTGTTAAGATAAAATGTTACCCAGGCACCAGTGACTCACACTTATAATCCTAGGTCTTCAGGAGTTCTGAGATCCAGAGGATTATGATTTAAAGCCAACATTGACAAAAAGGTCTATGAGGCTTTATCTCCAAATAACCAGCAAAAAAATCAAGCTAGAGATTTGATTCTAGAAAACAGTAGGGTTTGAAAAATGCATTACATTTTTGTTTCAATATGAAATGTTAAACTCAAACATAATGTAAAAATATGAAAGAGAAAACTTTGTAAAATATTTTTAAAAATCACTATGTGATGCTTATAAAATTTAACTCTAATATGCATAAATATAGATAAATGTATAAATATGACAATGCACCATCGACTTTTGTGAAAATTTGGAAGGAATATACATACATATACACACATCCTGTGTATTTAAGCATTGAATTGTTATTTTCTCATTAACACAATAAAAAGAAAACATTATACTTTGGGGTAAAATCATAAAAAATTTTCCATTATTAATCATTTACAAATTCAAACAAATCCTATCTGATTTGGCTGTAATCTAAGGAATATATAATTCAAAGATATTTACAGAAGTGCAGGCTCTATTATATATTGTAAAATAAAATATAAAATTATATAATAATGTATAAAATTTCTTTACAGTTGATAGATTGTTCTTGCTAACATTTGTCAATACTTCATAATTTTACTCTACCGATATTAAATTTTGCATATTTAAAAAGTATACATTTAGATGTAAATGTTCATATATACTTTACATTCATACATACACAAACAGTAACACCTTAAGGAATATTGATTTTGATGGATTTATTTTGATCAATACTCCTTAGCTCTGAGTAAGACATATTTTAGGCAGCTTTCTTTGGTTCATTCAGAACTCTCAGGGTAATGAGATTTTATAAACAGAATGACAAACCATTTAAAGTGAGAAGTGAACAAACAGGTGTACAGCTTGTGCCTCATAGGCCTTTCCTGAGTTTCACACTCTGATAATTCTCTCTGCATACTGCCTTGACCTGATTATTCATGACTTTTTGCATAATGAGAGAAAGCTTTTAGGCATGTTATGTATGACATAGAAAATCTGCAGCTACTCAAACATCCTGGAAAGTCTTGTTGATTTATTTTTAGGTAGATTTAGAAGTCAAATTATAATTTGATGCATTATGATTAACATTAAACCTCTTTAGTGAATTCATCAAAAGTATACTAGAATGTTTCAGTTACATGTATATATATGAACAATTAACACTTTTTCTACAATATTTTACTTTGCTACATTTGTTTGTTCTGTGCCTTGTGATCAAAAAACAGTCATCACCAATATAATTTGTAAATTGCCTTTAAAATATATCATTCAAAAATATATCATTCAGTTGACTAACAAACATCTTAACATGTGTTCTACCACTTGAGCTACAGCGCCACTTCTGGTTTTCTAGAAGTTTATTGTAGGTAAGAGTTTCACAGACTTTCCTACCCAGGATAGATGTGAACTGTAATCCTCAGATCACAGATTCCTGAGTAGCTAGGATTATAGGTGTGAGCCACCCGGGCATGGCTAACTTTAGTTTTTAATGACTAATTTTATTTAGAACCATTGTTTTGTTGTTGTTGTTTGTTTGTTTGTTTTGTTTCATTTTGTTTTAATGGTACCAAGGTTTGAACTCAAGAGCTTCCCGCGAAAGCATTTGAGCCAAACATCTAGCCCTGGAAACATTTCCTACCTCCTCATATTTCTCTTCAACCCTTCAATGATAATTTTACCTTATATAGAAATGCAGTAATATTGATTTTACTACTGAAAGTATGTTCTGTATTTTTTTAGTTCATTTGATTTTTCATTTACCTGAAGTTACAATTCCAAATATTTGTGTTTTAAGTATTTTTATACATTCAACATCAAATATATAGATACTTGAATGTGTAGATATGCAATGGTTAACTGAATGTTTCCATTTTATTTATTTATTTTATTTATTTAATTTTTCTGGAGATGCTTTTGTATTTCATATCACCTTTTTCTTATATTCAACTTTTGGGTAATGTTTGCCTTTGCAATATGTGGAAACAAATTTTCAAAATGTTTTAGCAAATAAAATACTTAAATATTTCTACATTTAAAATATATTGATTATTTTATATGTAATCCTCAATTAAATTCATAGGATTTTCATTTGAAGGGAAATATATTTCTAATCTTACTAAAGTATGTGTATCCCTAATGAAGTTCACAAAATAAATATTATTTGCACTTCAGTTATCTCTTCTAAAACTTTAAGGACGTTTACATTTTTCTCATCTTCTATTTATCTTCTACTTATGTTACTTTGTTATGTTGTATTTTTCTGGTTTTCATCTGAGTACTTGGTAAATATTCTAATGTCTTTTAGGAAAATTTTTCCATAAAATCATCCTTATCTTCAATGTTCTTGTTTTCATTTCATTCTCTTCCTACATTTTACACTTGTATTGATTACTGTTGCACTTTCTGTGTCACTTTGCTCTTTTCTTTTTTCTTTTATGTATGTATGTACACACACACACACATGTCTTGGGGCTTAAACCGAAGGGCTGGTGCTTTCTCTGAGCTTTGTGGCACAAAATTAGTGCTCTACCACTTTGCGCCACAGTCACTTCCAGTTTTCTGATGGTTAATTAGAGATACAACTTGGGGAAGGATGGGGGGGGTAACAATGTTCCACAATAAATGTATTTATAGTCTTACTTACATAATTGCAAATCCTCTGTACATCACCTTTACAATAAAATAAAATAAAATTTTGTTTTTAAAAATGTACTACAGGTAATGAAGAAAAAATAATCTTACAAACTTACCTGTCCTGCTGGCATGGAGAGACTATGCCAGATCTCAGCCGCCAGAGTAGATAGGATTACAGATGTGAGCCACTGGCACACAGATGTTATATTTTCCATTGTTATGAGCTTTTGATCTACTTTTCAGGAAATCTATTGATACTTATCTAAGGGAAGATAAGCATGGTATTTGTGGTGCTGTTCCTTTTCTTATCAGTATATATATTTTTCTCTTCTTTTACAAGCTGTATCTCAGAAGGTGCTAATGAGAAATTGGAAAGTTCATATTTTCTAACTTATTTCAAATTTGACCATGACCAAAGGTACCCTTGGTTAATTTCTGTCTTCTTCTTTATTTTCATGTTTATTTAGCTTACCCCTCCCCCATGCTCTGTACTTGAAATCCAGAAATAGACTGCAATTGCACAGAAATCTGCACCCTGAAATTCTAGATACTGCTGGGAGGCAAAGCTTTGTGCTTTTCTCAAATCTACATTCATAGTTCTTGTGTGTGGAATTTCATGACTGCATCTTTCAGCTCAGTGCAAAAAAATTAAGAAGAAACACCAAATTCCACCTTCTCTCAAGAGTAATGGAGTTGGATGCCATGAATAATATCTCTAGAAGTTTTCATGCAGAATTCTGGCCCCCTTAAGCACACTGCCCTCCTTCTAGTGATTATTACTTTGTCTTATATTCTTATCATGCTGTTTAGCACATTTTTTGTGCCATTTCTTAATTTTAAATTTTCAATTATTTGTGTTTACAGTGTCAAGAATTTTCTGAGGTATGACATGAAACTGATACAACTTTTTTGAAATCTGGTACAGTTTTAAATTTTGCTAGAGAAAAAAATTAACTTTTTGTATGTTTTTTGTTGTAAAAATGCTGTACAGAGGGGTTACAGTTACATGAGCAAGGTAATGAGTATATTTCCTATTGAGCATTGTTGCCTCCTCCTTTGTTTTCCTCCTACAATCCCTTTCCTAGAAAAGTATCTTAAACAGAAACACATTGTTCCACCAAATATTCAAAATGGAATAGCTTTTTTCAGTTTAATTTTTGGTATATTATTGTCAACTGGTATTTTTTTCCTTTACAATATTCCATGTTTACATATATTAAATTTTTTCCAAATGTAAAATTATCTGAGATAAATGGTAATTGTTGGTTTTATACTTTTCTTATCATGATAGGCATAAATACCCCAGTTCAACTGTTCAACACTCAAGTTATTCATTAGTTATCAAGAAGTTAGCTGAGCTGGCCACTAGTGGCTCATGCCTGTAATCTAAGCTTCTCAGGAGGCTGAGATCTGATGACCACGGTTCAAAGCCAGCCAGGGCAGGAAAGCCCGCGAGACTCTTATCTTCGATAAACCACTAGAAAACTGGAAGTGACAGTGTGACTCAAGCAGTAGAGCGCTTGCCTTGAGCTGAAGAGCGCAGGGACAGAGACAGCGCCCGAGCCCAGAGTTCAAACCCCACGACCAACCAAAAAA